>NC_140495.1:105987493-106489993 GCF_964271855.1 Acomys minous
CAGGCAACCAATCAGGACTGAAAGAAGAAAAAGGAAGGAAGAGGAAAAAGAGCCCAAAATTTCTTCTCTAGGGACTGGCTGTACTGTGGCTGAGGAAAACTTAAATGGACCACAAATTTCCTATGGCCGAGGCTGTAAAAGCTGCTTCTGCCTAGAAACTGCACGGGGGTCATAAAAGGAGGCTCTTTGATCTGTAGATAGGCCTCTTTGCAGAGATCTCCAATAAGTTGGTGTAAACTTAGGCTTATGGCCCTGAGTCTGCTGACTTATTTGTGAATCTACAGAGAAATAAGAAGTAAGAAAGAGATAGAAAATAAACCACTCACACACATACATTCAAGAGAAGAGGATCAGGAGAAAAGATGGATGAAGTCAGGCATCTTACCTTCACCTGAAGTTAAGCTGCTCAATTTTCTCCCCGCCACGTTTATTGTAGCCCGTACTTATACTTCTGAGAAAAGGGAATTACCTCATAGTCAAAAGAGTACAATTAATCACAGAAATAGATGAATTCTAAAATATAACAGGTTACATGCTTTAAGTCTAAACATTTCTTGTCTATGTATCCATTACATAAGTTCATGGTGAGTTCAGAATGACGAAGACTGACAGGGTCTAAGGTTAATAGGGTCTGAAACTTACAAGAGTATACAACTTATCAATTAGGATGGACCTGACTATACATTATCCAGCTATCTCTTAGTTCATTATGAGCTCAGGACAATAATTTGTCTGTCTTTCATTCTAAGAAACAGAATAAATTCAGACATCTCTAGGTAACTTCATTCCACATAGGTTCACATGGAGTTTAAACAAATTTGGCTATATTTATAGTGAAATCCCAGGATTCATGGTGCCATCTGCAGTGGAGGCTTATCTGAAGCCACAAATCTGCTGGGAGGCTATCCTAGTGAGGCATCTGGAGGTCCACAAAGGTATTTATTGCAGCCATAAACTAACTTTAACTTTTAAAACTATTTGAGTCAAATCAGGAATTCCATAATCTGAATAACAAAAAGTACATCTTCAATAAGATCCTCTAGGAAGTTTGCTCAATCAGAGCTGGTCAGTACCCAGAAAATAACAATTCACACCAATGCCAGATGTATTTACTTTTGGTTTTACGAGACAGAGTTTCTCTGTGTAATCTTGGCTGTCCTAGACTCATTTTGTAGACCGGGCTGGCCATGAATGTAGTCCTGGCTGTCCTGGACTCACTTTGTAGGCCAAGCTGGCCTTAGACTCACAGTGATTCACCTGCCTCTGTCTCCCTGGGTGCTGGGATTAAAGGCGTGCGCCACCATGCCCGGCTCTAATGCCAGATTTTAGAGAGATGCAGCAGGGCACAATTGACAGGGTAGTCAGAGGTTGGAAGCAATTCTGGGGCACATCACGATACAGACCTTGCAAATATCGGATCATCTCCAGAGATCTCTCATGCCTCCTGGACTTCCCCAAAGCAATGGCTCCTGACAGCATGTCAGAGGCTGGAAGCAGTTTGGGGGTGCATCCTGGTATAAGACCTTGCAAACACCAGATCACCTCCTAGACAGCCCACGTGCCTATGAGCCCCCTCAACAGGGCGGCTCTTGGCCACATCTCGCAACGCTACCCATGTCCACAGTCCCCTTCTCCTCGTTTCCTGGTGTTGCTTTTTACTGCACCCACTATGGGAAGGTTTGGGGTGAAGCCCCTGCATAGACTGCATGGCTGATCCCTGCCTCTGCTCCCACAGGGGACCCTCTGCTACTGTATGGCACACTTATACAGCACAGGGGCCAGAAAACATGGCTTCTTACTGTGCTGTGGCTTCCTGGTTTCTTCCTGAAAGAGACCGCGGTCCCCTTAAACAGCACTGCACTGGAAATGATAATTCAGTGGGCATCTTGACAAGTCACATGTAAAGCATATCAGACTGACCGTCACAGTGACTGTGATACCCAGGATGCACAGGGGTAAACTCTGGAGAAAGATGTTTGAATCTGTATGGTAAGCGAAGCCCCTGCCTTCTTGGCTCCTACTTGCTTTTATAAATAAAGATTTATCGGAAGCAGGGCAAAATTACAGTGTAGAAGTAGGGTATTGTCCAAGTAAAGAATTTTGGCATTTTACTAATGGTATAGTTAGTTCTGCATTACTTTTTATTTTTTTATTTTTTGGTTTTTTGAGACAGGTTTTCTCTGTATAATCTTGGCTGTCCTGGACTCACTTTGTAGACCAGGCTGGTCTTGAATTTACAGAGATCCTCCTGCCTCTGCCTCCCGAGTGTTGGGATTAAAGGTGTGTGCTACCACACCTGGCTTACTTTTGATTTCTAAATGCTGTGGTCTGTCTTGATGGCTGAGTTTTCTGTACATTTCCATGCAAGGTGAACACGACAATTCACTCTGGTCCCCACCCTGCTGAGTGACTGTTGGACTTGGGGCCCTCACCTTTGTAGTGACATTTTTGAGAACTCTGGGATTTTGGTTCCCTTTTTAAAAACACAGAAATATTAAGAATGAGCTTTCGTTTTCCTCCCAGGGGTAGTAGGGACTTCTGGCTGCTTCAGACTGTCCGCAGCAGCTGACTATGATTTGCCTCGTGCTCTAGCAGAAGCACGGTTTTGCCAGCTGCAAATAATTCCTGTGTTTATGTGACATTTGGAATTCCGGGAACTTTTCAGAGGGTTCCAAGAGTGGTGGGTGGTTGTTGATTGTTTACGGAGGTTGGTTGTGGTTTGCTAGTAGCCGTGGTCAAACAAGAAGCAAAAGGAAAGAAATTAGATTCAGGGGTCACCCCTACCCTTCTATCCTTGATTCTCTCCTATCTAGTGTTAGGGGATGAAACATGGCGGGGGGAGGGGGGATAAAGGATAAAGAGAACCCACAAAGTAGCAAAGACCAGCTACAGCCTTTAAAGAACATCAGAAATAAGACATCGCTGCCCTAGGGCTCACATACAACAGGAAGCCTTCCTGTAGGCACGGTGTCCCAAACCCCCGACTTAAGAGGGAAGCTGTCACAATGTCCTTAGTCAGAATCTAAAGGGTCCTTCAACCTGTCTGCCTGCCAACCTTAGGAGGAACACTTTTAGGTTCATCTCACTCTTAACTACTAAGCCGTGTCTCCAGCCTAGCTCCCTGGGGCCCCTGCACACTGTCCTGGAGGGTAAGTGCCTACCTACCTTCGCCCTAGACCCTGCTGTTTGGCGAAGGGAGGGACCCAGGCTGAGCCGCTAACTGGGGAAATGGTCAGTAACCCCAAGCATGGTTGGAAGCTTTTTGAAGGTCGCACAGCAGAGGTGTAATCTCAGTGACAAGAAACCAGATTAAAGAGGTTCTAGAACATAAAAGAACATTGTCACGGAGGCCTCCACGAAAGTCAGTGGTCCCTGGCTCTGCTGTGGGGCCCGGATAGAGACTGAGGCAGAAGTCCTAGGCCAGGATCATCATCAGAGAGCCTCTAGGCTGGCAGGACCGGTCAGCTTCTGTCTTCTCACCCCCAACTAGGAGATCGGATCTGGTTGATTTTGGAAGTAAAGTACCTGCCAAGCTCTCTCTGATGTGTAAAGCCAGGGGCTTTGGATAGGTTGGTGTGATTCAGCTGAAAGCAATCTGCCCACATTTAGGAGCATCTTCTAAGCTTGAGTGAAGCCAGCTGCGAGCCCACTCTGAGCCTTGAATAAAACTCACACGGCCTCATAGCGCCCTCTGCTGGCACCTAGGAGTGATGGCTGCTCTGCACGGCCTTACAGCGCCCTCTGCTGATAGCTAGGAGTAAATGACGTCTCTGCACGGCCTTACAGCGCCCTCTGCTGGCAGCTAGGCAAGATGGCTGCTCATCACCTAGCATTCCCTGACCTACCTTCATGTACTTTCTAGCTTCTTAAATTTCCTTGCCTTCCGACAGCACCCAATCCCGGGCCAGCCTGTGTCATGTCCTACAATTGTTAATTCTCCCTGACACTGTCAACTTGAGCCAGTGTTGAGTACTGAGACCTTCCTGGCTGTGGTTGGCCAGCCCAGCGGCACCCTGCTGCATGCCTATGTTCTCCTGTGGGAGACGCCGGACTCACATGGGCAAAAGAAAATTATCTCCCAGTGAAGCCCATTTTTTTTACTCTTCCCTATCTAGGCATTGGGGTAGACTGGGGCTCAGAGATGAAGTCTAATTGTATTGCCTTGTGGGTATTCAGAAATTTGGGGTGCATTTCTTGGTGTTACATAAATGTGGGGATAAGGCTGGCGTTGAGTAGATACAAGGTCAGAGATGGCAGGAGTCCATGATGTGCCATGTGTCACCATAGTCTCCTGCCCCTGACTGTGACTATCCAGGGTCTTGACTGCTCACAGTGGCTTCAAGTTCCTTATTATGATTTGAACCTAGGCCCTGTCCCATGTTGTATCCTAATACAGATTATGTCCTGGTTTGATGCTGTGATAAACACCAAGACCAAAAACAACTCTTGGGGTGGGGGGCAGAGATGGAAGGTTGACTTGGTTTTTACAAGGCCATCGCTGAGGGAACTCAAGACAGGGAGCTAGGCACAGGAACCGGAGCGGAGGCCACGGAGAACCCTGCTTATTGGCTCGCTTGCCCTGGCTTGCTCAGCTTGCTTGCTTATAGAACCCAGGACCACTTGCCTAGGGGCGGCTCTCCCACATCAATCAGTAATCAATAAGACACCCCCCACTGCTTTGCTCATAGGCCAATCGGAGGGAGAGGCATTTTCTCAATCTAGTTTCCCTCTTCCCAGACGATGCAACCTTGTGTCAAACTGGCAGATAAATAAATAAATTTGCCAGGGCAGTTGCTTTTGCTTTCTGGCTTAACAGTGTCCTGCAGTTACTTAGTGTGGAGCTTTAAAGGATGATGTCCATTCCACTGCAGTGATGTCCACGCTGGACAGCTGCCCATCCAGCCTGCCAGGGGCTCTGGCACCCTGGTCCCCATTACATCCTGTGGGGGGTGGCATGCCAGCACATGTTGCATTAGATAGCTTATCCTGTCATACTTAATAGGAATGTATGTATTTTTCAAAAGTTTGCATGCAGGCTTGACTATGGTATGTAATGTGGAGGGGATGAGTTCTGTCTGTCTGTCTGTCTGTCTGTCTCTCTCTCTCTCTCTCTCTCTCTCTCTCTCTCTCTCTCTCTCTCTCTGTGTGTGTGTGTGTGTGTGTGTGTGTGTGTGTGTGTTAGCTGAGGTTCACTAGAGGAACAAAATGCATTCATATTATAAAAGGGGATTCAATAAATTGTCTTATACCATAGGGCCACTTGGAAACCAGACCCAGAAAGATCACTGCAAATTCAAAGCCAGCCTGGTCTAGACTGAGTTCTAGGGCCTGCCTCAAAGAACAAACAGTGTGACTATCAGCACACCCTCGCTCACTTACCTCGTCTCTCTGTCAGTTTCCCACTTAGGCAGAGTCTGAGGTTTGAGTGTGCTGCCAGGGACATAAGCCCTTGGTCCTGCCTGTTGCTTCTGACATGGCTCGCCCCCGTCCAAACTGACCCTGTTCTATTTCTAGCCTTCTCTCTGGACACGGAGATTATGAGCTGCCTTTCCCTGCAGCTGTCTTAGCCCACACTGGCACAGCCCTTGCAGTCTTTCCAATTTGTGACTCTACCTCCCCAGCCCTAATCTGCCTCCCTTGTTCTCTTCCAGAGGACAGATCCGCTCTGCACACTGTGGGTGTTCACCCCAGTAACCACTAGAGGGCGCCAGTGAGTACTCACATGAATTTGTCCTTGTCCTTTCAAAGCCCAAGTAGGCAAACGATGTGGCATTCAGGTCCCCCAGGAGGGGACACTGTGCTACGGACACCGCAGAGACAGGTGAGGCTATGTGCCATCCTCCTGCCTCCAAACTTCCAGTCAGAGACGTATGCTGGGAGCTTTCAGAGCTGCTGTGTGTGCCTGGGGCAGGGAGAAAGGTTTAGCCCACTTCTGTGTAGGGAGGTGGAGAGCAACAGGAGAACCAAGTACTGGCTCCAGCAGGTCACCAGCAAGGGCCACCACAAAGCTAGGTGCTTGCTCCCCGACTATTCTCAGCACCTCTGCCTCCCACCGCGAAGAGGAACCCTATGAAGTTTCCCAGAGGCCAGGCCTCAGGACTCAGTGAGAGTAAAATAGACATGACCCCTAACTGGACACGGTTTGTTCACTCCACACCAAAGGCCCAGGCCCACACCCTCATAGGGTTCCAGTTTTTCCGCAGGCCAGACCTCAGGGCTCAGTGAATGTAAAATAGACACGACCCCCTAACTGGACACAGTTCATGACGGTTCTGTTTGGTTCATCCAGTGCTGGCAGGCAGAGGAGACCAGCACCTGTTGCACTGAGAGAGACAGCGCTGAAGGAGCTGTGGGTGAATGCCAAGGCTTGCTGTCCTGTCTATGGAGTTGTGAAGGATAGTTTTATGTCAATTTGACGCAAGCTAGAGTCATGAGAAGAGGAAAGGCTTCTGTAAGATTGGGCTGTTGGCAAGCCTATAAGGCACTTCATTAATTAGTGACTGATAGGGGAGGGCCCAGGCCATTTTGGGTGCTTCCAGCCCTGGGCTGGTGATCCCGGGTTCTATAAGCAGGCTGAGCAAGCCACGGGGAGCAAGCCAGTAAGCAGCATCCCTCCATGGCCTTGGCATCAGCTCCTCCACCTTCCTGCCCAAGTTGCTTTCTCTCTCTCTCTCTCTCTCTCTCTCTCTCTCTCTCTCTCTCTCTCTCTCTCTCGTCGCAGTGCTTCATCCCAGCAATAGAAACCACACTAGGATGCGTGCCCTTCGCAAGATCACAGTACAGAAAGGTTGTTCTACTGACATCACCCCTGAGCCATCCCTGGGGGACCTAGAAAGCAGAGGTGGTAGGAAGGTCCTCACAGCATCTTAAGACAGTCACCGCTCTGAGCTCTAGAGCCCCAGCATGTAGCTGTGCCTCCCTGACACCTGAAGCCTTACAGAGCAGGGGACAGGCTGAGGTAGCTCTGCAGTGGTGTCAAACAAGGCGGCTTTTCTGCTTGCTTTTCTGGGCACTCTGCTCTGCAGTGATCCTCAGGAGGAGGGGCCTTGGGGCCGCACCCACTGGTGACCAGGATTGAGGAGACATGTGGTTGGCCTGTTGTCTCCCTTCGGTGGCAGGGGACAGTCGTAAGGCTACGAAGGCATCAGGGTCTAGCCTGCGTGTCTTGGAATCCATCAGGCAATCTGTGCATAGAATAGGCCTCCTCCCTGGTCTCTCAGCACACCGCTAATACCTGCTAGAGGAAGGCTCCATGTTGGCCCAGAGACAATGGGAAGTGGAGGCCAAGGCAAACCCTCCGTTCTCACCGGGATGAAAGCAAGACGGAGCAGGGGACTGAATTGTCATCAGGATGATTTAAGACTCACATGGTGTCAGGAACGTGTGCCATCTCCTCCGCTTTCCAGAGCCCAAGCCGAAGCCTGACGCCTACCTCCTGCAGAAGCAGAGCCCTGGGCAGGCCATCCCGATGCAGGTGCAAGGCCATGGAGAGGAACAATAGGGAGGACTGTGTGGGCTGTGCCTCTGGGGTTGCAGTGGTGGCAGCCTCCATGTTCTAGTGGCTTTACCTGGTGCTTTACTGGTGCTGCTGGAGACCAGGGTCACATGGATCCCAGCAGAGGACACGGGTAAGGCACCTCGGGGAACGCGACCTAGAGACAGTCGCACAGAAAGTGCTGGGGAAGGCAGACCGGACTCCACAGTGGGTCAGACCGTGAAGCCGATCAGAATCCTTCACCAGGCAGACACATGCATCTTCAGCGAGTGAAACCACGGATCTGACTCAGCAAAACACAAGCAAAGCCACTCGAAGCATTTGACGCCGAACGCACGTGAGAGTTTTTATATAAAATATTTTATTATCCGTTTTTATCTCTTCCAAGGATCTAACTTTATATTAACACAGTCTGCTCCTTGAGTTCCCCTGCTGGGTTCTGTCACATTCTTTCTGTCACATTCTCGTTAGCTGGTGTTTGTCAGTAGCCTTGGTGGATTTTTCCATTGCACTTTCATCTCCTGTGCCACAGGCGTAGATACACTTTGCCTTTCCTCCCTGGGGTAAAGGCAACAGGGAAGAGGACTTTGGAGACTTGGTGTGCTGCTGACACAGAATAACACTAGGAGACTTGTGTGGGAAGCACATGTGAGTGTGCACACGAGTGTATGTGCAAATTCATGTGCAGACACTGAAACACAAACGCATGGACACCAATGTCACTGGCCTGCGGTGGCCCACTAGGGTTGCCTTGGGAAGCTCAGATGGGAAAGAACGGGGCCGCCTCCACTAAGACACGGGTGAGGCTGGCCCCTGCGTGGGCTAGTGACACTCATCACGGGCACTTGGATGTCAATCCTTCGGGGGACAAAGAGCAGATTGGCCTCCCACCTTGGCCATCTCTTTAGTGGTAGAGTGATGGGCTGGGTAGACTTTTGAGTCCACTTTGAGTCTGTTTGCATTGTTTGAACAAGGACAGCTGGAAAAGCCAGAGAACAGGCCTGATGGCCCTCAGCACCTCGCCAGCCCCTCCCCGCCTTGCCTCAGTGCTACACAGATGAGAGCAGAGCAGCTCCCCACCAGGACAAGCCCTGAAGGAAGGCCCCTTCCCTGCACCCAGGGCCTGGGACAACAGAGAAATCAGCTCAGTGAAGGTACGAGGGATGAAATCAGCGTGGAAAAGCAGATGGGGCTGCACAGGGCCCGGACACTCCCAAGGGGAGGCGCTCACTGGTTTTCTGTTGTCACGGACACACACAGAGGCGTTTTCTGCTTTGCAGATACTGCCTGCCCCTGGCCTCAGCCGATAAAATGACCTCTCTTTGGGTTTCTGAGATGAAAGCTGTATCTCCATTTCTCAAGTCCTACTGTGCTCTTCCCCACCTCCGGGTGAAGAAGGGAGATTCTAGCACCTACTGTGTGCAGCACTGGAAGGCTCACCTCCCTCCCTGGGATGCCCCCGGGGGAGTTTAACTCTCTCTAGACCAAGGGTAGAAGGGGAGGCCGAAGAGGCTGGGATTGCAGGGGTGGGGATGGGAGTCGGGGGGGGGGGGGGGGGAGTGGGGGCGGGGGGGGGTAGACAGGACAAAGGATGGGGCTGGACAGAGGATATCAGACCCACCCTTGCACCCAGCCTTTTCTGAGCCTGAACCTGGCAGGCCACAGGCCTCACTCTATGCCGAGGTCCCTGGTAAATTCTGTCTTAGGACCTTTGTTTTTTTTTTTTTTTGCATAAAGACTTTTTGTCTTACTCTGCTAACATGCAGGGGCGGTGTAGGCTTTAACCTGACGGGTTCCTTCCTTTCCGTTGGAGAACTTTAACTGGAGATGAGAGGAGGGGCCTGGGTCCTTAGGATCACACGGAACCCAATTGCAAGGGAGTCTGACTTTAACATCAGTATCGGGAAAGGTGGACACTTCCGGGTACCTCCTGCCATGAGCAAAACGGATGCTCCCTTACCCTAGGGAGTGATCTAGAAATACAGATAGCATCTCTGGAACCCAAGCTATGTATGGTGATGAGAGAAGCCACGCATCAGGACACCTGTGGACACTGGGTGAGGGACAAGGATGTAAGGTGCCCTAGTATGGCTGTCAACGTTCCTCGAGTCTACAGAACAAATGAGCGATGCTGTCCCGAGAGGGGACTTCTGACCCCTTGCCTGTTCTGCTCAACACCCTTTACCAGCTGCCTGTGTCACTCTGCCCACCAGCAGCCTACCAGCTCCTGTATCCTAAGCTCAGACTCTGCCCTGTGGGAGGACCTCATCACACCCCCACTTACTTAGGGGCAGCGACAAGCCGTTCTCGGTGGCCCAGTGGCTGAGGGGCTCCTCCAGATCTGACCCATGGGCCACTCCGCCGCCGACTGACAGCAGAGCAGTCTGCAGAGAATGGCAGCCCCTGGCCCATCCTGCCAGGCACGACCCAGCACACTAACCCCCAAGTGGAGACACAGAAGGGATGGGTCCTTTGGCACCGACCTCACCAAGTGTGAGTATGAGATCTGGCCACCCATCCTCCGTTCCTCTCAGCTCACACGTCACCAGCTGTTGGCAGGCAGCCCCTCTCCGGACGCCATACCTAACTTCTTGAAATTAAATGAAGACTTCCTTTTTTTTTTTTTTTCTTTAAATGAAGACTTTTTATAAAGGCGAATCGTGTCCCTGGTTAAAAGCTGAATCTAGAAGGCAAT
This sequence comes from Acomys minous, assembly GCF_964271855.1. Lineage (NCBI taxonomy): Eukaryota > Metazoa > Chordata > Mammalia > Rodentia > Muridae > Acomys > Acomys minous. Next base: position 105,997,684 of record NC_140495.1, read on the forward strand.
GCCATGTTTGTATAGATTAAGCAAACTGAAAATTACATTGTAATATGCATTTCAATCGTGTTCTCTATAAAAGATCTAGGAGTGAAAAAAAATAAAAAGAATCTCTAAATATTTTCAAAGCACATCCATGCGTTAAGTAAAATTCGGACCTTTCTCATTCTCTGCAAGTAAGATATGAAAGCTTCAAGGCCACGACCAAGGAATCTCAGGACCTGTCAGAATATGATCTAGTGCAATTATTTATAGGTGTGGAAACTGAGGCTCCCAGGGGTAAACTGACCTACCCACATAAATACAGACTTTTGCAGGAGACTGATCCTAGGAGGGCCGTGCTCCAGAAGAAGCAAGCAGGTGTGTTTTCCTGATGGGGGCATCCAGGGTACCTCCCTTATACTTGGCCGGCCTGCCCATCACTGACGCCCCACAGTTTGAGGGCTATGCCCACTGTGACCCCAGGCCGGCTTCCCAGGCTTAGTGGAGGTAGTTAAGGTAACTCAGGAAGAAAAGGAAAAATGCTCTCTCAAAATCAACAAGGTTGATCTAGTATTTCTTGGGCGACATGAAAGTGGCCAGAAAACTAGGAAGAAACCACGTACTTGGCTTAAAATGAGATCGCATGAAAAAGAAAGTCTGGAAGGAGCCTGCCGACTCCTGCTTGGTCGGCATTGCCCTTAGTCCTGCTGGCCAGCGCAGCTGGTGTGGCGGTCTCCCTCACCTGGAGCCGGCGTTTGACCTTCTGTGGCTGTGGCTGTGAGCCCCACTCAGTGGCTGTGTGGGCTTCTCCCATTTCTAAGCAAAACACACCTTCTACCCTGAATAAGTCCTCAAAAAGTACTAAAAAGATACAATCTCTCAAAAATGGATGAAATTTATCGACTTTGGCTCGGAAATTGACTTCATCATAAATGAGATGAACTTTAGAAAGATGAAAGAAACCATAAGGAACGAAAAGTCATCAAACGGACGGAGTCCCACCTTGCGTGGACTTTCCCCCTAAGACATCCACCTCTCTGAGGACCAACGTGGCCAACACCTCCTCCATCCAGGGCCAAGGTGCCCTGGACTCCAAGAAGACTCTACCGAGGAAGCCTCTTGTCCCCAGCTGGATCAGAGGACAGCATTCTGTGCCAGCTGTGTTTTGAATCCCTCATGTAAAAAACAAAAAACAAAAAACCCCAACCGCCCTACGTCTTCCTAGTTAGAAAAGGAAATGAAAACAGTTCCAACCGGGCGGGCAGAGGCGCTGAACACTGGTTGCCATCGACCTGCATGGGCTCCAGGTTGGGTTGGGAGAGTCTGTGTCACCAGGAGCATGTGCACTGCTGCCGCCCAGCGGTGCCCTTGGTCACAATGTCTGCTTTGCCTCGCTGCTGGCCTGCAGGGGTTTTACCTCTCGGCCCGGATTTTGTATCTCAGGACAAAATAGGCAATGAGCCTCAGGGAGATGAAGAAGATGCCCAGGACGATGAAGTCCAGGTATAGCTTCGCGTTCTCCACGTCCAGCTCCCGCAGGATGGCCTCTGACTTCTGGAAGTGGCACGTCTCAGCAATGTCGCAGTGCAGATCCTCCCGGTCCAAGCCGTAGATGGAGAGGATGACCCCCTCGAAGCCGTATCTAAGAGGAGGAGCACCAGGTGTGAAGGTCACTCTGCGGGCTCTCTACTCTCAGTGGCCCCCCCTCCACCCCCTGCACTACTTGTCACTGCGTCTTCCTAAGCCAGCACTCTAGCAGCTTTCCACCTTTGTTTTCTGATTCTGTTTCTTCCAAGGCCACCAGAGAAAATGCAAAACGGAATGAACTGCGCACAACCCACGGGGGAAATACATAAATAAATAAATAAATTACATTTGGCTTCCTTCTGAACCTGCACACCTTTTCACTGTTAGGTCCTGTTATGGGTTTGATATCCTGGCAAGAACACTGGAGCGTTTAAATAAAGCCCCTTTGGTCCAGCCTTGTTTTTGCAGAACAAAAGCACCCATCTTCAGAAGAAAGGCGCTGGTCTCCGGTTTCCCAGAACTGGCAAGCGCGCAGGCAGCTGAAACCCGGCACAAGGGCTTTGTGTCTGTCTTGTTCTCCTAAACAATGTGATGGGGGTCTAAGCTGACGCTCCAGGAAAGCAGCACTTGTTCCCAGCGTGGACCTCTGTGATGCAGGAAAATAGCTGCAGCTGGGGGTGGGGACTGAGGACACAGGCCAAGTGCTAAGGATGCACACTGACCGCCCAGGGAATGGCCCATGGTGCAGAGTCGGTCACTCAGCAGAGGGACGGAACGCTGGTAGACCCTGGACTCAAATTGCCAGGAAATTCCTGTTGGTAAGGAAGGTGCCAGGGGTGTTTCAGCTGTGCCCCGGATGCCTTGTTTAGGTTTTATAATCAGGATACCGTTGTGGCGGCACTTTTTACATAAATACGGGCACACCCTGGGAAATACCCAGAATCTGAGGGCGTGCCGTAGCATCTTCAGGGTGTGAGTCTCCATGCATTTGTGCGCACCGGAGAGGTGGGGCACGGAACTAAGGGAAACATAAAGGCAGGTGCAGATTCCGTGGGTGGCCAAGCCTTTTCATCACCACTCAGTTCCCAGGCCTGCCCCCTCCACCGCCACTGCCCACATGTACCTGACGTAGGAGATGTAGGACATCCACTGCAGGTAGGCTGGGATCGTGTCAAAGCTGACGAAGAATCCGGAGAAAAGCAAGACAGGAATGGCTGTCACGGGTCCCACGAATGTCGCCACCTGGAGTGAGACGGGGCAGGAACCTGAGCAGTGCTCACTGGAGGGGGCAGGGCATCACCCACCCACTCAGGTGACTCTGAGGACATCCCGGTGGCTGGAAAGGAGGAGTGCCGGAGGGACAGAGTCTTCCTGGGCTGGCCAAGGCCAGGACGGTGGCCAAGAATGTCCCCTGGCAGGGCCAGAAGTTAGTCTACTGAAGTGGGGCCCTGAAAGCCCAGCTGAGGAAGGAGACCAAACAAAATGAACAGGATTTCCTGAGGAGAAAGGCCAATGTGTTCTGGGAATTGTCTTTAAGGAGTCTTAGTGAGCAGCTTATTGCTCTCCCTGCAGCTGATAACTGGGTAGGACTACCTCTCTGTGGGTCCCACTTAACGGCAAAGATGCTGCCACCTGCTGTGGAGTCAAGGACCCCATGGGACCCACTAGAGGGCCCCTCCTCTGGGGTCCTGCTGTCCCTGAGAGCTAAGAGCAACACATGGCAAGGCTGGCAAGTAGCCGCTCCCACTCACCAGGCTCTGAGGAAAAGACTCTGAGATGTGGTTGTGACATGCATGTTGTATGTCGTGTGCATGCTGTATGTATGAACTTAAAGAACATCCAGCACACAGTCAGATACACCCTCTGAGGTCCAAAGCTCTGGGTGGAGGGGTGGGGGAGGATCTGCGAAGGTGAGATGGGGGTCAACATAGGGGAAAAAGCAACGAGGTGCATGGGCTATACTGACTAATGGGGTAGGTCAACATGGGGGTGACAGATGCTCTTCTACAGGCCTGATTTGGGGCTGGTATGTCCCAGGCTCTTCTCCAGAGTGCTGTCTTTGGCCCTTGTGAAAATGCTATGTGGCAGATACCAAGGGTGAGTCCACTTCCGAGTGAGGAACCTGGACCCTGGAGGCCAGGAAGCCATTGTTGGGGACACTAGTGATGAACTGGGAAGCATTAGCACCCAGGAGCCCTTGGAACACGACCTCAAGAGCCTCAGGTGGCTTTGGTTTCTAAGGACAGGGAAGGAGCTGGGGGTCGGAGATGAGACCAGGCTCAAAGAGACAGAGAAGCGCTGTGCTTGCGAGGCTCTGGGTGAGGTGTGGTGTCTACCACTGGTGGGCCAAAGGGTGGCCAAGTGGACCTACTGAGGCAAGACTAGAGGTGTGAAGAGCTTGGCCTCTGTGCCAGCTGTGTGTTGCCAACCAGTCAGGGCATCTCTGGTCCTTCGTCATCCCTACCTGTAAAATGAGGTCCTGGAGTGTGCTTGGTACTACATGAGCATGTCTGGGCATGTGCAGTGTGTAGGCTCAGACCCTGCAAGTCACCACTGTGAGAATACTATTCTGATCATGGGTAGCAATGCTATTCTTTCTCATGAGAACAGTGTAAAGACAACTGGAAATTCATGACAGAACTAAGGGTGTGGGGCAACCGCCGAGCCCCACAGGACCTCATTAAACCAAGGAGGCAGACGGAAGCCCAGCGCTGCTCAGTACTTCCTCAGATCTACCTGCAGGGACGTGGAGGCAGCTCCAATCAGCAGGCCCAAGGACTGGGCTACGAGTGAGGTCATGGTGCCCAGAGCGGCAAACAGCACAAAGCGCACAGCGTCTGATGGCTGCGATGTCATCCAGTACACGATGCTGCAGTAGGCCACGGGGAACATGATCTGCAAGGACAGAACCTGTGTCCCTGGGGGGGCTCTGCTTGTCCCCAGTGGGCAGCTATCCCCTGTGGCCCTTCCGGTCACAGACCCCACAGATCCCACCAAATCCTGCTCCACTTCCCAGCAGAACCCTAGTGGAAACCGGGCCCACTTAGCTCTGCAGGGTGCGAAGGATGTCCGCTCCCCCTTGTAAGTCACTGGTGGCTCGCATACCTGGAAGGGGACATCAGCCATGGTCTTGGCCAGGTAGTAGGCCTTCAGGCTGTACCAGTAGTTCAGGTGTTCTCGGAGGAAGACACTCATCTCCAGGGGAACTAGGGACAAGAAGACAGAAGAGATGGGTCAGGTAGGCACAGCCAGAAAGGCACATGGATGGCCTTGGACTGAGTCCTTAAGGTTCTGACCTATAACACAGTGTGGGCCCACCCCCCCCCAGCCCTCCCCAGCCCCCCAACACTCCAGTACTCAGACTTTAAACAAAAGATGCAACCCAGATTCATTGGTCTGGAAAAAAAAATCACCAGCCATTTCTCTAATCTAATGATTTCACGGTGGTCTGAATGAGAAATGTCCCCCACAGGCTCATGTATGTGACACTTGGTCCCCAGTTGGTAGCTGTTTGGGGAAGTTTTGGAAGCTTCAGGAGGTGGGGGCCCTTGCTGGAGGAAGTGCATCACTCGGAGGGTGGACTTTAAAGGTTTACAGCCTTGACCCATTTCCTGTTTTCACTCTCTGCTTCATGTGCGCAGATAAAGTGTGTCCAGTCGGTTTCCTGCTCTTTGCAGGCCTGCCGCACCTCCCCCACCTTTACGGATGCTGGCTCTGGAACTGTACGCCTGATAAATGCTTTCTTCCTTAAGCTGCTTTTGGTTGTGCTATTTTCTCACAGTAGCAAAAACGAAACCAATCCAGGTGGTCCCCTGAAGACCCAGAGTGGACCATGTCCCTGAGAACACTGAGTGTCCCCACGGTGGCTAGAGGGACCGTTCTGACCAGCCCTGTCTCTGATGGGGTCATCTGACCACTAGATTTCTGCTTTGCACCTAGCAGCCCCGAGAGGCCAGAGCTGACCAGCCCAGGCTGTCTGGATAGCTGAACTCCACTAGTGGGTCAGGTAGGCACAGCCAAACGGAGAGTCTCTTAAATAGCAAACTTTGGGGAATTTCCTTCCACACTGCCTTCCACCAGCCTAGTTGCCCTTTACTGAGATTTGATCATTTGTATTAGACACAGTATTGTGTGTGTGTGTGTGTGTGTGTGTGTGTGTGTGTGTGTGTGCACATGCCACATATGTACAGGTCTCCACAGAGACCAGAGGCATTGGATCCCCTACAGCTGAAATTACACATGGTTGTGAGCCATTCAACATGGATCCTAGAAACCAAATCTGAGGCCTATGAAAGGGCACGATGTCCTCTTAACCACCGAGGCATCTCTCTCTTAACCCACTATACGATAGTTTCTTACCCAATAGTAAATATAACACAACCTGTCTTGTCACCATAAAGAGGTTGAATCTGAGACATCAGGACATTATGTGGCAGTAAAAGCCACACCTGGCCAAGGTGAGGCCTCAGCCCCCAAGCCTGGGTGGGAGTCCCGGCTAGCCGGGGAGGGACACTCACAGGTCAGAACGGTGGGCATGAGGGCCGCAAACATGAGGAACAGCATGGAGAAGAACAGGAAGCCGGAGTTGCTCAGGACCTTCTTGGCTTCGTTGCCGATCCCCAGGTACAGAAGGCCAATGAGGAGGCCGATCCCAATGTGGGAGGTGATTCGCAGGTGTGTCAGGACCTAAGGGCAGGCACAGCTCTCACCCAGTGCACAGCAGTGAGAGAGCAGGGCCAAGGCCACTGGGGGCATCAGATTCCCACTCCCGCGACAGAAGATCATAAGAGCCACCTTCCCTTTCCTCAAGGGAAGTAATCAGAGTCCTTACCAAGTGCATGCATTCACATTTACACATACACACACACACACACACCTGCATGCCGCGTGTGCATTCACACACGCACGCTGAACTCATGTACTACTGAAACAGCAAAAGAATTACTAGGCTTTGTTGCTTCTATTCAAATCTGGTAATCAAGGCTGGTCTCCCTCCCGAGGAGACAAAGCAACAGTGGCCATGGCTCTACAGGAGACCTCACTGCTGAGCTATGGCTTGGGCTGCTATGAGCAGGAGCCCATAGGCTAAGTTACAGGTCTTTCAGTGTAGGGCCGTGAGGCTACGCTGGACTTCAGCCTCCCCAGGCCGGCTGTCTAGTGCCCACTGGACCCATGGTGCTATCTATTCAACCTCCATCTTCCCCTGCTTCCCTCTTTGCATGATCTCAGGCCTCTGCCTTCCTCTAGCACTTTTCTGTAGGCCCATACTAGATCTATCCAGTTTGGGGTTTGGAATGGGAAGGTAGGTAGGGCCAAACCTATCTTGACCCACAAGCACATATATGATACCAGCACCTGGGTCGTGTGGACATAGACATCGTGGGGGCATTCTGTTGCTGAGGCACAACAGCGATAGCCGATTGATGCAAACTGAGGACCACCAACTTGAAAGTGTGCTTGGAGTAGGGGGCGAGGGAACGGACCACCAAGGACATCCTTACCGAGTCCCGCATGATGCTGAGGAAGGTCCTCTTGAAGAGGATGCAGAACTGGGTGAGGCAGCTGGCTGAGAAGCTGTGACAGCCTTCCATGGAGGCAGAGTCCTGAGGACACACAGTGAAGGGGGTGAGTGAGCCACGTGCCTACCACGTCCACCTTGCTCAAGAAGGGCCCTTATGCGGCAGGTACATCGGGCACTCGAGCTGCGCTGCAGGACCTCTATCTCCGGACCACTCGAATCCCTTCACCTGGCTCACCTCTTCAGCAGGCCGGTGCCAAAGAAATGGGTTCACGTCTGTGTCGCCTCCGAGATCCCTCTTATAGTCAGAGTCACACATGCCCTCCCGCACGGCTCTCACCAGGCGGCTGTTCTGGTCGCCGTATTCTCCTGATGCCACTTCCATGACTGCAGAAGACAACAGAGGGTAAAGTGAGGCAGGGGCTCCTGGGAAGACGCGCCACAGTGCTGGTGGGGAATGAAGGACTCTGTCGCTTTGTAATAGTAAAGCCTGTATTAAAATGAGAATGCTGTAAAAGGAGGCACCACCAGAGAGCCACGGCAGCAGGCCGCCGACTGACTTGACATTCGCTCACAACCCTCAGGAGACCCGAAACACAAACACTCAAACGTGCCCGCATCTCATGCATCTATGCCGTGGCCATCCATACGGCGCGCACTGAATCCCTTGCTCTGGATCCGCACAGGCTAGAGCGTGGGTTGGGCAGGAGGAAGCCAGGCTCCTTGCTCAAGCATTGAGCTTAAGGAACAACGAATGGATGGTCCACAGGGGAGGGGAGGACAGCTCCCAGCACACAGGCTCCACTGCTCTGAGACTGGGCACCATGGGCCACACCCCTCACTTCCCAGCAAGCAGCTCCATCTTCTGGTTTTCCTCACTGGCTTCTTTGGTCCTTCCTGGACCCCGTCCAAGTTCCCTCTGCCTAGACTACTTCTGTGGTTGCTGACCGGCCCCCGCTCACTCCGTGGTGACGACAGTTTGTTGCTGTCTAGAAACCTCTGAGTCCTTCTCCTTCTTCTACTGCCTCCCTGGATAGCGCAGCCCTCATCCCAACACCATGCTGAAGATGTCAAAGACCCTTCCCTCCCCTACAACCCTTAGCGAACTAGCGACTTCCTTTTCTACGTGGCTATCAAGCTGAAGCCATCTCACCAGCTCATCTCACTAGATACCCGCCATCTTCCCATGCTCCATGTTTTTCCTCCCTCCTGCTGTCCCCCTTTTTGGGATTCCACCTCCCTTCCCCAGCTCAGCGGTGCTTATCCACCTCTCTCATGTTCTTGCTTGTGAGGGAATAAGCTGACTGCAAACAAGATCTTTCCGTTGGCTTTTAAATACGTCCAGTTCTCCCCTTTAAGTGGCACTTTCCCTCGCCTGTCTCCTCCCCTCCCCACTTCGTGGCAGTCTGCTTCCTGTGGGTGAGGAACATTCCCAGGGTCAAGGACTCCTGAACACAACTTAGGAAGTGGCACATGGAACCCTGGGAGCTGTGATGCTCCCACAGCCACAAAGGAGGGCTGTCCAGCTGGGACCTGAGTGGCCCTGAGTAGCATCTATGGATGTAGGGTTGGTCCTGAGTCTAGTGACCAGTGTGGGATAGCTAAGAGACAGAGGGTGAGGCCGTGCAGACAGGGTAGAGCCTGGTCATTAGACAAGTCCTCTGAAGAGAGACCTGCCTGGAGTTCCCACAGGTACCGCCACAGGATGACCCCCGCCCCATCGGTCAGTAACCCCTGACTCAGGCATCAGACCAAAGCGGAACACACATGACTGGGGGAGATTCCCTCTCTTTCCAGCTGGGTGGGGCTCTACTCACCAAAGTCTGCAGGGTTGTGGTAGGTAGGGCAGTTCAGACCCAAATCCCTCAGATACGGCACGAGATTCGAGACCTTTCCCCGGTATACGCACTGTCCTTGACTCAGGACATAAAGCTGAGAAAAAAGATGAGAGAAAGGCATCAACCATAGCCCTCACCTCTGTAAAGCACTAGAGGCTCCCACTCAGTCAGTCCTTCAATCCTGTCATCCATCCATCCATCCATCCATCCATCCATCCCACTGATGAGCCAGCCTGTAAGTCTGCCAGGCAACCAGTTATTCAGTCAGTCAACCAGCTAGTTAACCAACAGCCAGCTAATCACCCTGAAAACTAGTGGAGAGAATAAGGATCCAGGGTCTAATATTTTTCAGGCTATCTCAGTCCTCTCAGGGATCTTGAGTTGGGGTGGGGGGTAGAAATCTGGGGTGGAAATTTAGGTCAAGGACCCTGACTGTGGTTGGGCCCACGTACCTGGTCAAAGAGCTCAAAGAGCTTGGCGCTGGGTTGGTGGATGGTACAGACGATGGAGCGGCCACCCTGGGCCAGCCCTTTCATCAGGGATACCACCTGGAAGCAGGAGGCACTGTCCAGGCCACTGTAAGTCAAAATCACCAGGAAAGGTTGAGAATGTGAGGGACAAGCCCTGTGTCCCAGGTCATTGCTGAGGGAGGACTTGACACAGGACCTGTAGCTACACCCTCAAGGGCAGGCTCTTCTTGGCCTGTGTAACTGTTCAAGGGTCACACTTCCATGGGGGCTGTAAGTTGTATGGTGCTATTGACAAGAAAGGAGAAGCCCAGCAGATTCCCCAAGGATTGGCTGTGGAATGGGGGGAGAGGTGCCCCACCTACCAGGCAAGGGACATCAGAACTGTCTGGGTAAATAGCTAGCCCCCAAAGTAAGCAGTAGTCACAATGCCATACTCTTTCACCCACGTGGGGGCTGTTAGAAAGGGTGGGCGGGGCAGCGGCTATGCTCCTAATGATGTTTTATTGACTATATTGATGCCTTTTGGGGTGAAGTGGTGTCCTGAGGCTTGCAGGGCTTTGCCAGTGTCTGGCACCCATGGGTGGGTTCTCCTCTCCTCCCCTCCCCTCCCCACCTCTCCTCTCCCCTCCTCTCCCCTCCCCTCCCCTCCTCTCCTCTCTTCTTTCCTCTCCTGCTTGTACACCCCCAAGCCTGTCTTGCTTCTACTGTGTACCTCCCAACAATGGGAATGTGTCACAGTGGGCATCCCTGAGCACTGGCTTTCCCTACAGCACCAAGCCTGCCTGTGAAAGGCAATGTGTGTGTGTGTGTGTGTATGTGTGTGTGTGTGTGTGTGTATGTATGTGTGTGTGTGTGTGTGTGTGTGTGTGTGTGTGTGTGTGTGAATCTTAAAGGTTCTTGAAGTTGTCTTTTGGGCCCTTTTAAGCACCCCTGCCCTGACTGCAGGCCAGGCACTCGGCAGCGCTGAGGTAGATGCGACCCTCCCTGTGATGCTTGGGATGCCTCTCAGTGGGCAGCCATGAGATGAGCACACGTGGGAAGGAGATGATGAAGTCAGTCGGGCCAGCCCTGTGCAGCCAGCCTACTGTTGTTGAGGATGCCTGAACACAACAAGCTTGGATAAAAGGTGAGCGGATTAACCAGTAACCCATCTACTCTGGAGCCAGGACTTGAGACCAGCATCAGCCCAAGGGTCAGCAGGTGTGTCCAGGACAGAAGTCAGAATTCTCACGGCCACACAAAAGCAGTGAGGCACTCAAAATGGAAGGGGTTGCTACAAGCCTAAGATATCAGGCCCTTTTCTCAAAGTACCCCATAGCACTAGCTTTCAGGGCACTGTGTCACGGGTAACTCGAGAAAAAGGGGGAGACAGATACTATGAAGGGCTGTTTCCAAACCGCAACCATATCTCTACATTCAGTACCCCACGTCCCAAGCACACACAAGCCTCTAAGCCAGTGGTTTTGTCCTGCCATCCTACAGATGCCAGCTCCTCCAAGGCCATACCAAGATGGCAGGGCCACCTCTAAGAACCTCATAACAGACTCTAGAAGTGACAGACACTGCCTTGTCTCTTTTTGGTCACCAGTCCAGAGACCAGACACAGACTTACCTGGTGGGCTCATCAAAGAACATGACAGGAGGGTTGTTGACCAGTTCCAGGGCAATGGCCAGGCGTTTCCGCTGGCCACCTGATAGGCTCCCCGTGCGGGTGTTGGCACAGGGCAGCAAGCCCAGTGCTGTCAGGATCTCCTTGACCTGTGGGCAACAAAACCAGAGTCTCTATTAGGGAACAACCTTCTAAGTTTGTGACTATCAGGAACATGCACTGAGACCAGTGAGATGTCCTGATGAGCTCTGTGGGATACCCTTCCCGGCACAGCCTCGCTAGTCCATACACAGACCATACACAGTGCTGGTCTGTTTCAGGCCATCTCAAGTGAGTGGCAGGTGCTGTCTCTAAACCTGTGGTCCTTCCTGGAGAGATAGGCAGAATTGTCAAGAGGCAAGAAGTAGCGTTGGGAGGTCAAGCCAAGGGTTGGAACCTTCATTCAGCCTCCCTGACCTCATATCATCTTTCAATCCTAAGCCGAGTGCAATGACTGGCATGAAGAAATGTCCTATATATTTTTGATCAATGGCTGGATTAATGGACATATAACTAGATGGATGATCAGGTCTGTGACCAGTGCTAAGCATCAGTGACTATCAAGTACAGTGATGGAACACCTGGCACACGATAAGTATCCCCAACAACTATCATTCATGTTCTCTCTCACATGAAACATATGAGCAATTTCTCTGCAAGTTCCCTAACACGCACCCCAACCCAGCCCTGTCAGGAGGCCACTTGAGACTGTGCACAGGTAAGTGGCTCAAGGCAGTGAACAAATCTGTGCTGTAACAGACAGTGTGGTCACCCCACATCCAGGGCCCTGGGATGAAGGCGGAGAATAGAGACAGAGTTAGCTGCGTGCAGGGTCCTCTGGTTGGCCTAGGATGGTGACCTAATGTTGGCCAAGGGAGCAAACAGGTCAGCGGGCTCTTGGGAAGCAGATGCTGAGCCTGCTCCTCTCCTGGGGGTGGAGGAGGCCTCAGTGATTGGTTCCAGAATTCACCCAGAGGCAGGACAGCTCTGAGGCAGCCAGCCCCTGGTGGCCATACCAGGAGGACGTTGGCCAGTGGTTTCTCTGGGGGAGATGAGGTCATCCAAGAGGAGAAAAACTCACAAAGAAGAAACTTTCCACTCTGGACTTCTGAATTATTTATGTGTGGTTGGTATAAAGTGAAACTCTGGTGGCTGAACTCGGGGCCAGGGACCCGGGATCAAGTCCTGTCTGCCTCTTCCTGTGGATGCTCTCAACCAAGTCTCCTGGAACGCCACGCCTCTGAGAGATGGACATCAACTTGAGATGGCTTCAGTGTGGCTGTCCGGGAAGGGCCAGAGAAGCAGGGCCAATCTTTTTGGCAGTTTGCTTCTTGCCACGATGTCGGCTGATTTTTCAAAGACAAGGCTTCAGGCTCTTCCAGACAGCTGGCTGATCCTGCAGGGTGGCTGGGGGTGCTTTCCTCTGAGGGACATTCCATACACCAAGTACACTCCCCCTTTTCTTCACTTTCATGGCAGGGAAGTGGAAATAGAGGCCACCAATTTGTGGCTGCCCTTCTGCCTACCTAATGTGTTTCTACAGCCATTATTAGGCCAGGCCTGGCCTCTCCAGCCTTGTCTCAGAAGTGACTCTATCTATATAGGTTGGTTTGGGTTTAAAAGTAGTCAGTAGGGGCAAAAAAAAAAAAGCTGCGTTTATATGTTTTCCTAAATAAGCAAACAAAAAGCAAAACAAAACTCCCCATGGTCACTTGCAATTCAAGGCCTCCTGGAGCCTTGCCCTCTAGGGACGGTCTCAGCAGCACAAGACTGGCTCCCGGTGACCTCCCTCTTGAGGAAGCAGCACTACCAGAGAGCTCTCGGGGCCAAGGTACCTTTTCTGGGAAACAAGGCAGGCTATGAACAGCACACTCCATGAAGTGCTGGAGTATGCCAGTCCATTGTTCACCCACGTCCTATACGCTGAGGTGCTGCTGCAGGGGCTGACGGGAAATGAGTCAGGGTAGTGTCCAGCCGAAAGTCTGTCCTTGAGATGCCTCTTACAGGCTCTTCATCCGAGAAGAGGCTCAGAGCAAGTGAGATTTCTGGTACAAACACATGCAGGACATACCAGTGCCTTAGGCCTGCGTGGCTGGTTTACTGTGACACTCAACACGGGCTATGACTGGAGGAGGAGTTAGGGCTTGGCTCTCTTGGGAACATTTCTAAGAACAGAGTAATGGATGCTGTGCATACATGACAAGCCTGTCAGACTGAGCCCTAGTTATGACTTTTTCTAGAAGGCTCCAGGCTTCTCCAAAAAATGACACCTTCCACTCCAGCAGCGGAATGGGCTCCTGGGGCCCTGGCCAGCACCCACAAGAGGAGCTGAAGCTAGAAGCTACACTCTGACAGCATGGAACAGCATCAGAGGCAAAGATGGCATGCCTCATAGTGGTCACCTGCTCAGAGGCCCGAGTCCAGTGATGTCTTCTTCCCTAGCTACATAGGGAAAGGCTGGCCACAGAGCCACAGCTATGAAGAAACAGCTCTGCCTCCATCTCTCCATCCTACATTCTCATTGATCTTATTAGCTTGAAAACTTAAAAGATACTGTCTCATTCGCCTGACTCTGCCTGAAAGGCAGGGCGGGGGGGGGGGGGGACCCTGTGTATGGGTGACATAGGCCAAGATACCCAGAGAGGTTCAGGGAAGCTACGGCTAAAGAGGCCACCACCAGTGTGGTCAACTCTGCTTTTCCTCAGGACCCTCCCCTGTGGACTGCTCACCTCTACATTATGAGAGTCTGTGGTCAGCCCTGACCTTGGGTCTTTGGTTTGAGCCCTTTGCCAGCTGCTCACCCTCCAGAGAGACCCAGCGTCTTCTACACCAGGGAAGACAATCAGGCTTGTCATCGTTGCTTTGCTTGGTGGCAACTGTCAGACACTGGTGAGGCCTCATCGAGGTTGGATGGAGCTTTAGGCCCTCATGGAGCTCATGAGGCAGGTAGATTGGAGGGACCAGGGATGGAGGTTGGTCCCAGAGTTACCATAGCCCTCTTATCAGTAACCAGGAAACACAAGGATGCTCCGAAGGAGAGTGCTCCATCTGAACTCACTTCTGCCTTCTGCCAGTCTCACTGTTGGTCCAACCATGAGTGGTCCTCCTCCTCCTCACCAGTGAAAAATGGAATACAGGACCAGGGAGTGTGGGAACAGGCCTCAGATAAAGGATGAAGGACCCCATCCATTGGTGTAGGCCACCTCAGGCTCACCCTGGCACACTGTGCTCTGACACTTGGTTTCCTCTCTTTTCTTCTTCCTTTCTAGAGCTTTCTTTTGCCATCCCAATTGTTGCTTGACTTGAGTCAGCCCAGGTTGCCATGACAAAGTGTCTCAAACTGAAGGCACAGACCCTGGACACGGCACCTCAGAGTCTGAAAGCGGTTGGTCAAGCCCACGGTGTGGGTGGTACTGTTTCTCCCAGTCTCTCCAGACCCCCCTCTTCCAGGTTTGCAGATGGTGTCTTCTCCCTGGGCCCTCAACAGTAACCCTCCTGAGTGAGTGTCTGTCCTGACCTCTTCTTGTAAGGGCACAGTGAGACCGGATCAGAGCCATGCCAGGGACTCTGCAAACAGTCTGTGAATTCTGAAGAGGTGGGGTTAGAATTGCAGCACATTTCCCTGGGGGTCAGCCCCTAAGCCTTGTCTCTTGTCTTTACTCTCAGGGGCGGTGGAGGTAGATCTGAGGATGGGAGTCAGTGAGGGACAGACGGTGGTGTCTCTCTATGTCACACTATTCAGAGGAGACCGGAGACCACAGTGGCTCTTGAAGTTCATTCTACATGATGAGGTCACAAGCCCCAGTCTACCACCGCCCACGCACGGCCCCTGAATTTTTCCACAGCTTCTCTGCGCTGGGTGCAAATGGTTCAATTTCTTCCCCTCAATCTCAGAATAAGAAAATCCCACAGGAAACATTTTCAGTAGTTCTAGGGTAATGTCCTCATCTCAGAAATGAGTTCTTCCTCTCCACGCTGCACACTCCACTACCGTGACAGAGAATCCCAAGCCTGGGAGGGTCCTGTGAGGAAGGGGGAATGGGGACCCTCAGGCTGCCCGGTGCTGCTTTCCCACAGCAAGCCACCTTAATCTACACTGTATGAGCCCCTCTAGGCAGGAAAAGGGGGGGCGTGGAGAGCACGTGAGCAGATTGCCAACAGATACTTCCTGAGGTAAGTATTTTGATGCTGCCCACACCACACTAATGTCCCTGGCAACTGCCAGTCAACTGCACTGCCCCTTGGCCTTGCAAGGTGTCAGAAGGCACAAAGGACATCGGGTAAGGTGACCTTCTGTTACACTGAGCACCCCAGTAACACTAGAGACAGCAAGAAGGAGGCAAGCTGAACTTCCCTTAGGTGGCCTGGGACTATGGACTGACTGGCACTCCCTACCCGCAGGACCTCCTGGGGCTCCTGCTGGGTTTGCTTACTTGTGTCCTACCCTGCTCCTTGAGAGCCCAGGGAGCCAGGAAAACTGAGAAAAGGGAGGAGAAACATCTCAGATAGACTGGAAAAAAGGTTTTTTTAAAAAAATTTTTCCTTGTAAAGGCTGGTTAATAATATGTAAAAGCCTAATTTCTCCTTGCAAAGGTATGTGGGTGGTTGGGGGGTTATTTTTAAACCAATGACTAATCGTCTCCATTGTCAGTGTTTCATAAAAAAAAAAAAAGTTTTATCTAAAATGTATTAAGCATCCAAGGGGGGGGGGGGCGGAGCCCTTGGCCAGGCCCTGAGGTTTGTGTCTTCTGGCGCTGAGGCTTTGGATTGCTAGACCTACCTGTCACTCTAGCCCCAGAAACCATCTTTCCTGGACTCCAGCCACTGCATCCTACCACATGCTTTCTCATGCTCCCACCCACCTACACAGACACACTCAAGAGGAGGCAAAGAAAATCAACAGAAAAAAAAAAAAAAAAACAAAAGGGAAGAACAAGCCGGGCCCCCCCCCCCGGACTTTTCACATGTATTTCTATCATGCTCTAGGCCACGTGTGGCTTGGAGTCACACACTCACCATCTCTCGTCTGCCTTCATCCTTCTCCTGCAGCTTCAGATGTGCGGACACCTGTGGGCAAGAGGCAACAGTGAGGCGGCTTCCGGAAGGATGAGTCCCACAGGGCCACACCACGATCAAAGCCACCCCACAGCCAAAGCCACACCACGGTCCAGGGTCCCATCAACTCTTTAGAGCTGCTTGACGGATCTCAGCTTCCCCGTGCCCACGGCCTGGTAGAGGTGTGGGGTCCTAGGGGAGTTACATGGGTCGGCTATACTTCGGTTATCTCTGGTGTCCCCATGAGATGACTCAGATGTGCACACACAGAGATGAGGTAACCCTAGGCAGCTAGGAGGGACCCGACTCAGGACCGCCACGGTTCAGGTGATAAACCATTGCTGACTTGAAGTTGTCACCCTGGGAAGGTGGCAGGTGTGGGACAGCAGGGTGAGCTTCCTGGTTCCCTTACTCAGATCCTGTTTACCAGTGTAGTGTGGGGTCTCCAGCCTTGCCTGGTGAAACTCTGAGACAGAATCACCTAGCCCAGGCTCAGCCCTGTTTCAATTATACCAGACTCTGCATTCTTAGGCTCGCCTGGGCCTCAGTTTCCTCTCATCAGCACAAAACAAGCTTAAAAGCTACCTCCTTAATAATTCTGAAAACAGATGTATTTCACAGCAAGACCTGGAGGAGACGCGGTCACCACAGAAGAGAACTTGCTGAAGGGATTGAGAGGCAGGAGAGGGGACTAAAGAGACCCTGGGCCTCAGAGTGGGACAAAGTAGGCCTGCATCACCTCTGCAGGGCCAGCTGCCTGTCTTGTGACCCCGAGTGTCACAAGAGGTTGTTAGGACGGAGGTGAGGCGAAAGAAGCACATAAAAATTTGCCACTGCCACAGGTCAGTAGCCAGTGGCCAGGAAGTGGGGCCCACGGGAGACAGGACCTCAAAGATTAAAATGTTAGAGAGAAACATTTCCAAAGGCGCTGTGAAAGCCCCCAACCGAGCATCTGTGGTTCCGTTAAGAGATGCGTTTCACAGCAAGACCTGGAGGGGACATGGTCACCACAGAAGAGAGCAGTGATGGGCATGACGGAGCTGGAGGCTCAGAGAGATGGCTCCCATACCTGCAACCTCACGGCCCTCTAGTGACGACTCACCACGTGCTACAATCGGGTCACCCAACACACAGAGGGTCCCTGGGAACTCACAGGTGTGCATGAGCATATGCAGATGGAGCCTCGAGGTAAGGGCAACCTCAGAGGGCTTCCTGGCCTGGTCTGTGTGCAAACACTTTTGCATCCTCTAAGCCCCCCAAAGCCCCCCATTGGAGGCCAGGTAAGTAGGCAGAGCTCCCTGAAGCCACTGTTCATGGAGACTGGGTGGTGGACAGGTGTCCCCTTATCCAGCACCAGGGCAGAGGAATGAAAGCAGCCCTAACAGCACCCTGCTTTCTCTTACCCCATAAAGCAGGTGGTGGAGCAGATCTCAGATTTAAAATCTCAACCCATTTTTCTTCATCTAAGAGTCCCCTGGAGCCACACAGAGTGCTGTGCAGTGGCCACTGGGCTTTGCCCAATTCAAGTCACAAACACAAGGGCAAGACCTTCCCAGGTAAGGCCGCCAACACGAACGCCCCATCATCTACCAAAGCGCAGGGTTTCTGGCAATGTCTTCTTCAGGACCAGGGGAGGTACAACCCTACTGGGGGACTCTACGCAGTGACACAGAGAAAGCCAAGAAACAGCACCAGCTAGGCACGAAGTGAGCAGGGCGACAAGCAGAGGCTACCAAGTAGAACTCGGTGTTCGTTTTTTAAACCACTCTTTAGTGAGAGACATTCTAGGGTTTTCTTCTACTGACAATGAGATCATGTGGGCTGTCACTAGCTGTGGGGTTAGGACTTTATTTAAAGAAATGGTCCTAGATGCCCAGAGTTCCTGCACTGGTGGGACACAGTCTGTGCCAAAGAGCACAGCCTGGCTGCTCTGGAAACCTATGACACAGGCTCCATTTGGACACTTGCGTGGCCCCAGAGGGGAAGGTATTTTTAAACTCCTCCTGGACTTAGGCACTGGAGTCTCATGCGAAGATACAGTGAGAAGATGCACGAGGGGTGGAAAGAACCAATATGGACCTATAATGATAGCACTAACAAGCCCCAAGGCCCAGGTTCCCCCCACCTTCCTGTGGTCCCCATCCACTACAACTCTGGCAACACTGGAACAGGCCCATAGATGAGAAAAAGGCTGAAGAGACATCATGGAAGGAGGCAGAGTTTAGCAGAGAAACTCGGAGAGCCTGGAGCCAGAGTGCTCTGCTTGAGTCCCCACCTGTAGAGCCAGGCCTCACAGCTTAACTCTTGGAGGCTCTGCTCACCCCAGTTCCCTAGAGACTGCATTAGCCAAGACCTCGTGAGTACCCAGCAATGGCTGACTCTTGTCTTTTCCCTGGCAGTCAGAAGAGAACTAGGACTCCACCAAAGGCAGAAGGATTCAAGAACAGCAATGGGGGTGTGTGCCTGTTAGGCTGTGTCAGCTTAAGGTAGGCTAGAGTCATTTGGAAAGAGGGGAACATCAACTGAGAAAATGGGGCCAGCAGATGGACCTGTGGGCAAGAGCCACCCCTGGGCTGGTGGTCCTGGGTGCTGTAGGAAGAGAGGCTGAGAAAGCCACGGGAAGCAAGCCAATAAACAGCATTGCTTCATGGGCCTGCTTTTAGTTCCTGCCTTGGGTTTCCTGCCCCAAATCCCTGGATGATGGGCTACAGTTGTAAGATGAAATTAACCCTTTCCTCCCCTTGTTGCTTTTGGTCATGGTGTTTTATCACAACAATAGAAACCCTAACTAAGCAGAGGGGAAGTTGCTTAGCCCTAGGGAAATAGTAAGGTGGCTACCATGGAAATAGACATTCAACTTAGTGGTCAATAATTTTCAGAAACTTGGCTGTGGCTTTGCCATTAAAGGAATTTTCCATTAAAATTCCTCATCTCTCTGGGATGATGTTTCACATAGCTTGTGCAGGCAGCAGGACCAGGGCTGTAACTTGGCTAGAGGGGGGGGGGGCAACTGTATGTGGCCAGGCGCAGCAGCAAGTCTAGTGTAGTGCCAAGGGCAGGGGTGGCTCACCATCATGGCCTCCTGAACAGTGAGGTGAGGCAGCAGCATATCATCCTGCATGATGTAGCATGAGACCTTCCGGAAGCAGCGCAGGTCCCGGGGCATGCCATTGATGAGGACTGCCCCTTTCATGCCAGTCTCCCTGCAGTGACAAGGAGAAAGGAGACCATGAGCCCAGCTCCTTCGGCATCCCACCAGCCACCTTTAGGTGGCTTGGAGAAGCAAACCAGAGAGGGGGCCTCCCTCCCTCCTGGGCTCCCCCGAGAAGAACCAGTCACCATGGCAACAAGGTGGAGCAGAGACACCAGTGACCCAGAGTACCACACTAGTATTCTCCTCAGGGGAGCAAGTGGTCAGCAGGGAGACAAGGCACACACCAGGCCTCTCCCGGTTGGCATGTTCATCGCATCAGATGGAAACGGCATCCTTTCTTTGCCTACTACCCAAAGATGCCTGGCGATGGCCCTCAGTACAACCGCAGGGCAAAGATGTACAGAACTGGGTACTCTATCTGCAGCCCAGACTACACCAACTGCCCCAGGACCACAAGGGTACCCAGCAGGTGCCTCAGGCTCAGGTGGCTCAGAAGCAGTAGTCCAGCCATGACAGTTTTCAGTCCCATGACTAGCTCAGGTACAAGGCGAGGCCTGTAGGTAAGGAGGTTGGAAGCCTCCTGTGTCCTGAAAGGGATGGAGTGCCACCATGGCAGCAGCCACCCTGTCAGCTCCTCATTGGGCCTCTTGCTTCTCAGGTGCTTCTAAGCACCAGAAGAACTAGTTTCCAGAGGCCCCCTCCGTCTTCCCTTCCTCCCAAGGACACATCTTTGCGCTCTCCCTCCCCGTGGCCATGGAGAACAGTAGCATTATGGAACCTGCGGGACTAACAGAAGCATTCTGGGACCCAGCCTCCCGCAGCCCACTGTCAAGGCTGAGGGCCTTGTAGTGGGGTCCTACTTTCCTCCCAGGCAATGGGACGCTCCCCTGGCGGCTTCCTCTGAGTACCTAGCCTGGCAGGGCTGCCTCTACATATCTGGGATACACAAGCACCCTCAGTCTTCTAGGAACTGCTGTGGTGGTCTGAAAAACAGCCAGCCCCAAGAAGATATACCATTCAGCTCTTTGCCTGTCTTGACTCTGGGGAGGGGGTTTGAGAATTTGGCTTTGCCTTTAAATGTGAATGCACCAAACAGGAACTTATAGTGATGATTTTGAAAAATAATAATATCCGATATTAAGAGATAATTCAGAGCTCTAAGGAATGGTGAGATGTATCTTTCTTCCCCTCCCCCCCCCCCCAAATCATTAGCATTACAGGTATCTATTATTTCTATTATTTATTATTCTCAGGAGCAATTTTATGCAATGGCTTGCATCTGAAATGCCGCCTACAGGGTGTGCTTGAACTCTCAGTCCCCAGACTGTGGTACTGATAAGGGAGGCTGTGGAGCCTGGGTGGTAGACGTGGGCCACTGAGGACAGGGCTTTAAAGGCTGAATCCTGCCTCTGCCTCTGGCTCCACTCTCTCTGCATCCCGAGCAGTGTCAGGAAGCGAGCAGCCCTCACCTGTGGAAGCAGCCCACCAGCTTCCATAAACTCACGGCTTCAGCTGCCATGCCTTCCTTCCCACCACTGTGCTCTCTGAGACTGTGAGCCAAAACGGACCCTTCCTATCTTAAGTTGCTTCTGCTCCAGGGATTTGGCCACAGCAACAGGAAAGTAACTGACACGTGATCTAGGTAGATACTGAAACCATGTAGTGTTTTGTACACTATATGGACCTTTTCCTATGCTGTGTGTGTGTGTGTGTGTGTGTGTGTAAGCTGAATTTATAAATTAAGCATGGCAAGAGATTAATAATAACTAATAAAGCAGTTGTTGTTCTATTACAACAATTATAATGTATTTTAATAAAGCTGTCAACATTCCCATACTTGTAATTTGGGGATATTACTAAGGAAAACAAGGATCCCGTGAACAAAACTCTACATCTGTCCAGCCAGTCTTAGCCTGGACAGCTAACAGGCAGAGTATGGGATACAATGAATCCATGTCCTGGGTGGAACAAAGGCAGCATCAGATTTCATTAGATTTCTTTTTCTAAAGTGTGTGCAAGTAAGGTTTGAATAGTTTAGAATGAAACTTTAATGCTTTCTGAGCATGGTTAACTATGGACTGTTGCTGCCGCCACCCTCACTCTAGTTATCAAGTGAACCCTGTGAGGACTGAAGGAGAATATTTTCTGAAAGCCTCTCTTGAGCACTTTACAATCACTCACAGATGAGAGACCTTGGCATGACCTTGGGAATGGTGAGCCCTAAAGTCCTCAACAACCACGGGAACCACAGGCCTTGGGCATGGCAGCCCCTCATTGTCTTCTGTCCAAGCCCTCCATGTCTAGCTGTCCAGCATGTCTAACTGTCCATCATGTCTAACTGTCTAACAGTCCATCATGTCTAACTATCTAACTGTCCATCATGTCTAACTGTCTAACTGTCCATCATGTCTAACTGTCTAACAGTCCATCATGTCTAACTATCTAACTGTCCATCATGTCTAACTGTCTAACTGTCCATCATGTCTAACTGTCTAACTGTCCATCATGTCTAACTGTCCATCATGTCTAACTGTCCATCATGTCTAACAGTCCATCATGTCTAACTATCTAACTGTCCATCATGTCTAACTGTCCATCATGTCTAACTGTCCATCATGTCTAACAGTCCATCATGTCTAACTATCTAACTGTCCATCATGTCTAACTGTCCATCATGTCTAACAGTCCATCATGTCTAACTATCTAACTGTCCATCATGTCTAACTGTCTATCATGTCTAACTGTCTATTATGTCTAACTAACTGTCCATCATGTCTAACTGTCTGACTGTCTAACTACCCATCATGTCTAGCTGTCCATCATATTTAACTGTCTAACTGTCCATCATGTCTAACTGTCCATCATGTCTAACTGTCCATCATGTCTAACTGTCCATCATGTCTAACTGTCTAACTGTCCATCATGTCTAACTGTCCATCATGTCTAACTGTCTAACAGTCCATCATGTCTAACTGCCCATCATGTCTAGCTGTCCATCATATTTAACTGTCTACCTGTCCATCATGTCTGTCTACCTGTCCATCATGTCTAACTGTCTAACTGTCCATCATTCTCTCCTACTGGCTCTCAGGCTTCTGACCATTGCTTTCCTAGATCATGACCTTGGTACATTTTCCTGTCCAGAGGGTGGGCCCAGGGAGGAGCTAATTAGGAAGCTGCCTTGTGCACCTGTCTGTGGTCTCTTCTTTATGCCCTATGCAGCCATCGGGAGGTACAGCTTTCAGTGTTGTTTCTCTGTGCTGTTTCCTTCGTGGGTTCTCAAGCTCTGGATGCAAACATGCAACACACACACACACACACACACACATACACACACACACACACACACACACACACACACCAGAGAGAGAGACACACACAGAGGCACGCAAGCATGCATGCACACACACAGACACCCATGCACACATGCAGTTTCCCAGGAGCCCATGTGAGCCAAGCTTCTGGCAGCCAACAGATGACGGAATGCTCCCGGTGACTGCAATGAAGCATGAAGCGCCTCCACTCTTCACACAGCTTTCTCTGTTGGCGTCTGCTCACCTGTATCCCGCCAGAATGTTCATGAGTGTGGACTTCCCGGCTCCAGAAGGACCCATAATGGCCACCAGCTCTCCACTGTTGAATTTCCCAGAGATCCCTTTCAAAAGGGTCTTGTATCCTGCAAAATGCAGATTGGATTCATTTTCTAACTGTTGCATACTTTGTTTGACCCCAGTGCTGAACTGCTGGGGCCAAAGGCACAGTCTCCCACGGTGCAGTATGAAAGACTTACAGCGACAATCTAGCCTAGAAGCAGACCTTGTGTCTGTTTCCCAGACTGACCTCACACCTTAAAACCATGATCATGGCACATGCATATTGCTTAAGGTTTTTAGAGTACTTGTCCAAATAGCATCCAGGAAGATCCACCATTCCCATATCAAAAGGAGGACAGGTAGACAGAGCCCACTTAGCACTGGACCCAATGGCCATTCCCCTCTTTCCATATGGTGCACATGTGGCAGTACTATCAGGGAATTAGCTCAGTGTTTCATTTGCAGGTTTTTTATTTACTCCTTATACATAATACAAATTAGTACATAAATACAAATAATTGATACACGGGTTATAAACAATTGCTTTATGATTAAATAATATAATCAATGCATTGTTAATTCCTCTATGAATAATTGAAAGGGCTTGTTGTCACACGGTCATATCGAATGTCTAGGGAATGTTTGCCAAGTGTCTTCTGTCTGGTTCTTTAGAAGGTGGGGGGAGTCACACATCCAAAACAAGTCAGCGCAGTCCAACTTTCAGGCAGACTGTGGAAATGTACTACAAAGTGACAAATGGGAGCAACTGGGTCAGAGATAAAGATGCCAACTCAGGCGTGTCACTTGGTGAGGTGTCATTTAAGAGTCCACCTAGCGTGACAGGCAAGCGTTACATTTTAGCCCCTGTGCATAATGTCTAAAGAGACGTCATGAGCAAGGGACATGTGGGGACCTTACCTGGTCTCCCCAGTCTCCAGCTAGCACCCAAACCTACCGGTCTGAGAAAGCTGAGTCCAAGAGAACATTCTCCATACAGTCTTACAGTCTTTCACAGATGGGACTCTTGTACGTTCCAACCTGTCACCAGGTGCCACCTTATTTGGACAAGGAGTCCCTAGAGCCTTGTTTAAGGGAGGCAGAGAGTAGCGGAAGCTAGAGCCTGGAAGCCTGCGGCTCTGAGACTGAATCATTAAGCAGAGGAGGCTGGCTCTCAGCTGTCGCCCCACAGGGCTGAGCAGCATCCCAGTGGGAAAAGGGGCCCAGGAACAAAGGGAGGGGCACTGGTGAGCAGGAGATGCCTGCGGGCGGGGTGGGGTGGGGAGGAAGGGCTGCTGGCTGTGTCTGCCTTCAGTGGACAGACAGGAGAGCAGACAGACAGAAGGTATGGAAGAGGCAGGGGTGGCAGAAACTCTTTACATAGCCAAACTCCCCATTCTACAGGCTCATCAGACAGAGTTCTGCCACTTGGGGACAGATGTGGACCTCAAGGGGCCCCCGAGTGACCTCACCAAGGGAGCACTAAATGCCCAGGTGCCTGCTCATTACTATACTTATCTATCTAGGCTGGAGTTGGGGTTACTGTAGAGCAAACGGTGCTTTCGGCTGCTGCTTCCACTCCAAGATGGGCTCTCACTCCCTGCTGAGGCCCTCGTGAGCCAGAAGCTGTTCAAAGCCCGAGACAGGTCACTGAGATGGCCACCGGCTGAACGGAAGCCAAATATGGTGCAAGTCCCCTCTGCATAGCTCACGTGAGAAAAGCACATAGAAGCCTGGGCACAGCCAGGGCAGGACCAGATAGTTTCTTCTCTTAGAAGTCAGGACTGCACGCATTCCTTTGCCTATGGACAAGCCAGTCTTTCCTCTCTTTCCCCTTATCCATTCCCAAGTGCATGTGTATACACATGTTTGCATGTACGTAGAGGCATGCACATATGTGGAGGCCAGAGGTAGGTGCTGGGAACCATTCTCCATCACTCCTCCACCTTACTGAGGTAGGATCTGTCAATCAAACCCAGAGGTCACAGACATGACCAGTCTTGCTCTAGCTAGCTTGCACTCAGGAGTCCCTCTCTCGGCCTCCCTAGGCTGAAATTAAGGGTGAGCCGACCACGCCCCCACCCAGGACTTAACGTTTACATCCTAACCGGTGGAGTGCTAATAGCGGTTCACAAATTGAACCTTCTCAGTCCAACTAAGGGGACGTAGGTGGTATAACTCAGGATCAAGACCACCTTTCTTGTTTTTGTGGAAAGTGGCTTGCTGGGTGTCCCAGAAGGCAGCTTGGCTCACTGGGGTTGGATGCAGCACCAGCTCTGTTCATACTATCCTGTTTGCCTACGCTGTTTTTCTGTGAATTTTGCACACACAGAAGGATTCAGAGAGGGATGCCAACTGCCGACACCGCCCAGCAGCCCACAAAAGAAACAAGTTCCCACAGCTTCAGCGGGGCCAGCCATGCTCACACAGCATTTACATGGCTCTGAGGCCCCCAAACTGTTCTTCACACTTGCATGAAGCCCTCTGGCCACCGAGCCACTTCCCTTGCCTAAGTCTTTCCTCTTTAGAGGGGGAGATCACTCCCTACTAGCCTGCGGCAGGCCACAAGCCTGGGACTGGCATCTTTGCCAGCCTGGGCTGGGCAGCCTGCAGGTCACAACAGTGGCTCTTCCCCTGACTCCTTCCCCTGTGAGCACACTCATTTCTCACAGGGTCCAGCCGCTCCGTCCAGTCACAAAACACACAGGGCATTAGTCCCTTACTCGTGCCTTGGGGTCAAAGCCTCTCTTCATGCCAAGTACAGGGCTGAGTATTCATGTCTATGTGGATTAAGGGTCTTGTCTGTTTCTGAGGTACCTGCAGAGCACCAGCTCCAACCAAGCACTCACGAGACGAGACCGTTTTTGATCCATCTGCTTAAGCCTGTGGTCATTTCCAGGAAAGCCTGGGAGTCTGTTCAGAGGGCTGTCAGTCTGGGAGAAATCCTGTGCCCAGTGTCTGCCTTTAAGGCTGATCTGTAGCTCTGAGAACCTGTCCCCACCACAGTGAGGACAGTCTCTGCTGACTGGCACTCCTAGGAAACCCACACCCGAAGAAGGAAAAAAGCTGTCTTGACAGTCTGCTATTAGCACCTTTGCAGGTAGGGAAACGTTGTGGGCTAGGGAGTAAACTACCCCCAGGTAAGAATGAACTCTACTTTTATGATCTCAGCACCCCCAGGGGAGAAAGCAGGGAGGATCACATGACTGTTTTGTTGGGGGAGGGGGGTGGGGTGGGGAGGGGAGGGAGAGGCTGTGGGGGGCATGAGAACTTGCAGGGGCCTCAGAGAGTGAGAGGCCGTAGTAGTATCTATACAGCCTCCACGTGCTGCAAAAGCCACTTGGCTCCACCCACTCGCCCTAGGACAGGCCGAGGGATAGGTTAGAAAGTAAAGTGGTGTCCTGTTCAGTGACAAAAGCTCCCAAGGGTTGAGTTGTAAACCCCAGTCAGACTCCCTGTGGAGCCAGACAGTCTGAGGTCATCTGCCAAGAGGCAAGTGTGTGGACCCCTCAGCCTCAGGGGCTGGAGCTGGGAGAATCTGACTCCCTAGGAGTCAGGGAAAAGCAGGGCCACTTCCTCCCTAAGTAGGTGCGTGGCAGAGCCCCAACTAAAACAAACAAACAAAAACCAATGCAAATAAAACAAATAGGGGCTATGGGGCTCTTAGTTCTTGGGAGGCTGAGGATTTCTTCAAATCTAAATACCTCAGCCTCGGGTGGGGAAGAGAGAAGCAGGCACCTCTAAATGCTAGCAGCACTCCAGCCTACTCTGGACATCTTCCTGTCACAGGCACCGGAAAGAGCTCGTGGCAAGTCTGCCTTATGCTTAAGTGCACACAGCCTGTGTACACGCTGCCAGCATGTGCACAGGGACATTCTGCGTCTACACCCAGACATGCCACGTGCACTCACATACCTGCAGCCTGTCATAAACACCGTGGGTGCAACCTATGCTCCGCCACTGTGTTCACACTCATCCTTCACAGACACGCACACACTTGAGGCACACAGACTGTGTTCAGACATGCTAGGTCCTGAGATCACAGCCTGCTGCTCCTGCCCCAGCGTGGATAAAACTGGCAGGCACTTGCATCTCCCTGCACGAAGCAGATTTCCATTATACAGAAATTGTATGCTTCTAGAAGCGAAGGTGGTCTCTTTGCAAGCTTCTAAGTCTGGCTAGAACAATTTGGAAAATAGTTCTTATGGTCCAAATGATACCAGATGGCCTCTAAACGCCGCGTCAACTTTAGCTTGAAGGCTATCCACACCCAAGGCCCAAACTGCCTCTGCATAAGCCAGTTTTCCTAAGACGAGGCTGCCCTCACTTCCTGCCTCCCCTCCGCATCTCCACACTCTTTTAGCTCCTCTCTGATAGGATCTGGCTCCAGAACAGATTGCCTGCCTTTCCCAAAGCTTCACAGTCCCTCCCCAAGAGTAAATACAACACCTAAAAGACACAGGTACAGTCTCTTCCTCCTCTTCCTTTTCTTCTTCTTCATTTCATCATTTTATGTGTATGTTTTTACCTGCATGCATGTCTGTGCACTATGTGTATGCCTGGTGCCCATCACAGCAAGAAGAGGGCTTCAGATCCCCTGGTATGGGTAGTTATGAATCATCTTGTAATTTCTGGGAATTGAACCCAGGTCCTCTGGAAGAGCAGCCAGTGCTCATACCTGCTGAGCTGTCTCTCCAGCTCAGAGGTACATAATCTTGCTGTACCTGGTAGAATTTCTTTCTTACTCTCTTTGGGAGGGGGCTTCTCCCCCAGTACTCAAGGACCTTCTGACCCGCCAGGCAGCCAGGACATGAGCCAACCCTCACCCTGCCAATCAAACTGACGACCCTGGCATTCTGTGCTCTCTGGAGGACAAGGGGGCTTCAGAGCAATGACAATGGTGGACATGGGGTCTGGGTCTGGGACATTGTCCTGATAACAGAAATGTGGACCTGAATGTTCACAGGGAGCCAGTGACAGAGGAAGGACACTGATCTATGCCCCAATGTGCAAATAGCACACTGTCTCAGTGGCTGTTCCTCTCACTGGCCCATGAGTAGGTCCTCTGTCGGCCTATGGAGCTCCCCCAGGGGTATGGGGAAACTGCAGAGCAGGGAGCCCCGTGTCCCTCTGTCCCTAACTCTACTTTACAGGCTTAACAGTGCTCACCGAGCCCCCCAATTCACTCTCCTGGCCAGCGGTTCCCCTTTGCTTTCCCTCACCATCTCCGGCCATGGATTTCCTGCCCCCTAAATGCAGAGGCTTCTAGCCTGGACATGGTGCTTCTAGCTGTACTAAGCACGGGGTGACATCCAGAAGTGAAAGGGCATAAATACATCAGTAAAGATGGGGAGATGGCCTCTAGTCTCCCCTACACCCTCGTGAGGCAAGCGCATCCTCCTTGCTTCTAGCTCTTGTCCATCACCAATGGCAACAGGCAGCACTAGGTAGCTTCTGTTTTTGGGTCCTAGGAACCAGGCCCTCCAAACACTTCTCTCCCTATGAGGCTCCACCCTGGAGGCCCAAGGCACACAATGCCATCTGCCGGGTGGGCGGGCTTCAGTGACATCACCGATCTCCAATGTGACTCAAGGGCTCTTTGTGTAGAAGGTTCATGGAAGAACAGGAAGTCACATCATTACTGGACAGTCCATGCCTCGTTCTGGGTCTCTCTTAACTGAGCCCAGTTTTCTTGTTTCCAGCTCTCCACGGTAGCTAAAGGATGTGCTGGCTCACCTGGTCTGAGCCTGGGCTTCTGGTCTACCCCCAGCTCGGCATGTTCTGCCAAACAATCCTTTCCACACTGCAAGGCCTCCTGCTGGGAAATCCTTCCTTTGATTCTGACCAGGACCAACACAGACACAGAATAGCCTGGGTCTCACCAGCTGTTGGTGCAAGGTCGGCAACGTGAACATGTGTCCGCCTTGCCCTCTGTAAGGTGAGGCTCTGGGAGCATCTGATGTGGCATGCCAGGACATGGAGGGTACCCTGCAGAACTGTGGTGGTGGCTGCTGGCACAAGCCTCCCCTCCATGGCAACACCTGGCCCCGAATTCCCTGTCCCATCCTGACAAACTTGACTTGCAGTAACGTCGGGAGGGGTGCTTTCCTCCAACAGCGCCCCAAGATCTGACACCAAAGCAGGGTTGAAATCTGAGTGGTGAGCCGGGCTCAGTAGCACTTGCCTCAAGTCCCAACCGCTCAGGATGCTGAGGAAGGAAGAGTGTAAGTTCAAGGCCTTCGTGGACCTCTCAGTGAGGCTCTGGCTCAATGTAGAAAATAGTAAAAAGAAAGGAACGGGGCTGGGGATGTGGCTCAGTGGAAGAGGGCTTGTCTAGAACGTGTGAAACCCGAGGTGCCCAGTACTACAGATAAACCAGTAAAATAGAACCCACATTCTAAACCTCAAAACTCAGAGGAAGGACCTAGGGAGGAAGGCCAGGCGAGATGAGGCTGCCCTCCAACCTGCAGTCACCGTGTCCCTCAGGTCCTTGTGCTTTTCTGTGCTGCTATTGTGAGTAAAGGTTTACCTTGGGACACATGTCAGAGTCCCTGGCTTCAGCGTGGTCCTTCCATCAACCTCTCTCCATCACACTTCCCCACGAAGAGAGTCCCC
Organism: Acomys minous; assembly: GCF_964271855.1. Classification (NCBI taxonomy): domain Eukaryota; kingdom Metazoa; phylum Chordata; class Mammalia; order Rodentia; family Muridae; genus Acomys; species Acomys minous. The sequence continues at coordinate 106,027,072 of NC_140495.1, forward strand.
AGAAAGGGTAGGTCTCGGGAACAGATAGGGAAATGGCGTTTGAGATGCTAGGTTGCCCCCAGGATGGGACAATGACCCTGCTGTCCTCATCTCAGCCTTGGGCTGCTCTGGCTCTGATGGGGCTCCCACATGTACACCCAGGGTCTGAGCCTCCCAGGTGCTCTCTTCTCCTGAATGACAGCTTTAGTCCTGTTTCTGCTCTGTTACTTGCCCTGGCCTCCTCTTGTCCCCACAGGCTGGCCTGAGAAGCCACTGGACCTGTGTTTCATTGCAAGCACTGGGAGTCACTGACACACAGAAGGCCTGGCTGGGCCAGGAGGCTTCCTTGCAACAGCCTCTGGAGCACATGGGGTTAGCACTTTCCTGCACCCCATCTCCCCACCCGCACCCCCAGTGCCCCATTCTCCCATCCCCATCCCCCAATCCCCCCAACCTCCTTGTCAGCCCCGTCCTGGATTCAACTGAGAGGAGAGTAGCCTTCTAGCTCCTTAATCTTCTGTATAACAGCACTCTCAATCCATCAGTCAGTCACCTTATGGGGACTGATCGGCAGGTCTGTTGTTCACGGAGAGGCTCATCTTGCTAGCAGACAGTTTCCCCTGCAGTTGCTTAATCGGTTCTGTCTCAGAGGTTCGGTGACACAGGAGTTTATTTTGTCTCACCTACTCCTCGGTACAGAACACAGCCATGTAGACTCCTTAGGAGGCCCGGGTTGCACCAAGGTATAGTGGATCCATCAAACTGTCACCTTCCCTCCATTTGTGTGAGGCCCCAAGAACAGCTTCAGGCCAGTGACTAAGGAGTGTCGTTGCCAGAAATGGGGTGTTCACACCGTTGTCTCTCACCCACCCCCTCTGAATCTGACTCTGGCAAGTCACCTCCTGGCACCTCTACCAGTCCCTATGATGGTCCTGTATGTGAAAAAAACTTCCTCTATGCAAAGGTCACCTGGAGCCTCAGAAGTGTGGGTGTTTTCCATACTTTTCTTGGTAGGGACATGAGTTGCTCATAAACAACCCAGACCTCCATCAGCAGGAGTACTAAGAAGCTTCCATTGTCCCCTGTACACGAGGACCAGTGTGGTCATGTCTATGCTCCAAGTGCAATCTTTAAAATCCAGCGGTTATGATCCTTGTACATTAGAAACTTCCATTATTTAAATAAGGAAAAACTGAATTTTGTTCATTACCCAAGAGTGAGAACTGCAAAGTTAGACAATACAGAAATTGGACTACAGGAGACTTAGGAAACTAAGCATCCGAGGCTTCTGTGTGGAGTGCTGGCTGCGATAATTTTTTTTTTCCTGAGACAGAGTTTCACTGTATAGTCTTGGCTGTGCTGGACTCACTTTGTAGACCAGGCTGGCCTTGAACTCACAGAGTTCTGCCTGCCTCTGCCTCCCTGAGTGCTACGCCACACCTGGCTACGGTGCTATTTGCAGGTTTTAATTTAGGTTTTATTTTTCTTCTGTGCATGGCGCCTAACTCAGGGCCTGTGCCTGCTATAGAAATGCTCTGCTACATCCTAGCTCTACTTGTTTCTTACCTGACCCTAAGAGTCCGGGACAGAGGACTGTGGGAATGTCTACTGTATTCTGCCCTGATATGTCATATATAACCAAATTCTGAGCAGCTGGCTCAGCAGGGCTGGGCATTGCTCAACATCTGCCAGTCCCTGCCTGCACTCCATGGCACACTCCTACCTTGGTGCCACCTGAGGCTCTGCACATGTTTCTGTCATTTCCAGTGACAAAGTGACAGAGGGTGAGTTTTCTTCCACCCAAAGATAAAGACGGTTTACAGGTGGCTACAAAAACCTCCCCAGCCAGAATGGTCCATCTTTAGACTTCCCTCCTGCCACTTCTGACAGGACATGGCCCTAGAATCCTGGGATAGACGTGTCTCCTCCACTCACAGGACATTCTCTGTGGCAGTCCTCAGGTGCTAGCTCACAGGCAGGGATGGAGATGCTTCCCAAACCAGTAGATGGGACCCCATCTTTCCCACCCACCAAGGGACAGAGCAGCTGCTCGTTCAAGACCACATAAAGGGGAGTTAGAATGTGCCTCTGGGGGGCGGGCACAGGTCAGTGAGACAGAAATAAAATCTGCACTTTCTTAAATAATAGTAACAGGAACTGCTGAAGCCAGGCGTTTTGTCCCACACTCAGCACCAAAGTCTGCTGTCCCTGGCAGATGCCCTGGGGGAAATGATCCTCCGCCCAGATCCCCACGAAGGAAAAGGGACTGAGCAGCTCCTTGGGTTCATAAGATTTCTCTCTCTCATCCTCCAGTGTTTTTCCAGGGCTGGCGGATCTGATGATATGTGGGGGCTGCATGAACCACTGTGAGTAAGATCCTGCCATTGTTGTCAGCAATGTCCGTCCCCCCTCCTCCTGCACCCCGAATCTAGGAGAATGACGAGGAGCAGCGATACTTCCTGATTCTGCTTTTCAAAGGGTCGAGTGTGGCTCTCAAGTGGCCACGCTCTCCGCTCTCCGCACCGATCTGAGCCAACAGTTCTCAAAATGAACTTCCTGGCTTCCCCGCGCGACAGGGATCGGGCATCGCCAGAGCGATGGGAATTCCCACTACTACATGTTCCATAACTCAAGAGCACTGGAGTATCACAGAGTCAACGTGTTCCAAGCCCTCGAGACCACACCAGCAAAACACACAAACAGCGTCATGGGTCACTGCCCCGTCACGGCCACTCTGAAGGGCTGTGGGTGTGGGACTGTGAGGCAAAACGAGTGAGCTCCTGGGCCATGCGTCCTCTCCAAAGGGGGAATTCACACTGCCAGGCTGTTACTGTCTACACTGATTAACCTTACTGCTTCATTCTAGGGTCACTTTCTAGCTACATGGGTCTAGCCTTGGGTCCATGGCCACATGCAGCCCAGGATAGCTATGCAGACGGCCTAACACAACAATTTTAAACATACTTAGAACATTCTAAACGTTTAGGGGAAAAAAAAACCTCATAACTTGATTGTGGAGCTCTCAAGCATAAACTCTAGAGAAGTCAAGGTCCAATGGTTGGACTCGCGCCTGTGAGGTGCTTCAGTGTCTTCTCTCAAGCAGGTGTGCGCAGCAAACACACAGTGCTGTGGCATTGGTTTCTTAGGGAATACATAAGCTTATGGGTCTGACCTCCCCATGGAACATACCCGGGGGCACCCACACCCCATTCCCACCTGTGCCAAGCTTGCTGATATCCTGGGCATAGGAGGGGACCTATTGTACCTCAATGTCTTGCCAATGGAGAGCTGGTAGGGAAGCCTGAGGGGCAGCTGAACTGCGCATGTGCAGTGCTCTCACCACATACCCTTGAAATTCAGAATGTAAGGTCTTCAGAAACTCAGAAACTCCTCAGCAGAACTAAAGAGTGCTGGGGTGATTACTGCGGACACCCCTGCTAGCCAAATTCCTTCTGAGCCGGATGTTGGCTCAGTTTATTAACAATTAAACTTTATTATACAACCCAACTAGCATATACAAGAAGGAAAAAAAGGTTAAAGGGACAGAAGATTAAAACCTCCTGGAATCCGTTCGGCAGGACGGGTCCTTAGGTGTCTCAGTCCCACGAGCTGGTCCGGTCCTTTCCTCTCTCTCCGCGCTTTCTTCCTTTCTCCTCCTACCTCTTCCCAGTCATATGCAAAGGGCGGTCCCTTCTCCCTTCGAGGGTCAATTAGGAAAACAATAGCCACGGTGGGGTTCCTAGGTAGGCTTCCTGAATTCCAAGCCCAGGAAGGCTCCAAACAGTCTCTCACAAGGTATTCATGGTGTGCCTCAAGGGTAAAGCCCGCCAAGACTGCTTCCACCTGAGACAAAGCTTAATCTTTCCTATAACCCCTGCTAGCCAAATTCCTTCTGAGCCGGCCCACAGCCTTATGCTCTCTTTTTTGTTTTGTTTTGCTTGTTTAGAGACAGGGTCTCTCTGTGTTAGCCTTGGCTGTCCTGGACTCGCTTTGTAGACCAGGCTGGCCTCAAACTCTCAGTGATCCACCTGCCTCTGCCTCCCAAGTGCTAGGATTAAAGGCGTGTGCCACCACTGCCCAGTACCTGATGCTCTCTTAAACCTTCCCCCTGTACCCTCAGACCTTTGGGTGGAGCTGAAGGTCTTGCCGGCCAGGTGTGAGTAAGTGTGGAATGTTCTGATCTTGGTTGTTTGTCCTCCGCATGTATGGCTTGCAGGTGTCACCTGGGGAGACCTGCTGGGGGCCTCCACCCCTTGAAACATCCGGAGCTCGCCAAACCTGTCTCTAGGTTCACAGCTTCCTCCTCACTAAAAGCTACCGCATGTAGGCAGCAAGCACATGAGTGTTCAAGGCCACTGGGTGGCCATGATCCTTGGTGCTCATTGACTGTTTCATATGACCTCCAGGGGAGACTTAGGAGTCAAGTCATGCTGGGCTTTGCCTTAGGGTCCCTCCTGACATCAGCAGGGTATCTGAACTTCATGCTGCAGTCTCTTCTTTGATAATATAAAAAACGGTGCTTTACTGGGTTGCTGGGGGCAAACCTAGCTGGCATCCTATCATGATCCAACACTGCACCACCAGCCTCAGCTGCCTTCTTCTCCTGCATAATCCAGTTCCCCCTCGAAACCCACGATAAACATGCACAGGGCTCTCAGCACCAGAAGAGGGTGCCACCAACTGCCAGGACCTAGTGCAGAGGTGTCATCGTCATATACCCCTTCTTGGGGTCTGATTTGAGGAATGAGGTGCTAGAAACCTGAACATCATCAGACATACCCAAATGACTAGAAGAACCTTCTAGAACAGTTCCTGTCCACCTCCTTGACTCTGAAGATACCATCTGGCCAATGTTCTTTATTTGAGTGTCATGAACATCTATCTGCCTGTGGCAGCTGCATGGGGGGTTGGGGAAGGTGGAGGGGCTGGCCAGGCTGCAGGATGGGCCACTCCCAAAGTACATATTACACTCAGACATTCTGAGGTAGTTCAGCATGGAGATCTATCCAGGGCCTGTGAGGTAGCAGCCTAGATCATTTGAGGCTCTACCACCCACAGACTTGTGACCTTGATCAGGTCTTGAACACATCTCTTGTCACAAGGCAGGAGTGAGGCTCCCAGAACAGACACCCAAGGGCTTTGGGGACCCATAGCCTAGGAGAGGCTAAGCCAGGATCAGCCAACAGCCATGCTCACTGATATCTGAAGCCTGGTGTCACAACACACTTTCTTTTAAAATGACTAAAAAGCTTTTAATCCACTTTATTTATTGAATCTATTATTATTAGTTTCTGATGTCACACATAATACTGTTTGTTCAGTCCTGCCTGTGTGACATAATGCTCTGTAGGTGTCAAGCTCTTTGACCCACTAAGATCTGGCTTATTGCTGCTACGACTCCCTACTTTATAGGGAAGGTAAAGGCTACCAGTGTCCTGCTGGTGAGTGGACTTTTACACCTACATTTGCAAGCACCAGAGTCCTTACTTTGGCCTTTACGTTGACTGGAATGATGTTAAAGAGTTAGAAGCATTTTATCAAGAAAAGAGACAGGGAAGTTGAAATTCAAACTAAGTTCAGATTGTTGTTTAATTTATTTTAGTCTTTTTTTTTTCTTTAAGAAAAAAGAGAAATGCATTTTCTGTAACTATATAAGATTATGGAACTTACTGTTACTAGTCACAGACCCAAGAGCAATGCTTACACTCCGACCTGGCCTCGGGGGTTGAGGCTGCTTCTCCGCCAGCCCTACTTCTGTCCCCGTTGCGGCTGCCAGTTAGAGCTGTGGGTACAACTAGAGCCATGGGTACAGCTTTCTCATGTTCACACATGAAGATCCAGCCACAAGACGAAAATACGTGGGGCCTGATAGTCTCACATCCTCCCTGAATGACCTACATTAACCTCTCTCGGGAGGCAGATTCTGAAGTGTAACTTTGCCTACCCAGCTCTGTTTCAAGGCTGGAAATTTCCACCCAGCCACTCACAAATGCCGATGCCTAAATATAAATAGTCTCCGAGATACAAAACTCATCATCCAATGACCTGAAAGTTCTCAGAGGGCCTCTCAGGTGTGACACAGCTATGACCTGTCCTGTATGGGGCACTGCCGAGTCCTAAGTAAGGCGTGTTTATCAACGCCTCTGAAATGAAGGTTGACTCAGTTCTGATATTCGCCACCAGGAAGACACAAGCAGAAAGCCTTAGGACGGCAGCAGAGGGTCCCTGAGAGGGACAGGACTGGAGTTGTTAGGGACACTGACCCACCCCTGGTGGCCCTAACAAGCCATGTTCAGCCACCTGCCCTGAATGTTGATTAAAGAGACAAAATAATACTGAACAGCAGAGAAAGAAAATGTAATGTAGCCACATTGGGAAAACAAATAAAAGGTCCAGTGACCCCAAAGTCCACCTTCAGGCTCAGGTTTAAGTAGAGGGACAGAGAGTGTATTATAACTGAGCATCCCAGTCAAAATGTCTGCCCACCCACCATGGACCAGTCAATGTCTAGGCTCTGGGTTCTCCTGCAAGGTGGTCTGACAGGCTGTCAGAGAGGTGTGAAATCTAGTCCTGGGGTGGGGGTGGCGGGGAAAGTTCCTCTCTGGCTTTTCCTTCTGTCAGCCTGAGATTCCTGGGGAAATTCCAATGTTTTGGGGACCGTTGTTAAAGTCTGTTGGCCGTGGAGAAGGCACAAGTGTCTCCAGGAAGTTCCTTCAGTCTATACAGGGAACAGAGCTCAGAGCCTTCTAACAGAAGGCTAACAGCCTCTCTTCTGTCCCTCACAAAACGGGGAGCTAAGGGCACTTCCACATGGGGTTGCTGGGCGTGTGGTCATGTGTCAGTGTCTTCAGCAACACTGCAGTTATCGCTCATGCACACTTCCTTCTTTCAGGGAGAGGTTTCCGCCCGCCTCCCTGACAAGCCCCAGGAAACAGAAGAGGGTTCACTGTGTCACTGTTACTCTCTGCCACAAATTTGCAGCTCGCTTCAGTCTGCTGTCGGTTCAGAGGATTGACACTCTGGAGCTGTCGTCCCTCTCGCAAAATGTTAACTCTACAACCACAAACAAAACAAAACAAAACAAAACAAAAAACTGAGGCAGAGAAGCAAGCAGTGAAAACACAAGCCAGAGAAGTCACCAGCCCCAAGGGGTCTCCTTGCATTAAGGCAGGAGCCCCAAAGGTTGAACAGATCATATGTGTGATAGTGCTTAGCACTTTACAAGGTGGCTAAATTAAGCCCAAAGGAGCTATCAGGCGAACGGCTCAAGAAGGCCAGGGTCCCCTGGGAGGGCACAACATGGCACCTCCTGTTCCTCCCAGCCAGTCCCGGGCCTTCCAGTTAGGCAAATGGGAGAAACTGTGCTTTTCTTACATCTATGAGGACACAGAGCCAAAGACATGACAAAGTGCACTCCTGGAGTTCAGTATTGCTCATCCTCCGACATGCCCAGGGTAGAAGTGACTCAGCCGGGGGCAGGGGAGCCCTCTGGATTCCAGCTGGCTTAGTAGATCCGCAAACCAGTCTCAAAGGGAAATTCCGAGGTTTGGGAACCCGTCTTGGTCCTTTTCCAAGGCTGGTCATAGAGAGAGAGCTGCCTCTTATGCCTTCTCCTGTTCTGAACTTAGAAGTGAATAGGACCATTTCCAAGGAGTCAAGGACCAGCAGTGTCTCTTCGAAGAGGCTGTGACCTGGAGCCATAAGCTCTCTTTGACTTTAAACAGCCTTTTAGAAGCACCCCGACCCCACAAGACTGATCAAAACTTCAAGGCCATAGCCAGCATGCAGAGAAGGTCGTAGAGTTCTGGTATCTGCTGTGTTATTTCCACCCAGCCACAAACCCCAATTAAGCTTAAACAGGAAACATGTTGGAAGAGCTCTCAGTTTGGGTGCCTTTCGGACTTGGGGTGGAGAAGTGACCAGGGGCTTTGCACTTCACAGGAATGCGGAGCATCAGGACCACTTGAGCCCTCTAGTGCAGCAACATCCTTCTCTTAGCAACAGTAGCGCGAGCAGCCAATCGCGCAGCTCCCCGCGGCCGCCAGCTGGAGGTTACTAGCGAGCATTGACCGATAGTAACCCCGGCGCAGGCGGCGGCGGCGGCGGCGGCGGCGGCGGCGGCGGCGGCGGGCAGGCATGCACTGCGCCTGCGCAGCAGCACACACCTGCCCCGCCCGCACCTGCACGCTAGAGGAAGACAGCTCCCTGCTGTATCTCCTTCCAGTCATTGAGAATTCAGTTGCCTAAGAACTCAGAAATCCTGCGGCAGCCTCCGCCGAGCCTGCAGCCAGGTTTACATGTGAGCGATGGAGCCAGTGTGTCCTGGCTGCCTGTAGGATGTGCCCAGAACCACAGAGGGAGGGAGGGGTGTTCTAAGCAATTAAAAACCTGTCCCTTGGCCAGTGCCTCCAATACTGGGGCCATGAAGATGACAGTTGGCTGGAATGAACTATTTTCTCATTCATATTCCTGATGTTCACATTCATGTCTCTCTCTCTATTACTCCCCTCCTCCGCCCCTGCCCCCCTCCCCCCCCCCATTTCTCTCTGGGTAAAGATGTATAAACTCCATCTTGGAGAGTGAGCAGAGATCCAATGTGCCCAGCAGGCAGTGGAGGGGTTCTGGACTCTAGGCAGAGGCCAAAGCTGCCTCTTGCCCAAGCCTGAAAGATCAGCCCCCTCCCGGCCCCCCTCCCCCCACCGCCCCCAGAACCTTCACTGATAGAGGCAAAGAGGTCTTTTTGTGGACACCCACAGTGCTTATCTCCTGAGCAAGAACACAGTACAGGTCATCTTACGTGCGTGCGTCTGGGCCTCCTGAAACATTTTGAGGCAGGAGTTAAGCTCTGGGGTAATGAGACAATGTGGGAAAGAAAACAGTAAACATTTGCTATTTTTAATTGGAAATAAGCACGACTCTCTCAAAAGTGGGAGAAGAGGCGTAAGACGGAGACCTCCCACAAGCCATGCTGGGATGCCCGGCCCAGGGGCTTCTGGGCAGAGCCACCAGTTGCCACATGACAGGCACAGAGCAGGTGACGTAGGCTGTTCCTCCTCTGAGCTCCATCTACCCTTACCAGTTACAGAGAACCTTCTGGCTCGGCCCCTGCCCTGCTGCCCACAAGCATCACTGTGCTGTGTAACCACAAAGCAAACCTGAAACCCCATTTCCCCGATGGCTGCATGTCACGTCCCTCCTGTCCCCCATCAAGGCTACCCACCCTGATGCACTTGGTTATTGTTTTGTTTTGTCCCTGGGTAGGCTCTTATACTGCCTGATTTGTGAGCCAGGCTACAGAGTCCCAGAAGCAGAGTCGACTCATGAGCCTTACCCAAACACTAATCTTAGTTCACAAACATTTTCTAAGAATGAGCCTTGTGCAAGCACACCTGTGCTGTCCTGGAGTCTCAGTTCCTTGACGGCTGAAATGATCACACGGGCTGACTTATGGGGTAGGATGATGCAGATGGCCTGCCCCCACCCCTGCCTCCCCCCCCCCCCCAACACGAGAGTTCAGGCCAGGGTAGGCCAGAGGCTCTTGTTGGCTCCAAGATCTAGATTCTAAATATATGTCTTGGCTGGACATAATCACAGCCGCATTGACACCAAATGCCACTTACCCCACTGCGCAGAGGTGGCTACCAACACACAGCTGGGCTCAGTGGATGGCGAAACTATTGGCTTTGGGTCATGTAGGATGGACCTAGCAGGCATGTTAACCTTCCTTGACTCTGGAGAGCCCTTTCACACCTTTTCTCGCAGGAGCAAAGCTCTAGCAACAGACATATCTGATTTGAAGGTACCTTTTCCTCTGCATAGTAGGGGTTTTTAATCAGCATTTGTCTCGTGAAGAATGCGCCTTGAAACCATCACCTCGATTGTGTAGTGTAGTCTTAACTATATCTAATCTGACCCACGTGGTTGCCCCTTTTCCTTAAACGAGGGAATCTGTTGAAGCTAGAACTGAACTCAAAGAGAGCAGGTGTGTGGTTACTAAACACTGTTAGCCTGCCAGTTTATAAACAAAAGGATCGCTTTTATGTTCGGCAAGCTGTCAGCCGCGGTTATTTCTTGAACCAGGAGAATGGGCTTCAGTTTAGAAAGGTCTTTTGCCTCAGAAGGTGAAGGTTTCTGGATGCAAGCCCACACTGAGGTGCTAAATGCAAGCAAACAGGGCAAACGTAGCAAGAATGTCCTTGGAAAATGAAATAGTGACACCAACACCTGCCCAACAGCAGTGCACAGGCCTGCAAAGCCATCCTACGGAGGCCAGATGGCCCAAGAACAGGGCCAGTCTTGGGAAAGTGACAACGGGGTCACATGCCCAAATAAAGAAACAGCCAGACAGAGCACCCAGGAAAATAAGAACCCAGGGTCAATGTCATCGGTGCACCTGACCCATGTCCAGAGGTGTCAGCCCTGACCACACAATGCTTTGGAAACACTCCCTCTGACTCCAGACCTTACCTGGAGATAGCTGGCTCCTCCTGTGGGCAGACTAGATGGAAAAGGTGTGCCAGCCAAAAGAGGGGAGACCCAAGACCTTGGCTGCTGAGACCATAAACTAGCAAGTCAATGGCTCTCACTGCTCTGTCTGGCGAGTCTATCATCAGTCCCTCAAAGTCTATTCTTAGACCACCAAAGAAGTTCCTTATCACCAAGGGTGCTGCTTTGAGGACCCCGAACAGATGGCCTACCCATCTGTCCCCAGGAGTCACCAAATACTGAAGGGTAGGAACTGACCTAAGAGTTCACGAAGGCAGCAGATGGCCACTGGGGTACTCGCCAAAAACACTTCAAGTCACAAGAAGTCTCTGCAAGTGGCCTGGGGTACACGCTGCCTGAAAGGGAGCCTAAATAAAGCAAACAGTGTGTTCAAAAGCAATTTCTGTTTGGGCCCAAAAGAAAGCCCAGCACTAGACAGGCCAAGAGGGTCAATGGAATTCTTCCATGCTAAGGGCCCGTGAATCCCCCTTAAAACCTGAGCAACCCAACACTGTCCTGGGGATCCCTAGAGCCTGGGCTCCCTTTCCCATTCCTGATCTTGGGCATTTGGTTGAAGTCCAAGTCTCCTAATGGAATTCCTGAAAGGGGTTTATTAATGGCACATTCCACTCATTTTAGCCAGCCTGTAATGACAAGCCTTGTGAAATAGTGATGGAAATTAAGAGAAAGCAAACCTCAATTTGAGAAGGGCGTTCAAAGGCCTTTCATAACTCAGAAGCAAACCAATACACATAATCGGGCTTGGAGTTGCCTGGACTGCTTAACTCCTTCCTGGTTGGTTTGGCAGGGCTGGAACCGGTGGATTCGGTTTCAGCATAGGCTGTGGTGTATTCTACTCTGTCCATGGCATGTGGCACGCGGAGACATGGCCTGGCCTGGCTAAAGGGCAGGAAGGAAAATGTGTGGAAGGCCCGGGCTTGATTGCATTTGTTCTCAACGTAAACCTCACAGCTAGGTGACCTCTGCAGGTGTATTTAATTCCTAAGAGCCATGCTGTTGGCTAGAGAGAGAGTTGCTCCCTGCCATCAGCCCCCTTCTCTGGCAAGGATGCAGGACAGACACATCTCTCCGGAGGAGGATGAAATTGCAAAGCCCATTAGATGGCCATATCAAAGGTTACATCCAAGCAGGACCATGAGGTAGGAACCAGGACAAGCACATCTGTATTGTGGCGGTCCAGGGTGAACTGCCTGTCTCAGGGGCAGCCAGGACAACCACAAATAATTCCATCTGTACTGTGGTGGTCCAAGGTGAGTCTCCCACCCCCTCCCCCACCAGGGGAAGCACTCATGAGGTTCCTTGCAGGGAACTGATCTTGGTTTGAAACACGACAAGCTGGTTTCAAGTTGGTCTTTCCTGCAGCCACGACCTTGAGATGGGCAGAGGGGGTCAGAACACCTCCTGCGGTGTTCTGAGCCAAGCTAGCTGAAGAAGTTCCCTTAGTCAGTCAGCTATGCAGGAAACCACTCAGAGGTGTCTGGGTGGCAGAGGGGACAGTAGACAGAGTACCCCAGCCATTCTGTGATGTCAGCCGACCACGTCGTAATGGAAAAGAACCGTGGAACAGCATAAGACCCCATCGCTCTCAGCTCCTCAGTTCTGCCATGTGTATTCATTCTCTTTAGGGGGATGCTTAGCAACGACACCATCCAGGAAGCACAGGTTGTCTCCCACAGTCACTGTGGCCTTTGGGGGGGGCACCGCTCCCATTAGTCCCCTAGCACAACAGCCAGTGTGACGGCACCAAAGGCGAGATTGTTCCGAGTCATTTGTCCCATCAGCTCACACTACGTGAGTGGGTTCCTTGAGGGAGAGTAATTACCAGATCAGAAGCCGGTGAGATGCTCCTTGGGGTGAGCTGTTTCCTCCCGAGACAGGCTCCTTTCACAATTACGTTCCCTACCAGGAATCTATTACATGATCTAGTTTTTCCTCCAAAGACATCATTAATCATAAGATGAAAACTTAAGTACAATTGAAAAAATACATGTTTGGTTAAGCACCGCTGTCAATTCTTAGCAGTCCGTCCAGTTCCTAGATGCTAGAGAGACAGAATGGTAACTCCTAAAGCTACGGGTGGTACTGCCTCTCCCTGACTCCCTTTCCTCCCAGCAGGACAGACAGGCTTTGCATCCTCTTACTGTTCCTGCTTTCTTTAACATGACAAAGTATTTATAGTGTCACTGACTTCAGAAGGGCCAGTGTGGTAGCTCCACATTCTGGGAGGAATTAAGGAAGGAAGTGGTTTCCACTGGGGGAGGGGGAAAGTCGAGGGGGAGGGGGAGTTGGGGGGGGGAGGAGTGTCTACAGAATAAGTAGTCCAGCATCCATCTGGGTAATGGGAGAGAACAGCCCCCTCTCTAGCTTTGACTTTGGGCAAACGGCCTCTGCTCCCAGACTCCTACTGCCCTTCTCAACCTATAAACCCGACAGGCTAGACGCCCTCCTAGAGCCCCTCACTCCTACAAGTCAAGTTGGGAGCCTTCCCTCCAGCAGTGCTGTGTGGCAGCCAGCCCCGGGAGTTACAGTCAGCTCAGCACATGGGGCGAATCTTAAAAGCCAACAACCAGTCGACTCGATATACAGACAGCAAAACTAATCAGGTGGCAGCGTATGAGAAGTGGCTTCTACGCTGAAGGTCACCTTGGAGCCTCAGAGAGAGGATGGCAGATTCAAAAATCACTATTGGGGGGGGGATTTGGGGGAGGAGAAGAGAGAGAAAGAGGCAGCCAGGATATAAGCGCACCAGTCCAGTTACTGCGGGAGCTCATGAGAAACAGCCAGACAGAGCGCCTTCCTTGACTCTGGAGAGCCCTTTCACACCTTTTCTCGCAGGAGCAAAGCTCTAGCAACAGACATATCTGATTTGAAGGTACCTTTCCCTCTGCATAGTAGGGGTTTTTAATCAGTATTTGTCTCGTGAAGAATGCGCCTTGAAACCATCACCTCGATTGTGTAGTGTAGTCCTAACTATATCTAATCTGAGGAACGAGAGAGGAAAAGGTCCCACAGCGGGATCTTTGGACATTCAGGAGCAGAGGTGGCAGCGGGGGGGTGGGGGGGGTGGGGGGTGGGGGTTCATGTGGGGAAAAGGCAGGGGATCCAGAGGTGTAGGGTGTGTCAGCCAGCCTGATGCCTGGTTCTGGGTAAAAAAATGTGCACTTTATCAATGGCCTGCTTCTTCCTGTGTGTTGAGGAAGTTCAGAGTCACCAAGAGGTAGCACTGAAGAGCGCACTGGTGCTAAGAGGGAAGTTATAGGGGTGTCTGCAACTCACCCCATTTGCAGCTGATGGGACAAATGACTAGAGTTTACTGAATGGGCCTTGCAGGCTAATGACTATTTCCCGGGGGGGGGGGGGGCACCGGAGCCTCCAGGAAGAGCCCTGTTTCCCTGCTGGCTGCATGAAGGTGAGCCATATGGCTCAGAAGTGGGCAAGGCCTGGCCACCATCTTGAGCTCCACCGAGTTGGCAATCACCACACAAGCCATCACACTACACAACACTGCCTGAAACACACTACTGCAGATTAAAAAAAAAAAAACCCAACAGCAGGGACATACCAGATTGAGCATGTCTGCCATCCTCTGACTCATGAGCAAGTCCCGCAGGGCTCACGCTCAGCTCCTCCCATGCCTGAACCCACAGAGGTTACTACAGGGCAAGCAGCCACCCGGCTGAATAGCCATGAAGGTGCTGAGAAGGGACACTTGTTAAGTGTCTCAGCCTTGTTAAGATTCCACTACTTGTTGGCTGACTCTGATGGTGAATGCGCCCTGTTTACGGAGGCGGACGCAGCACCTAGAGGGTTGCCCCTGGATTTCAACTCAAGATGCTCCCATGGTTTGATGGCTCATCTGAGTGTCGGCTTGATAGGATTTAGAACACCCATGGAGACAGATATCTGGGCGCTTCTGTGAGGGACTGTTACCTAGATTAGGTCAACTGGGGTGGGAGGATCCACCCTAAATGTGGGTAGCAGCATGCCATGGGCTGGGGTCCTGGACTGAATAAAAAGAAGAAAGAGAGTAGAAAACCACCATTGTTTCTCCCTGCTTTCTGACCTCATGCAGATCGGATACAGCTGCCTCATGTTCCTGTTGCCATGACTGTTCTGCCATGATGGCCTGTAACCCGCCACCTCTGAGCCAAAACAAACCCTTTCTCCCTTAACTTCTTCCTGTCAGGCATTTTGTTGCAGTAGGTGAGATAAGCAAGCAACACACAAGGCTTCAAACCTCCGAACTCCTACATGGCAAGGTGTCCTCCCCTACAGCGTGGGTTTTCAAACCCCCAAGACCACATACAGCACATGTGCAGAGATCAATCACTGTGTGCCTCACAGGTGTGCCATGATTTGTCCACACTAACCAATGAGCCCCATTTGGTACATTTTTTTTCCTGTAAAATCTGTATATTCTTACTTTGCAATTGGAGCAGGCTCCACAGAATGGGCCCATGGCTGAGCCTGGCGCAGTTTCTTTCTTAACAAAAGAGGCTGGCACCTGGAAACGTGAGTATCCGATAACAGTGCCCTACAATCAGCCTTTGAGAGGGGACTGGGCCTGTTCCTGGCTGTGCACACCCAGACACAATTGTTAAACAACCACCGAGCTTTGAGGACCTGGGGGATTGGCTTCTCAGGTTTCCAAAATTGTGTTTACCACCAACACCAGATTGCCCATGCCAATGATCTCACAGGCTTAGCTTCAAGGGGCAAGGGAAAAAAAAAAAAAAAGAAAAGAAAAAAAAGGGAGGGGAGGAAAAGAGGAGACGATGAAAAACTTAAAAAAAGAATATAACTTGGTCCTCTTGCAAAAAAAAAATATGTTGTGGCAATATTTAAGTTAAGAGTGCCCTACCCCCAACCCCGCCCCCACCTCAAAAAAATATCAGTCTTCTGGTGGGACCTGATTCATTTTGGATGTCCCAGGTTCCTTTCAAGTTTCTAATTTGCATGTGGTGACTCAGTAGACTCCAGGGACTGCCTGGTCTGTTCCCCAGCTACCCAGTGACTTCTTCAAACAGCAGACTAGACTGGGAAACAAAAAAAAACCAGTCAGAAAGGTGCATGCACTCAAGCTGGGTGGTAGTGCTTGCCTATAATCCCCAGCGCTCGGGGAGACAGAGGTAGGCGGCTCTCTGTGAGTTCGAGACCAGCCTGGTCTACAAAAGCGAGTCCAGGACAGCCAAGGCTACACAGAGAAACTCTGTCTTGAAAATAAACAACAAAACCAAACCAAGTGAGACAAAAAGAAAGACCTGTGCACTCAAACCTCAGGCAGCCGAGAATGAGGGAATTGTGGTTGAGCAATTGGGACCATCAAGGTCCTTTTGCATATGACAAGGCCCCTCATGACACGGTTTTCTGGGACCTCCTCTTCCCCACCCTCCCATTTTAATGGACACAGCTTATTTTTATGGCAGGCTGTTTTTCCCTCTATGGGCCACCAGCACCATGCATTAACGAGTCCTTCCAAAGATCTAAAAAAAAAAAAAAAAACAGTTGGTTCCCAGAAAGGCTATGCCACACCCTGGAATGCTCTTCAACAGTTGACACTTGGGAGGCAGCACCCCACTTTCTCTGAATGGCTGGAAAGCTATTCCTCTTTAAAAGATGGGCGTAAACTGAGTGCCTGCTAGGGAGGACCCTCGTGCTAATACCAAGCAAACCCTGATGCTGGGTGAGCTCTGAGAAATCCTTTATCCAGTCCCCAATATTGGACAATGCCTTGTCGAAGAAACATAAGAATATCACGGACACGTTTGCATCCTGTCCCCAAGGTACCTCATTAGGGATATGTACATTCTCCCCAAATCCAAAATATATATGCAGTCAAGAAGCATTTCTAGTCCCAAGCATTTTCAACAGAGGACACGGAACCTGTACCAACACCACCGAGTTGAGAGCCACTGCGAACTCTGAGGCCACCTAATCCAGCCCGTGTATTTATTTCACAGGAGAGAATTCAGCTGTGGATTGGCGAAGGCAGGGCTGTGTTGCAAGAAAAAAAACATCTCAGCCTTACAAACTGCAAACCAAGGCTCTCTCCCCAAACAACCTGTGGTTTCCTTCACGACTCCCCGAAGCCCAACCACCCACTCGCTGCCACTCCCTACCTTTCTTCCGCCACCAGGGTCCCTCGGGAACGGAGTAGGAAAGGTCCTTGAATTCGATGTTCACGGCTGCCCTCCGAGGCAGGGAGGAAAAGCGCTGGGCCTCCGTGAGGTTATTGTCCACCTTTTTCAGGTGCCCGTTTAGCAGGTCCGTCTCCACGTCATCCACGTTGCTGGACACAACCTCATCCACCGACACGCACACGGACTTGGGCTCCGTCATTGCTGCAGAGTAGCTGCTGGCAGTCTAGAAAGGAGAGCAGAGGCGATAAGTAAGATGCATTCAATGTGCTCCTTGGAGAGAAAGAGCATCAAGAAGCATGCCGCTGGCTTCAGGGTCATCAATTATCCATAGAGATACTTTTTAGACTTTGAGTGTACCTTCGGCCCTGGAGGAGAGAGAGGCCACCTGCAGGAACTGTCCCAGCAAACTATCCCTTTTGCTTCTAGTAAAAGAGGCACCTAAGATAAGATGCCAAACTCATCTACTGTCTTCCTTTAGGATCACAAAATCTGATCATAAAACTTTAATAAGTGACTTGCTTTCCTCCATGGGCTACCATGGAAAGTCACCTCCGTCCAGTCTACTCATAAAAACCTCAGGGAAGACACGAGAGGCTACAAAGAACAGTGAACAACTGAAACCGGCCTTTTTAAAATGAGATGTTGTCACGTGTTTCCTGTGTCCCCCTTCTGACGTGTCCCAGGCAGCATTATTAAAGTACTGGCCTGTGGTGGCTGATCACATTTTACTGTCACATTGCCTAGATCCTTGTAACTCCACGCTTATGTGTCTTTCTAATAATACTGGAGGGCTGCGGTAGTTTGTGTATTTTCTCTGTTATACAGGTGAGGAAACTGAGGCACCAATGACTTAAGGTGCTGGCTGGGTGTGGGAAAGAAGCCTAACCCTGGGCCATTAAAACACAGCGAGATGCTTCTTGTATTAATTACCAAGGCAACCCTTAGCTAGCATAGGTGGGGCCTCAGAAAAGCCTCCAGCGCTGTCATACACAGAGGCCTTGAGGCTTTAGCTTTAGCTTTTAAGCCTTTCACGAGGAATCAAATGCACACTGCAGGTGGGCCAAGACCCAGGAGTATTTATGCAAAGCAAGGGGTTTGCTTTTCTAATGGCTTGGCAACCTGGGCTTGATCAATAAGCTTCAGGAACCTCCAAACACAGCAGAACCCTAAAGGGACAAGTTGTACTAAAGTGTTTCTAGCTGTCTCCTCAAGACTAGGGACTATGTCCAAAAGCGTGGGCCTTCTGCAGGCTCAGCCAGGCTGCTGATAGTGTATGGGGGGGGGGGGGGGGGAAGCCTACCCCTCCTCACCACTTCTGGTCACCAAGGCCACAAAGAGGCACTGCTGTTGTCCTCACTTCTTGAGGGTTGGGAAGGTGACCCAGTTGGTAGGATGCTTGCCCAGCACGCCGCACAAATCCTGGCTCTGCCCCTGAGCACTGTGGGAACCTCCTGCACCAAGTGCACGCCACAACTCTAGCACTTGGGAAGCGGAGGACGGAAGATTCGAAGTTCAAAGTCATCCTCAGCTACAAAGTGAGTTTGAGGCCAGCCTTAAGGAAAAATAACCCACCAGCGAAAATCTCTGGAACCCCGACAAGTCGTCTCCCACCCACAGAAAGCATGCAACGAATCACAGAAGAGCTGACATTGTGGCATTTGGGGGTTCAGAGTCTAGTGGTGAGCTTGGGGGGGGGCTCTGGATGCATAACACAAATAGGGCATGGAAGAGGTGGGCCTAGGGATTCAGAGTCTCTTAGTGATGGAAAACGGAGCTTTGCACTTAGGAAAAAAGACGTGTGAACCACAAATACACCCCCCAGCCCCATGAGCATCTCCTAATTCTCACTGACACTCCTGCTGAGTGAAAGAAAATAAAGGTGTAGAGACAATTCTTGGACTCCAGCTTGGGGCAGCAGCATGAATCATAGATGTTCTTTTTACTGTCCAGAAGGGCAGGTTCAAGACTTTGCTCAAGACTTTGAGACCCACAGAGTCCAGTGGAGAGCGTCCATGTGCGGCCTCAGGAGGCTTCCCTGATAAGCCTCTTGAAGGGGTGGGTCACCTTGTCAGAGTTCAGTGGCTCTGGAGAAATGCACCCAGCAGGTACAGGGGCCTTCCCTCAACCCTACCCACTGTCTTTTGTGGCTATAGCTGCCGTGGCAGGTTCATAGGCACAAGGGCTATGGAGGGGCCTGGGAGGTGCCAGGTACCGGCTTTACAGGCAGGGTGTCCTTCTTGTGGAGAGGCAGCAAGGCAGTCAGCTGAGGCAAGGCCATGTTCCTCCCACCCCACCTTGCCATGTGAGTTTGTAAGTACTCCAGGCTTGGCTCCAACCCTGGGAGAGGTGGTCAGCCCTCCTCCATCATAGCCCCCCTGAGCTCTACGCCTTCAGGTCCCAGCTGCTGTGGGTAGTTCCTCCCTCCCTCCCTGCAGGTCCCCACCATAAGTGTCCAACCCCAGGAAAGCCAAGAAGGGTTTGCCTCCTTTCCCGCTGAAACCCACAGGAATAAGAGGCCTCACAGCCATCACCCCATCCACCCGCTGGAGGGGGCAGATATCAGACAGGCACCAGGCCAACATCCTGACCTTCTCTACCTGACCTAACTATGCCTACGTTCATTCCCTTGACAGACTGAATACTAGATAAAGCCAGTCAGCTAGCTAGACACAGACACGGCCTCTGACCCTAGCAAGCTCAAGTTCAAGACTGAGCCCAGGAAAGGGAGCAGCCCATAACAGGATTAGGCAAAGGCCATGGGGGTTTATTTGATTCAGATCAGACCCTGGGGGGGGGGGCGGGGCTACAGGTAGCTCCCCCCCACACCCCCCACCTACAACAAAGTCTGTCTGTAGAAATGGTCCAGGCTGAGATTAGCAAAATGAGATGGGGGCGGGTCCTTGTGTACCATGCTCCCTGCAGAGGGTCTCTTGTGAACAGTGGGTGTGGGATATGGAGATCCAGACCTTTAGCAGAATCCGTCAGAATGTGGTCTGGGGTGCGGAGTGGGATAGGAGGGTCGGAAGCAGGGTACCTGGCATAGGTGAGACTAGAGAGGCTGACTTTAGGAAAGAGATTTTTGAAGAGTATTGGGGACCCTGAAGGGGAACACGAGCCTAGAGCTCCAAGCTCAGAAGACTGTGTCAGTCACCTGCAGAACTGACTGGAGAGCTTAATCAATGGTGGTAGTGGTGGGGGTGGAGCCCATTATGCCAGCCAGTAGGCCTAGCTGGGTGATTGAAACTGAATAGGGAGGTTGGAAGAAGCCAGAGTCAGCTGCTTAGGATGTGGAGTGTTCGAGAAGAAGGCCATGTGCGTGCCTGTCCATGCTGGGCAGGGGACCGAAAACAGCAGTGGGTAAGACTCAGCCTCGTATACTCCAGCCTGCAGCCCATGCTCCTAGCATTTTTACAGCACTGGTGGTGGGAGGGAGGCTACCAAGCTCCAGTTTGGAAGAGCACAGGAAAGCAGCAAGGTTGCCCACCTGGCTTAGGATCCCTCAGTCAGGAAGTGGCCCAAGGGGCTCAGCTCCCTGACACTTCCAAGCCTGAGCTGGCCTCTTCCCACCCAGCCATTTGACCATTGCTTGGTTCACTGTATACACTCCTTTAGAGTAAATTGCACAGCCAACAGGAACTCAGGAAGCCTTCCTGCCCCATCCCCCCCCCATCACAGAGAACAGCCCCACCCTTCCTCCACTGGTGTCCAGTGGCCTCACCCAATTAATAAAATCATGGAAACCTATGTGATGAGACAGTGGCCTGTCACTCCAAAATAGACCAGCTCTCTGGAAACACATCCTCCGATGAGAGCGTGTAGCTAGCAATGTAGGTTACAGCGAGCTCTGCCTCAGCCTCCTGAGCTCATTAAAAATAAAACAAACACCCATTCCCTCCTGCTCTCCCCCTTGGCTGGTCTGTTTCCCTACCTTCCTGTCTGGACACTGTGCCCTCTCTTCACGGAATGTGTTTTTTGCTGACAGAACAGATGGTGAAGGCAGGAAGTCTATTCCTGGGGACTTTGTACAGAGGGGACCCTCTTGGGACCATTGCTGGGGGGCCGTTCAAAAGAATGCTTCCTCATGGCCAACTATGACGCTCAGCTGGGTGGTACCTTAGGACATCCAAGGAAAACATGCTAACCCATAACCTCAGCAATTCTCCACAGGAAACGTGTCCAAACATCATACCCTGAGCTTGAGTGACCACTCACAATGCTGCGAAGCTCCAGCACCACCATCTCTTGGGAAGACCTGCCCGCCGTGTATGTCTCTGCAACCTCCATACTCCTGGATGCTCTGGCCACCCTCCAGGGTGTCCCCCTCAGAGTTGTAGCTCACTCAGCCAGCACCAGCAGGACCCCATGCTAATAGAGACTAGGAAGTAAATCTTGATGTCTTGTCATAACTAAGATAGGACATTTTTTAAAAAATTAACCTCATCTTTGTTTTGTGCCTGCAGCACCTGGAACTCTAGCCGCTGATACTTCTCAAGCAGGCCCCAACCAGGCTGACCTCTCTTGGCTTCCAAGAACAGGCGAGACCCGTGGACCCAGAGTGGTTTGATAACCACAGACAGACAGACAGACAGACATTTAAAAAGTAAAACAAGAGTGCCAGGTTTCCAGAAGAAAATTCTTTTCAAATATACCAATAGGTTTCCTGGGTAATAATAATAATAAAAAAGAATAAGCCCAGCTTTCATGATATGTGACCCTCACAGCAGAGGTCTGGGCTGTATCAAACCATAATGTTATGAATCAGTGTAAAAACCTGCACCTTACAGCATTCTGGTTCGTTTATCCACACACTCGAGTTCTAAATGGCGGCATGTGCAGAGAGAACCCACCAAACTTCCTCTTTTTGCAAAGACCATCAATTATCCTAATTTTCCGCTGCCAACATAATCCTCGAGTTGATAGATAAGTGCTCAAGGGCCAATTTTTCAGTGTTTCCCAAGGAATCAACTCCAATAAAAGCTTGAGAAGTGATTCCTGTTTTCATTGACTCTGACGTTTCAGAAACAGCACACCCCAAGGAGGGTAACCAGCTTGGGAGTCTTCCCCCCCCCCCCCCACCTCACTCCACCCCTACTAACCACCACCCCAGTGCGTCTTTGCTCTATTCTACCGGTTTACGCGAAATCATTACATAATGAGTCGTAGGGCTGGGCTCCAGGCGAGTTCTACAGTAACCTGTTTGGAATCACAGGATGCAGTTGTCAGAGCAGAGCATGCGCAAAAGGCCCGGTGCTTTTTTTTTTTTTTTTCCTCTAGAGCTCAAGGCAAGAGGTAACTGTCGGTCAAATCCTGCTGACTTCAAATACAGGATGCTAAAAATGAAATAAAGGGGAGGGACTGTGCTATGTGGGCTTCCAGCGTATGGGAAGGAGCAGGCAGGCTAGTAACAAAGCTAGAAGGCAGGGAAAGGGACGATCCGGGTGGAAATACGGAGGGCTTTTTGTTTGGACTCCACACAGTCTGAAATCAGCCTAAGAGGATATTAACCGCAATGTCCGCCTGATAGGCGGAGCAGGTAGAGACTAAATGGACGGTGGGCTGTGGTTTTGTTGTAGTTTGCTTTTTTCCGCCCCCCCCCCCCCGGAGCTTTGAGTGACCGTGCAAGAGAAGACACTTACCCACCTCTGGGAGAAGAGCTTGTCTTGCAATTAATTCGGCAGCACCCGGGTTTTGCCTAAAGACTGTTACCTTGAGTGGGGGTGGAGGGTAAATGTCCCCACTCTGTCCTCACCCTGACAAGGTTCTGGGCTCATCCTCCTCTGTCTCCCCTGGGACTCCGCTGCCTCCTCCAAGAGTAGCTGTCCCTGGGGAGCGCAGGAGAGCAGGCTCCGTTTCGTGGGGCGCAGTTTCTCTTTTTGTTGTTCCTCCCATCCACTGTGCCCAGAGCTACGGAGGGTGGCGCAAGAAGTGCCCACCGCCTGCCTGCCCCGCAGAGCTCCCCAGGGAGATCCGACCCTCCCTTCCCTAGGGCTGGGCCTGCATTCCCTCCCCAGTGCGCTCCCACAACCCAAACCCCTCACTCAGGACTCGGACAAGTCAAGGCCATCTATTTGTCTACTTGTGGGGCTGTTCGCTGCCCGGTCCCCACACCGGATTCCCTCCATCTTCTCAGAGCCCTATACCAGTGCAGGAGCATCCCGAGACTCTAGGTGGTCAGGTTGGAAGCGAACAGAGACCTGCACCTCTCCAGGGTGCCCCGGGTTATCACCCAGAGGACGAGCTCCTAGGCGGCGGGTGTGAGGACCAGCGTGCCCGGCTTTGTGCTTCCTGTTTCCCTAGAAGATAAAGGCCGGCCCCAAGTGCAAAGGATGCGCGACTCACCATGGCGGTGCCGACCGAGAAAGCGGCCATCAGACAGGCCATGCCCCAGGGGCGGCGGCAGCGGCGGTGGCGGCGGTGGCGGCGGCGGGGACGAAGCTGCGGGCGGCGGGGACGAGTTTGCAGAGATGAGGCTGCGTTAGGTCCAGCTACACCGCGGCGCTCTGCTCCGTTCCGACTGTGGCCCGGCCCCGCCCCGGCCCACGATTGGCTCGCGCGCAGGGGGCGGGGCGCCGACAGGTGAGCGTGCTCTTGTTTTGCTCCTGTTGCAGAGGCTGGAGGACGCTGTGGACTGGAAGGCATCTGCTAGGCCTCTAGCTCTGCCCGGCCACCCGGGCCTGGCAAGCCCAATACAGGGACTCCACAGAGGCTGGGTTAGCTCAAGCCTAGGCAAGCTAATGGAAGTGCCCACAAACCATAGGGTCCTTATTTAGGAAACCTCCCGAGGTAGCTTGAGGAGAGCAAAAGGGTGGGGAGAAAAGGTTCTTTTTTTTTTTTTTTTAAAGATTTATTTATTTTATTTATTGCATATGAGTACTTTATCTGCAGAAGAGGGTATCAGATTACATTATAGATGGTTGTGAGCCACCATGTGGTTGCTGGGAATTGAACTCAGGACCTCTGGAAGAGCAGGATGGCACTCTTAACCACTGAGCCATCTCTCCAGCCCAACTGCCTTTGTCATGCATCCGTCTTCTAGGTGGAAGCACCAGGCAACAAAAGAGGAAAGAAGACTGCTGCAGGGCCCTCCCCATAGCTCCAGTGTGGGGTGATTCCCATATTGGGGCAGCCTGGGTGTTCCTATAGGTAACACCTAGGCCTCCATCACCACCATTCCAACCTCAAAATAAGCCACAGGGGTGTTTCCAGTGTCTCCTGTACCCAGCACCTCCTGACGCCCCCTATGATATAAGTGTAAGTGTGCTGTTTTCTGATGAGCAAGCTGGCATTCTTCTAATCCTAACCTCAGATGCTGTTGTGGGATCCGTTTAAACCCAACATAACTCAAACACCAGGTCAATACAGGTGACAGAAATTGATTGTAATCAAACCGATACTTGATCGATCAGGGCCACAGAACAGACGGGAGCTGAGCTGCGACCCTGAAGGGATGTTGTACAACATATTTAAAGGATGAAACTATAAAAGCAAGAGGATGCGGGGTGGGCTGTAGTAACTTGACATAAGGGGTTGAACAGGGGAATTTACATCAATTAGGACTGGAGTCGTAGATTCCTGGGCCTGGGCACTTGCCAGCAAGATGGAGAAGTTGTCCTTGAGATGGCTGGACTCAGACAGTTTTCTCTTTACATGTTGTCCCTGAGATGTCTGGACTCAGGCAACTGTTTCCTTACAGCAGAGGCTGCACAGCTATTGGGAAGTCCCCAGTTCCCCTAGGGACTTTGAGTCTAGTTTCTCCCTATGATTAAACGGAGTCTGAAAATAAAATGGTGTTACCTAGACTATGCTTCTTCTGCTTGTTCCCAACAATGCCAAGCTAAGGCTTCTGTTGAAACTATTGTCTGTCACTCCCAGCACAATAGAGCCACTTGCTCCAACACTTGGGTGTGCCAGGACACTTTCTGCTCTCCTAGAAGGGGGCAGGCAAATGGGTGTAATACCCTCATATCCTTGACCTGTGGTCAAGCTTTTTGCTAGAATCACTGAAAGGAAGGTGGGTGTGGCTGAGATTGGGAGGGAGAGGGTGGGCTTCCACGCCTGAGGGGCTGGTGTCCTGTCTGGTATAAAGGAGGCTGGACAAAGGCTGGGCATCCTAGGAAAAGGTTTCAAAAACAAACCTCTCAGGGAGTGAGCACGTTTTCTGGAGACTGGGCTGCTGTCTGCCCTGGTGCACCACTGCCCTAGAAGTGGCCCAGATGGACAAGAGGAAACCCTGAACAGTGGGACCAGGACAAAGGCCATGATGTCAGCATGCCTATTTTTCACAGACATCTACTCTCTGGTGGGCATCTGATGTCTACTCTCCTTATATCCAGAAGTCAATCTGGAATTTTCTTCTGGAAGTTTTCTTTTTCTCAAACCCCCTCTGCTCAGCCCTATACCCCGTTCCCCATTTCTATGCCCTTTTGACTCATGTACATTTGATCAACCTTCGATCCAAACAAAGGTCAATTAACCTCCATCATCAAGTAGCCTCAGTGCAGCCTGGCCACAGTGGATGGTCAGGAGCTTCAAATGGGAGGCAGTGCTTTCTGGGGTCAGCGGTCAGTGTGGAGCCCCGAGGAGGAAGTCAGAGAGGCACACAGCCGTGCATGGGGTCCTCACTGGTGTGGCTTGGGCCCCTGAAAGAGTTCCTGCTCACACATTGTGTACATGGGGTAGTGATCCCCCTGGACCATGGTGGAACCGGCAAGTGATAGATGCTTTCCACCTCCAACCAAGGATCTATTTCCTCTCATCCCACTCATACCCGAACAGGGAATAAGTGAGGGGTAGAGTTGGACAGATTTGCATTGCAAGTGACCGAGAACCAGTTTTGGCTGTCCGAGAACACTGCTTTCTATAGTGAAGATTCCTGAAATCTCAGGCCTGACAGGGCCAAAGACAAGGACACATATACACACACACACACACCTACCTACCTACCTACCTTGCTTTCTCCATAGCTCTGCCTTCATGCAGTGGCTTTTTCAGGGAATGTTACCTTCTGTGGTGTCTAGTCGTGTGTCAACTTGGCACACGAACTAGAGGTATCTGAACTGAGAAAATGCCTCCATAAGATCTGGCTGCAAGGCGTTTTCTTAATTAGTGATTGAGGGTCCAGTCCATTGCGGGTGGTACAAGCCTTGGGCTGGTAGTCCTAGGTTCTATAAGGAAGAAGACTGAGCAAGACAGGGGAAGCAAGCCACTAAGCAGCACCTGTCCATGGCCTCTGCGTCAGCTCCTGCCTCCAAGGTCCCACTCTGTTGGAGTTCTTGACCTGACTTTGGTGATGAACAGCAGTATAAAATAAGCTGAATAAACCCTTTCCCTCCCCAACTTGCTTTTGGTCATGGTGTTTCCTTGCAGCAATAGAAACCCTAACTAAGACTCAAACCCCCCACCCCCGCCCCCAATCCTATCAGCTGCAGTCAATCATTGTACCCAGTAGTGCCTAGCCCTGATGGGCTCTGCCAGTCTGTGTCACATGGAAGGAAAACTCAAGTAGCTGAGTTCTGATGCACTATAGAGGAAGCTGCAGCCCGGATGATTCTGTGCCACTTGAAGGCCTTCTAACTACAAGTACCAGGCCGGCAAATGTGAGGCGGGCACAGGGCAGCGCTGTCCAGCCTAGACACACCCCAGTGAGAACTTCTACCAAGACATGACTATAGATGGGACTGGTTGGCCTTGAGGACCTCTGGTAGGCAGCCACTTCCTGTTTCAAAAAGAAAGCTTTCCATTATGAAACACTGTCATCCTTGTTGTCTTTGGGAGATTGGTTTCCACACCCCTACTCAATGCCAGATTCTGTGGAAGTCCATATCCCTTGTACGCAAGGATGCAGGGTTTGCTTATAACACACCCGTTCCCTCCGGTGAATTCAGCACCCATCCCCAACTCACTTCTAATATGATACAACCACATCTCATAAGAGGCAAGTGTCATTTTAGTGCTGGCGGCACTTAGAGGAAAGCATTTGGGGGGGGGGGGGTCCATACTTCATCTGGAGCTGCAAGACATGATGTGTGGGTCATGAAGAAGCTGGTATAAAAAGTTCATTCAAAATCAAACACATAATGAACCCAAGGGGTTTCTGTCAACACTCACCTGGGTTGCACATCACGATATCACTACAGCCTTGAGCCTTTACAACACACACACACACACACACACACACACACACACACACACACACTTTGCACCACACAGGCCATGGTACTATACAACACTGCCCAAAACACATTACTGCAGATTTCCAAATACTGTATGTTTGTTTGTTTGTTTGTTTGTTTGTTTTTACTGTGCATACAAAGTTATAGGCTCCCATGGAAACATAATGGTTCAATGATGGAAGTTAATGTCTCTTAATACTTTTCTGCCATTGTTCCCCAGCAGATGTGATGATGGTCAGTTTTGTCAG
Organism: Acomys minous; assembly: GCF_964271855.1. Classification (NCBI taxonomy): domain Eukaryota; kingdom Metazoa; phylum Chordata; class Mammalia; order Rodentia; family Muridae; genus Acomys; species Acomys minous. Next base: position 106,054,117 of record NC_140495.1, read on the forward strand.
CTTGACCCAAATCCAGAATCCCTTGGGAGGAGAATGTCTATGAAGGATTGTCTAGACTGGCTGGCTGGCCTGTAGGCATGTCTATAGAGGACTGTCTTGATGACACCAAGTTGATATTGGAAACCTAGCCCACTGTGGGAGGCGTCATTCCCTGCGTTTGGGTCCTGAACTGACAGGGATAGAGGAAGCCGAGCAAGGACTAAAAGCACCCACACATTAGGCATTCACTTCTCTCTGTTCTTGACTGTGGATGCGATAGGGCTAACGGACTTAAGTTCCTGCAGCCGTTGGCTTTTCTGCTATGAAAAACTATAACCTGGGCCTGTGAGCTGAAATAGACCCTCTTCCCTCCGAGTTGTGGTTTTTGTTTTTGTTTTTGTTTTTGTTTTTTTTTTTTAATAATTGTGTGACTTGAACTCTGGGCCTCAGGCATGTTAGACAGAGTTCTACCATAGAGATACACCCCAACCTTTCCTGCATTTGATTTTTGCCAGGGTATTTGTGTCTCACAGCCACAGAAACAAAACTAGGACAGCATGTAGGCATCAAACCTGTATACCTAGGGATTGGATTAAGTTAGAAACACATTTATCTCACTTGTATGCAAAAAAAAGATGATACGTGTAACTGGTTTTTTTTATCAGAAAGTTGTGATTTATTTATCCGCAGCTATTTGATTTATATACCTATTTTATAAAAGCACGTACCCAGAGTTGTGTAAAAAATGTCTCAGCCCCCCCCCCCAAAAAAAAGGATGATGAGTGGAAAAATCTCAAGAAGCTTGTTTTAAAGACTAGCGTGAAGTGGGCGTGAAGGCTGTGGTATCTGATGTAGGTGCGTGCCTTTTAACACTTTTCATCCAAGGTTACTTGAATCTACAGATGCAGAACACGCAGACACAGAGGGCTGATGACAGGTGCCGCAAGCAGAAAGACGCCCCTGCGTCTGCCTCCTTCTCATCCTGATTGCTCTCAGTCACAAGGCTACATGATCAGTTGGCTCCCGTCTGGCACCGCAGGCCCCAGAGAGGCAACCAAGCTATGAACCATCTGTCCAGGCCTCTGCGCCTTTGTCCAGTCTCCACCTCCCCAGTTCTCCGGCAAAGCCTTGCAGGACATGCCCTTCTACCCCTCCTTCTCTGGATGTGTGCCAGGTTCTTGGAATCCTTTGTGTGAAATGCTGAATCTACCATGGAGTACTTGCTATTCAGTGTGCTCTGACCAAGACAGAACTTGTGGCTAGGATAACCCATTCTCAAATCCAGATGCTCTAAGCCGTTAGCAGGGCCCACTCTGGATTGAAGGTGTGGGAAGCTGTATCAGGGGGCTTTGAGTGACATCCAGCCAGCCAGGGCAGGGCACAGCCAAGAGCTGTCACCTCTTACACTCCTCTGTGGCCTGCTTGTGTTGTGCTGGGTTTTTATAGCCTGAGTTCAGGCTCTACATCTGTGTCTAATAAACGTGTCCTCATGTCTCACAGCATCTCCACGCCCGGGTTCCACGGCAGTCCCTGTGTGATATGATCACATAGTCACCACAAGCCAAAGCCTGTATCCATGGCCAGGCTGTCCTGCAGCAAACTGCTGACTTGATATCTGTGAGCCCATAGGTCAACAGACCCGCTGCTGTTAAAGTAACCTTTATTCGCCTGATGTAATTGTCGTCTCAGAGGCTTACTGCCTCCGTCTGCTATCCTAGGTCTAGTCCTGGAAGCTTCTAGCCTCCATACAATCTAATCAAGGCCTAGGATATTTTCAGCCTCTGAGGCTTTTTGCTGAGTAAGCTCACCCTTACTTGTTCTTTCTGAACTCTTGCTGGCTGATTCAACTCAACAGTTCGGGCTCAAAAACCCTCTCCTAGCTGACTCAATCTGGTTTCTCTCTTGGCCTCTGACTGAATTGCTCTGCTTGGCCTCATCTGCTGTTCATTTATAACTTTAACAATATTTTCTAATCTTCTGGCTCCTTCTCATTCTCTGGCTCATTCTGTCTTTACCTGTGGCTAGCTTGTTCTCTCTTCAAACTGTCTCTGTGTAACTCTCCCAGTAAAGACTGCCTCAGAGTTCCATGAACTGAACTGCCACAAACTCAACTCCACTGCACAGCCTTTCAACTCACAGACTCAACGGAACCGCCTGGACAGCACTGACTAGAACTCAGAGATCTGCATGCCTCCGTCTCCTGAGTGCTGGGGGTAAAGGCTCAGCTCAACCACACAGACCTACAAGGTCTTTGGATGTGACCTCTTCTTACCAGAGCAGCCTTGTTCTGGGTTAGAGTTCCTCGACACTCTGCCGTCTGACTGTAATCACCACATGGATTTCCACTGGTTCTGCGTGCACCTTATACTCAGCATCTCACCCTAAGGAATATACAGTCTCTCCATTCGGGACAGGTAGCTGGTGAGTGAGCTGCGAGGGCAGGAAGGGAGGGGCCCTGAGGTCTTAGTCTCTTGTGAGAACTCTACAGTTACTATGTGGTATCGATGGATTCAATCAAGACAGGCACGTAGGATTCACCACGAGGAGGCTGTAGCTTCTGTGATGAACATTTGCAGGTAGCTGGACAAGCATGATGTTGGCTTGACCTCTTAGACGGTCCCCTTCTTAGGTCAGTGGGCCTCCAGAAAAGTCCTCAGGGACAACCACTGCACCAGCTCTCTTGTCTGCCTTCAGCTAGCCAAGGAGAGCTCAGATGAGTTATTTCCCATGACTTATGGTCTTCTTTGCATTCAGGTGATGTGACTTTCAGTGTGAGTTGGCTTTGTTAGGGTCGGGGCACGCTGCTCAGAAAGGCTGGGAGAGAACTCCCGTGGCCCACTTTCCACTATTTGACTACGGAGCTCTTTCAGTATGAGCAGCTCTTGCTGACCAAGATTGCACCTTGGGCTCAGCAGATCCGGATGCGCCGGGTGCCAGAGCTGTTCTCAGCACTGGGGACACAGGTGGACCACCCAGAATCCCACCCTCAAGGGACAGGAAGGTGTTAGGAGCCAAATACATAGCTTTGGCTCCCTCCAGGAATTGGGGGCATCACAACTTCGAGTGAGGACTGTCGTGTGTCTGTGTGTCTGTGTCTGTGTGTGTGTGTGTGTGTGTGTGTGTGTGTGTGTGTGTGTGTGCGCGCGCGTGCTCCAGCTGGAGGCAAGCTAAGGATGGGGACCTCTCATCTTTGGCATCTGCATTCTTTCCAATTTACCTTCTTGGCATCTGTTCTAGAGATTCAGTATCTGGGGCTATCTCCTGCAAGCTGTCTCACCCCTGTGTAGCATTCTTGTATGTATGAATGCATAGCACCCCTTGAGTCATCTGTCCTGGTCATCCTGCCCGGATGTCAGCCTCAAGATGCAGGCATGTTTATCTATAGCCAGATTCCCACCATAGGACAGTGTGAACACTACTTTTTATTGTATTTTAATGGGGTTTCTTATACCTCTACCTCCCTTCCACCAATGCCCCAACACTAGGTAGAAGAGAAAGAAGGTTAGAAGGGAAAGGGGGTTGGCTTCTTTGGGGGCATCAGGATATCCAGCAGTCCAACTAAACAGCAAACAGCAAGCAAACCAGCAGCCTTCTTCCTCCTCTGAACATCTCCCCGAAGCCACCTGGCTGTGTTCTCTCTGCCCCTGGCCTCTGGTATTTATATCCTCCCAGAGTCCTCAGAATTAAACTACCTGCAGCTGGCAAAGACCACATCGCTCTCTGAGCTGCACGAGGCAATTATCAGCTGTGGATAAGCCAAGGCAGCCCCCACACTTGGGATTAAAGCAAAAACGTATTTTTTTTTTTTTTACACAACATAACTGGGTTTTTAGAGAAATCAAAACTTCCACTGTAGGACAGTGCCAGCTTGGTGGAGGGATTCCGTCTTGCCTAGTGTGTGCAAATCAAGCTTGCACCCTCAGTCTCTCTGACTCCCTCACTCAAGTGGTTACTCTCCCTCTAGTGTAAACTCTGCTAGTCCATGTGGCTATAAGACTGCCGGTACAGGCACTGCCTATCAGTGCAGACACATACCTGTTGATGTAGACACGTGCCTCTCAGTGCTGACACACTCCTCAGTGTAGGTACACGACTGCCAGTGTGGACACTGCCCACACATGTGAACACACACTTCTGGGCATGTGTGAGTGTGGATACACTCTGACGACCATGGGCTGGTGCCTGTCCTGCTTCTGTGTGGTTCATTGTGTGCTGGGGACACAAACATCTTCACTTGGCTGCTCTCCATATTTTGAAGGAAAACACAAAGCTAAAGAATGCTGGCCCCCTGTGTGCCCTAAGTGTGCTGATGACTGCCCATGGCTGTATTAGCCATAGTGGATTAGAAGGCTTCTTCTTCTTCTTCTTCTTCTTCTTCTTCTTCTTCTTCTTCTTCTTCTTCTTCTTCTTCTTCTTCTCCTTCTCCTTCTCCTTCTCCTTCTCCTTCTCCTCTTTCTCCTTCTCCTTCTCCTTCTCCTTCTTTTCTCCAAAGCCTCAAGCCTGGGCATGGGAGAGGTGTTTGCTTGCGTGATTGCAAAAGCTCTGGTCTCCCTTCACTCCCACTCCCTGCTGCACCGTCCAAATATCCAGATGAATCTCTTTGTCCCTGGCACAGAGAGGCAGCCGGAGGTAACAGAAGTGAACTGTGGAGAACAGAAAGAACAGGGCACATGGGAAGAGCCCGGAAGGCAGAGATGGGAAGGTGAGATTAGGTAGTGATGTCTCAGGGAATGAGAAAATACACAGGCACACTTTTCAGAGCAAGAAAGAAGCAAGCTGAGTCCTGCTAAGGGCTCGTTTCCGTTCTCATTAGCCCAGAACCTGGACCGGCAGGAAAAGACCCATAAGCCAGAGTCTTCAGAGGAAGGATGAGAAAGCACCGATCGGCAAGGAAAATGGTCTTCCTAGAGAAAGGTTAGGGAGGAGGTCTAGGATAAACATTCCAGAGACAAACCTTGGAAACTTCCTGGAGGCCACCTTTTCGCACATAATGAGAAGCTCTTGTCCCCTAGCAGAGGTCTTTGCTCCAGAAGCATCAGCAGCCTGCATTGCTAGTCCTCTTTTCCTTAGAGGACTATCCCTAACTCCAGGGGCACTCTCAGAGCCAGTCAACATCCCAGGGTTCCAGCATTGCTGGGGTCCCATGGGTCTAGAAGGCCAGGAGGTCTTCAGCTCTCCAGAGACTAGCCTGGTTGCCAGAAGGAGGCTTCCCGGGACGGACACAGTGGCCCTCTTGCTAGCCCTAAAGGCAGGGGTGGGGGGTGGAGGGGTAGGGGTGGGGGAGGGGGGCTGGTAAAGTTTAATTTATAAACTAGGCTCAGCGAGAAATAAACAACAGTGACTAATATTGAAGTGGGATGGTGACAGTGACACACTGCCATGAAAGATACACAGGTGGCCACTTTTCCTTGAAAGGGGTTAATGTAACCAGAAACAAAACAAAGCAAAACAAAACAATAACAACAGAATGCCACAGTTCCCACTCCTGCCAGCACTAATGCCCGTGAACAGGGCCTGGATCTGTAAGCTGTGCTTTAGCTAGAGCTCTAGTGATCCGGGAAGGCAGTAAGTTGTCTAAAAAGACAACAAAACAACAGCAACAAAAAACAAAACAACAGCAACAAAAAACAAAAACTCTGCCTCGGTCTAGTCTCTAGTCTGCAGGTTTTAAAGGGAGAGGGGACACAGGCAGTTAGTCATTTTGGAGCTCCGGCTCCCCGTTCTGGTCACACGTGGTCAGTTGACAGTCATTTCTGACACAAGTGTGTTGTCTGCGCCTGCCTTGTCATCACTGCTCGGGCTCTTCCTCCCCTCTTTGCACATCTGATCGCAGGCAGTCTGTGGGAAGACAGGCCTAGTTAGCGCCTGCCGGTGGCAACCCTGGCCACTGCGGGCTGGAGAGTCAGCCGGGGCGAGCCGGTCCTCGTCAGTGTGTATGCGCCAAGCTGTGAGTAACACGTATGTGCGGATATGGAACGGAATAGGAAGGTATTCCTTCCCTCTCCCTCCTCCCCTTCCCATCACTAAGACAAATAGTAAGTGTTTTCGGAGCGCAGGCAATGGTGGGGGACTGAAACGTCACAGTAATAGTAATGGGAGTTGTCTGCTTCACTGTCTCACGGGGACGTTTAAGCCGTTTAAGCATCTCTCTTGTTTAATTCTTTGACAACTTCATACTTTCATACAATGTATCTAGATCTTACCTGCTCCCTCCTCCCTGTTTCTACCACTCTTACCCAGTAGTACTAGGAATAATAGCTGGTGTGATAAAGCAAGAAAATGAAATAAAGGGCAGAGATTGTATCTGCACTTTCTTCTTTTCTTCCTCTTTTTCTTTTTCTTTTTTTTTTCCCCCGACACAGGGTCTCTCTGTGTTAGCCTTGGCTGTCCTGGACTCACCTTGTAGATCAGGCTGGCCTCAAACTCACAGCGATCCGCTTGCCTCTGCCTCCCGAGTGCTGGAATTAAAGTTGTGTGCCACCACGCCTGGCTCACATTTGTACTTTCAAATAAAGAGCATGTCTGCATGGGAATTCGCAAAACACCCTTTGAGTGATGACTTGGGGAGGTGAAGTCAACTTGTGAGCCAAACATAAGAGAAAAAAAAAAAAGAAAAATCTATCTTTATATTCTAGTATTGAACACATGGACTGACAGTAAAAATTCCACAGCCTTTGTGGTTGCTCAAACAAAACTTCAGTGCTGAGTCAGGTGTGGTGGTGCACAACTTTAATCCCAGCACTTGGGAGTCAGAGGCAAGCAGATCTCTGAGTTCGAGGCCAGCCTGGTCTACAAAGAGAGTCCAGGACAGCCAAGGCTGTGCAGAGAAACCCTATCTCAAAAAACAAAACAAAACCAAAACAGAAAACAAAAACAAAACCACAGGGCTTAGGGGTAAGTCTCATAAGCATTGGAGGCCTCACATAATAGTTACTTCAAATTCTACTTGAAAGTCAAACAGTAAAATGTTTAAGAAAAAGAAGAAGAAGAAGAAGAAGAAGAAGAAGAAGAAGAAGAAGAAGAAGAAGAAGAAGAAGAAGAAGAAACTCTAGGTTGCAGGGCCAGTCCTTAAAATTCACAAAGAGAATGATCTAGAAAATGAACCGACAACCTGGGCTCATCAAAATGAAAACCATTTACTCTGAGAAGGGCTCTGTTATTAAGTTGAGAACACAACTCTAGACAGCAGCAGGAAGTGCCTGCAAATCTCACAGCCAGCATAGGCCTGGGGTTGAGAATGAAAAATCCTCAAAGTTTGGCAGTAAATACCCACTTAGACTATAAAACAAGCAAAATGTACCAACAGACATTCTATGGAAGGTAGCCAGATACCAGTGAGGCTAGAAGATGCCCAAACTCATTAGCCATGACAGGAATGCGCATTAAAACATAATGAGACAGCCAGGCAGTGGTGGCAGCTCGCACCTGTAATCCCAGCCTGGTCTACAGAGTGAGTCCAGGAGAGCCAAGGCTACACAGAGAAACCCTGTCTCAAACCCCACCCCCCCAAAAAAACTCGAAAACCAACCAACACAACAAAAATGAGACTACAGTCCGCACCTATTTAAATGTCAAAATGAAAAAACAGGGGTTCCAGGAGCAGCAAACACAGTGTGAAGGTGTGAAAAACCCATTGCTCGCTGGGCATGGTGACACACTCCTTTAATCCCAGCACTTGGGAGGCAGAGGCAGGTGGATCACTGTGAGTTGGAGGCCGGCCTGGTCTACAAAGTGAGTCCAGGACAGTCAAGGCTACACAGAGAAACCCTGTCTTGAAAAACCTAGAAAGAAAGAAAGAAAGAAAGAAAGAAAGAAAGAAAGACAGACAGAAAGACAGACAGACAATCGCCCAGGCATTGCTGGAGGTCTGAGCAGGGCAGCCACTCTGAGGAAAACCTGACTGGCTTTTTACAAGCTCATATAATTACCATCTGACTTGGTAACTGCACTACAGACACGGAGGGGCCAAGGTGCTCAAAGCCCTGGCCGTCTATACTTAAAGCAGGTGTGTTTGTGAGAACCAGACTTGGTAAGCAGCCGACTGTTGCTCACAGTGAAGCGAGCCGTTGGTTCGCCTGGGGGCAAAGAGTACTATGCATCTGGAAACAAGATGCAGATGGAAGGAATCTCCAGAGAATTCACCTAGGAAAAGCGGATCCCAAGGGTACATGTTGTAACCTTCCTGAAATGAAGGTGTTACACAGATGGGCTTCTGTCAGTGGGTGAGCTCAAGAAGGAGATGGACGCAGATGAGGAGAAGATGCCACTACAAAAGGGTGACAGGAGGAATCCCTTCAGGGTGATGTGCTCTGTTTGTCTCTAGGCTGTTGTCAAGGACAACACCCTGCTTGTGACATTAAAACTGGGCAAGAAGTCACTGTTGAAACTCGAGCAAAGGCTATATGGCTGGTTCTTTCTGCTCTTTCTTAACCCTCCAATATGAACCTGAATAGTCTCAAAAAATTAAAAAAAAAAATGTAACGTCTGGAAAGTCACAGGATAGTGAGGGAGACTCACACCCAGGCTGGGGAGAGGAGACATCACATGGGGTGTGGTGTCGGGATGGGATAGAGGAGCTGTTGGAAGATAGGGAAAAAGAAACTCTCAGGCTAGCCAGAACCAGGGTTGGTGGGCTCTGGGTCAATACTGAAAGTTACAGCAGCCAAGTGCTAAGAAGGGCATCCTCACAGGGGGCACACCCATTGGACCCCCTCCTTAGCTGACTAGGGGTCAATAAGGAAGCTGGGTACGGTGCCTGTATTTGAAGATTTCTCAGGAAAGGTGCTGGACCTGTCTCTGGGGACCTTTCCTGGAACGAGCAATCCAAAAGGTTGTACCAGCTCCCTACAGATGCCAACACCCCTGTGGCAAGGACCCCTAGATGGCTAAGTTGATTAGAGCCATCCCTACCACACTAAGTACAAGGTCTTCACGCCACAGATCAAGTTCTCAGGGTCCCCCTTTCTTCTTACTTCCTTCAGTCTGTTCTCACTGGGCCACTGAAGTTTGTCCATGCTTTCCTCCTGGGCACCTCTCACTATTCCTTGAATGACTTACTGAGGTCATAGATCTTAGCCTTGAAGGTAAAATTCCCATGATTTTTTGCTGCCTAAATTGGGAGCCATGACTTACAATTTCCTTGACTGCATCTAGTTAGTGACATCCCAAACATTTATTTATTTAGGTTTTTCAAGACAGGATTTCTCTGTTTAGGTTTTTTGGGTTTTTTTGTTGTTGTTGTTTTGTTTTTTGAGACAGGGTTTCTCTGTGTAACAGCCCTGGCTGTCCTAGACTCACTTTGTAGCCCAGGCTGGCCTTGGACTCACAGAGATCCACTTGCCTCTGCCTCCCGAGTGCTGGGACTAAAGGCGTGCGCCACCACGCCTGGCTAAACATTTATTTTTTTTTAATGAAAAAAAAAAACCATATTGCCTTAGGCATAGATACTTCTCACTACATTGCATGGTTGCAAATCACCTCTGTTATCCATTCTAAGACTCTGCAAGTCACCAAGGGAAGGGGACCCTCCCTTTTAGGGGTGACAGGGTTTCACTTTTCACTGCTGCAGAGACATACAAAACAAACCCCGAGCCACCCACAAGGGTTCAGCTTCTGTTTTCTGCTTTGTGGAGAACAGTTTTAAAATGAGCCTGATGTGGTCACGTGTTGTGAGGGGATTGCCTAACGGAGCTGTCTCTGCATAGGCAGGAAGGGCTGGGGTTACTCCAGGGCAGTTCTGAGGCAAGCAGAACCTAGCTCACATCTCCAGGGCCCTGGGATGAAACTTGCCTGTGCCCTGCTGTCACATTGTCACTTAGACTAGGAACTGTGCATTGTGAATATGGCAGGCGGTTTTTGCTTTGTTTTTGGTTTTTCGAGACACGGTCTCTCTCTGTTAGCCCTTGGCTGTCCTGAACTCGCTTTGTAGACCAGGCTGGCTTCGAACTCACAGCGATCCACCTGCCTCTGCCTCCTGAATATTGGGATTAAAGGTGTGCACCACCATGCCCAGCTGACAGGCAGTTTTTTTTTTAAAGATTTATTTATTATGTATACAGCATTTTGACTGCACGTGTGCTTGCAAGCCAGAAGAGGCTAGATCTCGTTATAGATGGTTGAGAGCTACCGTGTGGCTGCTGGGAATTGAACTCAGGACGCCTGGAAGAATAGACAGTGCTCTTAACCTCTGAGCCATCTTTCCAGCCCACCTCTGAGCCGTCTCTCCAGGCAGTTTTTAATGCACACTATAAACCAGTGGTTCTCAACCCTTCTGGGAGTTGAACAACCCTTTGGCAGGGGCCGCATATCAGATACTTACATTACTACTCATAACAGTAGCAAAAGCAGTCACAAAGTAGCAATGAAGTAATTTTATGGCTGGTGGTCATCTTAAGGCTTGCACGTCACAGTGTGTTTCTGCTCTGTCAGTTGGCCACTAGGCTGTCTGAACCACGGTAGTCCAAATATACATTTGCGCTCCCAGAGTGTACATCCAATGGTGTTCTTTCAAATTGCATTCTCACTGAAGCGCTGTTTGCAGCCATCTTACCCAGCCTTTCCATTGAAGCCCGTCGCCATTATTTCTAAGTCTTTGGCTGCCAGCTCCATTCACTCCGCACCGCACTGTCTGCTGGGAAAGAGGCAAAAGCTGTCACCCAGAGCCGAGTTGCCTCTCACCCATTTCACGTTGCTGTTTACGACGGTTTCGCCTCTCTCTGGCCTTCGTTTCTCAGAGCTATTACCAAATACCAGGAACCCAGGTGGCAGATGCAACTGCCCACTGCATGAGGTCATTGGCCTGTGACTCGGAGTCAGGGGATGCCAGTCCTCTGTCACAGCCACTTTGGGAGCCCATGTAGGGCAACGTCGGGAATGTGCCAACAAGTCACTTATACCACTTCCCTTGAGTTGGCCTTACCACAAGGAAGCTTACCAACCCACCCAATCACATAATGAGAGTAAAATGTTATTTATTTATTTTTTAAAAACTGATCTGAATTGGCCTTGGTAGATTTTGTGAGGTGTTTGTTTGTTTTACTTCATTTTGTTGAGACAGAGTCTCACTATGTAGCCCTGGTTGGCCCAGAACTCTGCCCGTAGATCAGGCTGGCTTCAATCAGTGAGGACTTAACAGAAAAGGACCATGGTTCCTGCAGAGAACCCCACATACGCATGCTCAGTGTGCAGGTGAGACTGTGTGAGGATGGCCTGCTTCTAGGGAAGGGCCGGGAGTCCCTCAGTCTCCGTGTGGCATGGCGCCGCTCTTGGCTTGATGGGGTCCAGAAGCTTTCCATTTGGTTACATTGTTTCTGCTCTGAAGCCTAGGAAGATGAGAAATGCAGCTTGGGCTGTGGGATAGCTGTACCCACGGAGGGAGGAGGTGAGAAAATGGCAGCCAGTCCAGGATGTACCTCTGAAACAGCCAGTGAGGGCTGTGTCCAGGGGCCCTGAGGTAGACCTGGAGATGCTTACTGTCCCTGAAGCCTTTCTGGGCTAATCCTATCAGGGCAAACTCATCCTCTGTCTGCGCTATGGTTTGAATTCATCCCTCAGAGTCCATATGTTAGACTCTGATGGGCGGGGCCTCCAGGAGGAGACAAAGCAGTGAGAGCCCTCCTCTTCCTCCTCCTCCTTCTTTTGTTTTTTGTTTTTTGTTGTTGTTTTTTTTTTTGTTTTTTGAGAAAGGGTCTCTCTGTGTAGCCTTGACTGTCCTGGACTCACTTTGTAGACCAGGCTGGCCTTGAACTCACAGCGATCCACCTGCCTCTGCCTCTCAAGTGCTGGGATTAAAGGTGATTGTCACCGCCATCATATACATACACAAAGACACAGGCAATAAAAAAAATGACTGGGAACTGAAGGCACAGGGACTCATTTTTCTTATTCCCTAACCAAGATGTGTAGAAAGACCTTAACCTGGCATTTGCATGTTCGGTGTAAGGAACCCAGAGGTGACTTACAGTCTACAGAGGAAGTGTGTGGGCTCTGAGCAAAGGCTATATACATTTTATGTAGGGGGACATGAACGGCTATGCCCTGGGGGGGGTATCTGGAACCTACCCCAGTGCCCAGGAAAACTCAGTAGCATGGTGTGGCAGGCTGTTCTGTTTCTACTGAGCACATCTACAGGGCTGTTGGCTCCTCGGTCCTCATCAAATGCCATTAAAATTCACTCTGCCATTAAGGCACCAGCTTCCAAAGGGTTTTGTCCTTGGGAATCATGGAAGCTTAAACATCAAGCTGAACTTTAGAATCTTTACAGAATGTTCTGGAACACTGGAGGAAGAGCCTGGAGTTGCTGTCATGAGAGTGTGGTACCCCTCTGTCTCTCATCACCCAGACTCCAGAACCCCACCATCTTCTACAGTTCTTGCAGGCAGCGCCGTTAGCTCCTTGGCCCATGGGCGATGCCTCGCAGCTGGGCCAGAGTGCCAGCCATCCCTCCACAGGCTTGCTAGTGCATCCGTGGGCGTTTTGTTTAGAATGCAGCACACACTTTCCCATCGGTGGGGGTTAGGTTCCCAGGCCAGCCCATAAAAGCCCTGTTTTGTTCCGTTTGCAGAGTGTGTCACTGTGGCTCTCTGTGGCAGTGAGCTGTGGAAGTCCAGGGTGGAGAGCTGCACAGTGCTGCGTCTGTGGGAAAAGATGCCAAATCCAGGCTCCTGGAGCCGAGGCCCAGGCTCCTTCTCCACTCCAGCACAAGACTGTGGCTGCCCAGGCCTAATCTTCTAGGATCCACCTGCTATAGGTGGTGTTTGGAGTGTGGCCAGTGGGGCAGCCACACCCAGACAGCATCCCAGGAGTGAGGCCGGTCCCAGGGCCAGGGAGGTGATCTGGGGAAGGTCAGGTGAGGAGAGCCAGGTCTCAGACCAGGCACCACATTGCAGCTGAACTTCAGTTAGTACTGTGATTCCTTTTCAAGGTATAGATGTGGGTGTTGTGCAGGTTTTAATACCCGTCCACTACAGAGATAGTGAAGTGAATCCAGAAGCAGCCGCTGGCCAGCACAAAGGACCAGCCTGGGGTAAGGGCTGGGGAGAGGCAAAAAGGGCTCCTCTTGCATGCCTAGTCTCATTGATTAGCAGGGATGTCATTTGACCCAAATCCACCCACCACCCGAATCAATTAGTAATGTCTGCCACGGTAGAGGTCAGGGCAGTATGCTGGGTATTTGCCAGGCTTTGAGTCTCACTGGAGAAGGCAGGATCTCTTATGGTTTTAGGACAACACCCCTTCACCCCTAGGAAAAGTGTGCTCTCCATGCAGAGGCAGACACTTGCGTCCTTTTCAGAATTCTTATGTCACCTGATAGCTATGCAGCGTTAGGAGGTCAAAAGTAGTTATGACTGGAGAGATGGCTCAGTGGTTAAGGCTCTCTTCCAGAGGACCCAGCTTTGATTCCAAGCGTCCACATGGTGGCTCACAACCACCCATAACTTGAGTTCCAGGAAAGCCAAACACCCAAACACACAAGGTAAAATGAAACATAATCACTTTAACAATTAGTTATACTTGGAGGAAAAAGAGTCTTGCTTCCTGTGCATGTAGTCAGGTGCTAGCTGGTAGCTGAAATAACATTGGGGGAAATTCAGTTTCTTGATTCCAGTGTCCAGAGAATCTCCATTACAGGGTGCGTGCGCAGTCACTGTGAATCCCACTTGAGTTCCCACCACAGTTTTATCTCTGCAGGCCTTGCGTGTAGGAGATATTACACATTCCAGGAGCATTGCCACCAAAATGTTTCAGCTCTACGTTTGTTTGTTTATTTATTTATTTTCAAGTCTTGTGTAGCCCAGGAGAGTTTGAGGCTAGCCCCCATACTGCTATGTCGCTGAAGGTAATTTTGAACTCCTGGTTGTCCTGTTCTCACATCCTGATGCTGGGACTCAGGCTGGCACACCCAGTATTACGAGGTGCTGAAGATGGAGCCGAGGGCTTAGTGCACACAAGGCAAGCATTACACAAACCGAGGCGCATTCCCACGCCACAGTTTTAATGTCATTTAAAAGTGCTCCTCACTTGCACCTGCACCCTAAAACCCTTCATGTCAGTGTTTCGGGGAGAACTTTGGGGTGCTGAGAGATGCTTCAAATAGCCAAAGACAGTGCGAGTCCTGGGGGTTTCAGCCCTTGGGATGCCCCACTGTGCATCCCATGGTGTCCTCTGCTCAACAATCTAGAAGCACTAACAAGTCTGTGACTGACTCTCTGCAGACCTACACGTGCAGAGTGCGAAACTGGCTAGAAAGGGGGGGATCTTGACTTTGCAGATGTTGGCTAACCACAGAAACCCACTTTCATCCTTTTATATTTAAAAAGGAACCTTTAAGTCACTTCACTGAGCTCGACACATGTGAGGAAACGCCATGCGGGGCGTGCTTCTGAAGGAAAGGCTGGAAGAGGCGAGGGCCTGGTCCCGACCCTTTCTGCTGGCCTTGTCTGACCTCCACTCTAAGTTCTCAATGGCAGCCCCAGCCCCAGCTGTGCAGGGGAAGGTTACAGACTTACACAACATAGGGGAGCCCCCTTCTACACGCCAGCTGCTGGTTGGCACAGTGATGGTCATGTGATCTCAAGCTGAGACCACTGGTTTCTCCTTTGGCCTTGTCACTGAGGCTCCTGGAAGCCCTTCTCTTTCTATGGAGGAGAAATGGTCACTGTCTGGGGATCTCCCCTCCCACAAAGTCCAGGCCAGGCCCTGGCTGCTTCCACAGAGAACATGAACCAGGTGTGGAGGGGGTTGGGCACGGGGAAGGAGTGTGCCCTGGCCTTAGGAGGTTAGGAGAATATATGAATACAGACTTCAGGCCTGCACTGAGATTGACTTGTTTATTTTTTTAAAGATTTTATTTATTTATTATCTATACAGTACTCTGCCCCCATGTATACCTGCAGGCCAGAAGAGGGCACCAGGTCTCATTATAGATGGTTACGAGCCACCATATGGTTGCTGGGAATTGAACTCAGGACCTTTGGAAGAACAGACAGTGCTCTTAACCTCTGAGCCATCTCCCCAGCCCGGTTGGCTTTATAATCAGGACTTGTAACCAGACTTTGCCAGTTCACCCTCCCTCTGGGCGGAGGACCGCTTGTTAGCTGTTTCCATCTCTGAGGCCCACTGAAGTGATCGTTACAGCTCATCAAGGGTCTCCTTGCACCACACTGAGCCGCCCCTTTGCTTGGTGAACTGTAGATGTTTAGAGTCACAACCTGCCCTGTTTTGCCTGGACTGGAGTAGCCCGGCTGTCACACTCACAGCAATGAAGCCATGCACAGTGTCCACTCCGTTATTCCTAATTCACAGATGAGGTACCGAGGGGCCAATAGTTCATCAGAGCATGGGGTGGAGGGGCAGCTAGGACCTGTGGGCCTGCTCTCTCAGGGCCTCCTCTTTCTTAGACATAAAAGTGCAGACATGTCGGGGTGTTCTTAGTAGTGTAGACTCAAGCTGCCTCAAGGTCACCTGGAAGACGCAGGTGCACATGTAAGTAAGCTGCCTGCAGCTCACCTGAGGGGCCCTTCTCTCCTCTGGGGCTCGGATTCCACGGGACCCTCCTCATCCTTGCTCTGCCTCTTACAGTACAGGACTCCTCCAGGAGCCTGGCCCTCCCCTGCTCAGGCCCCAGGATGCCCTGAAACCTGCTTCCTTCTCCTGACATGGCAGCTTCCAACCCTGGGCAGATAACACCTGTTCAGTCAAGCAATGACGAGGGGTGAGTTGTTCAGAACATGAAAGAAAGAGGCAACTCCCTTAATCGTGAGCTGCATCTCAGCTGCATAAGAGAGAAAACTAAAAATGAATGAAAACAAGGCTTTAGAGCCTTCGTTTTCTTTCTTCTTAATAAAAGTGTCTGGTTTGACATGTAATGATTGCACATATTTATGGGGCCAAACGTGCAATTTTGATGTATGAAAGACTCATAATTAGATCAAATCAGAGGTTTGTGGCTATAGCTCAGCCCTAGATCTGATTCCCAACATCAGGCAACAAAACCCGAAGCAAAGACTCAAGTGAGCGAATTAGCATATCCATCGCCATAAACACTTATCCTTTCCTGATGGCAAGATCGGGTTGTGAAATGCTCTGCATTAGTGCTGAGTCCAGCACATTGCTAGGCATGGGCTGCTAGCACTTAGTCCTCTTTTCTCTCGTTTGTGAATTTCCCAAGAGCACACATATGGCAAAGTTTGGTGTGTATAGTGGCTATAGTGTGAATGGTCTAGGATCCCCTGGGACACAGGGCTCTGGGCATTGTCTGATCATCTTGATTGCTTTCTTTGAGGTAGGAGACCCTGCCACCTGTGGGCATCACGATTCCCTGGCTGGGATCCTGGACTGTGTGAAGGGAGAAGGGAGCTGAGGCACAGCAGGCATTTACTGCTCTCTTCTGACTGTGGATTCGATGTAACCAGTTCGCATCAAGCTCCTGCTGCCTTGACTTCCCTGCTGCCGTGACAGACTGTGTAACCTTGAACTGTGAGCTAAAAATAACCCTTTAGCCTCTCAAGTCGCTTTTGTTTAAGTTTCCCCACAGTCACAGGATAGGAAGCTGAGAATGTGTAGACAGCGTGTGTCTTTCCAAATCTCTATGTTGGGATCTTAATGTGTTAGTATCTGGATGAGGGCCTTTGGTGGCGATTGGGCTGTAGCAGACCTCCATGACAGGACTTTCACAGGATAGGAAGATGAAGAGATATCAGAAATGTTGCTCATTAACTCTTTCCCATGTTAAGAGGACACAGAAAAGAGTTAACCAAATGGGTCAGGGTATTGTCACCAGAACTGGCCCTGCTGTTACCACCTGGCCTTGGCTTTCCAGCCCACAGAACTGCAGGGCACAAATGCCTGTGGTCTATAAGCCACTCAGTCTCTGTTGTTTCATTATAGCAAGCCAAGCTAACCTAAAGCAATGCCAGTGCAGAAGGCCAGAGCCATGCTGACCCAGACATGAGTTCAGGGCTGAGCTAAGCCTTGAAACATGAGTGTAACTTTAGAGTCTCACAGGAAAAGTAACTCAGCTTGACGAGTGCTTGCCTAGTATCTATAACCTTACCAGGGGTCTCTGACAGGTTTTCAGACTGGTTTCATCAAATCTCCAAGAAACAGACAAACTTGCACCCAGCCTAATTACTTCAAAGGCTTACAATACTACAAGATGCTGGCATAAGGCTAAGATAGAGCCCAAGCCAGCCTTAGCCACTCAACCACAAAGGTTCAATGTCTAGACTACACAAAGAAATGCTACAACTCAATAGCAAACCCTTCAGCCTTCTCTATTTAAAGTAGCACACAGGATATGAATAGGAAACTCACATAGGGAACGCAGACACCCAACAAACACTCAAGGAGATGCTCAGAGTTGCCAGTGAGTACAAAGCTGGGGATTATAACAGCACTGCCACTTTCCACTCAATCATATTGCATTAGTCTGCTTTCTGTTCTTGTAACAAAGTATCTGAGGCAATCCACTTTAAAAGGAAAAAGAAAACCAAACCTCTTTATTTTGTCTCATGGGTTCAGAGGTTTCAGTCTGTGGTGGTTTGAATAAGAGTGACCAAGAATACTTGCTCACTAGGGAGTGGCACTATTACGGAGCGTGGCCTTGTTGGAGTAGGTGTGGCCTTGTTGGAGTAGGTGTGGCCTTGTTGGAGTAGGTGTGGCCTTGTTGGAGTAGGCGTGGCCTTGTTGGAGTAGGTGTGGCCTTGTTGGAGTAGGTGTGCCTCTGGGGGCAGATGCTCACCAAGCCAGTGGATCACTCTCTCTTCCTGATGCCTTTGGATCCAGATGTAGAACTCTCAGCTACTTTTCCAATACCATATCTGTGTGCCACCATGCTTCTCACCACAACGACAAAGGACTAAACCTCTGAACGGTAAGCCTACCCCAATGAAGTGTTTTCCTTTATAAGAGTTGCTGTGGTCATGGTGTCTCTTCACAGCAATAGAAACCCTAACACAGTCCTTGTTGTTTGGTCAGTAGAGAAGTTGCCAAGTGTGGTAGGTGCACATGAGGAATCTTTGCCTCCTCAGGACCTTGAAGAGAATGATAGGACGGTGTTGTATCCCTTCAAGGACACTTCCCAATGACCTAAGATTGCTCCCTAGGATCAACCATCTTGAAATATCCAATATGCGACCAAGCCTCTAACGCTCTGGCTTTTGGAGAGCACATACAATATCAGCCCCAGCACCCCTGCCCACACAAGACTACACCAAGCATATACCCCAAGCACACAGATGAACAACACTTCTGCCAGGCTCAGTGGCACTTAAAGTAGAGCACCTACCGTGCCGGGCACCTTTCACGGCAGGTGGTTGTGACGCCTCTGTCACAAAGGTAGGTGGCCCGTAAGTCAGACTGACATGGCCTGCATGCAGAAGTCAAGGGCACAAGGTTAGGTGTGGCAGTATGCAGCTGTACCTAGGGCTGCCACCTACCTCTCAAAATCAGGGACACATTGTACCGCAGGATGCATCTCCAATAGCATTTAGACATTTCAATAACTGCAAATTTGCTCACCCTAATGATTTTTCTCGTGACTTGAAAAAAGAAACTTGCAACGTATTTAATTAAGATAGGAAATCTAGCCATCAGATCTCAGCCGCTCGAGTGTTTCATTATGAGGGGTGTCACCATTGCAAGTTCAGAAAAACCCAGTGGGTGTATTTTCAGCTGGATGGTAGCATAAAGCAGTCATCTCAGCCATGCGAGCAGGCTTCCAAGAACACTTTCACCACTTACAAATGGCCTATTTGCTAAAAATGAATCCAGGGCCTCTGCTGGAGAAAACCCACGTCTCTAAGAAGACAATCAGATTTTTCCATCTGCCGAGGACCGCTCTGGGAATTCCTCACTGGTCCTGCAAACATGGCCTGTGCTCCTGAGAAGCAAGACTTTGGGTTAGAAGAGGCGTGGAAGGCGGGGTCATTTGGGGCAGCCAGATGAAAAAAGATGCCCGGCCTCCGTCTGACTTGCCTACGAGTTCCTGGCTAGACTCGAAGGACAGTGTTTCTCTAGACATGTGTGACCTTCCTCGGTCTTAGAGGGCTATATCATCAACCCTACTGGGGTGGGCTCAGCGATTCTGAACCCTGCCAGGAGGTGAGAAGATACAGCAGTGTTGGCTATTACGTGCCTGGATCTTGAATCATCAAGAATTAACCACTTAGAGGTTCCAGGAAAACAGAAGGAGCAACCTGAATGTGTTCTGTCGCAGCATCACCTGGGCCCTAAAGATCGAGGAGCTGGGGCCCCTAAGGACACCTGACAGTAGGAGGGTTTTTTTTTTTTAACCTGTGAGGCACCAGGAAGCAGACAAGGAAGGACTCGGGATTCTCCACACTTGTGAATTTTGAACTTGGTGTTGACACAGTGCACCCGCCTCAGTGGGTGGCACACAGTGAGGCAGGCACTGGGGAGAGTCCAGAGCTGTTAGGCAGCACTGTGGGGAGTCCAGAGCTGTCGGGGGGGGGGGGGCACGACCCAGTGGTTACATTATTCTGGAGATTCTCTGGCTCACAGCTCCAAACTCTTCCAAAAGCCCCGGAACCGCTTGGTTAGTTTCACTAACACAAAGCCCCCACCCCTGGGTCCCATTTTTTTTTTTCCATCTTAGTTCCTTTGCTTATTGCTCTAACAAAATACAGGGCAAGAGCCAGTTAAGGAAGGAAGGAAGGAAGGAAGGAAGGAAGGAAGGAAGGAAGGGGTTTACTTGAGATTATGGTTTGAGGGGACAGTCCACACCGGCATGGCAGGCGTGGAGGATGGGGGGAAGGTCACGTTGTAGCCACAGTCAGGAAGCAAAGAGTGATGGTTGCTGGGGCTCCACTCACTTCCGCCTTTCCTTCCCTCTAGGGCTCTGGGCTGGGGGATGGTGGCACCCACACTCAGGGAAACTGTTCTCTGTTCAGTTAAACCCTCCTGGAAACACACTCGCGGACACACTCAAAAGTGAGTTTCCCCAGCGATATTCTGAATCCCATCCTTCCGTCAATGAAGAGCGTCACACTAGCCTTTACAATAAGGCAAGCTGGCAAGTCAAACAGGAATTTTAAAAACCACACAGTTTGAAGCCACACAACCCATTTTTTTATTTTATTGTTTTTTTTTTTTTTTTTTTTTTTTTTTTTTACAGATTTGGTTCTTACACACTGAGGCATGAATGTAGGGAAAGAACAGGCTGTTTTCCTTGATTAAACCATGGTGTTTCTGGAAGAGCACTAAAAACACCTCAAATCCACAGCATACACTTGTCTGAGATCCGAGCCAAGTATCTCAGGCAATGTTTGTTGGCATTGTACGGGTGGAGACATGAGCGCACACCACGTGTACAGGACCAAGGATAAAGTGAAGTCGTGTGCGGCCACACCTGTGAGCACCACCAGGCACACCTCAGATTCATCATTCACTTGACTGAATTGAGTTTTTGGTCATTGAGCACCCAGGAATGTTTTCCTATTGCTAATAATAATAATAATAATAGTAATAATAATAATAATAATAATAATAATAATAATAATAATAAATAAATAAATAAATAAATTCACAATTCCCCAATTCAGTCGTGTGAGCTGCCGGTAAGACGCTGAAGAAGCTGTGGCTGCGAGGCAATGGGAGATAACTTTGCTTGAGTCTCTCAGAATTCTTGAAATCAGATTTAAGGTGTAGTGCCAGGACAAACAGGCTTGATATGAAAAGAGTCATAGTGAATATCGCCGGCAGCAGGCAGGCGGCAAAGCTTCGAAATACATCAACAGATGCCGCTAGCTGTAGATTCCACGCCGAGACCTTGCCTGGCCCTAGTAATGATCCAGTAGTACAACAGGAGCTAGTCCTGGACTGATCTGTATCTGGCAGTTTAAACTATAAACTAAAAAGATGGAGAATGACTTTCGCAGGGGCTGCTAGGACACCAGTATACTTTCCTGCCTCCCTGGGAGGATACCAGTCCTTTGTCACAGGCCATCTCCTCACCAAAGCAGTAGGCTGGCTTGCTAATCCTCGGTCTAGATCTGACCTATAAGAGCAGTCCTGCTACCCACCACATAAGTAGTCTGTTTTTTATTCATGTGACCTGGGTTGAGCCAATCAGAGCCCTTCAAAGCTTCTGATGAGGAAGCAACGGGGTGGGGCTTAGGGGGGTAAGAGTTTGGGGGTGGGGGCTGGGGGGCTGGGAGGTGAGGGTTTGGGGCGTGGGGATGAGGGGGTGGCACGGGATGGGACACACAGGACTGTTTGCATCTAGGATCCAGCTAGGGGTGTTGGGATTCTGCCAATCTCCTCTCCAGCCTGTCTTGAGAACACCTTTGAGGGACAGGAGGACAGGAGTAAGGGAGGAGAGATGAAGAAGACATCGTAGTGCCTGCTACCGAGGGGCCTCTGGGTTTCCTTTGTGTGAGCCAAGACCCTCCTGTCCTGAAAAGCCAGGAGAAGGCTGTAGCTCAGGAAGGTGTCTAAAAGGAGCATTACTGCGGCGGGAATTTAGGGACCATTTTAAACATATTATAGCTAATATCTCCCCCGACTGAAAGAGAACTAGCTGTTAATTCAGGCCACTCAAAAAGAGAGACCAAGTGACCCACATGTTAGAGGTACAGATAGACGATTGTGTTTGCACGGAATTTTCTCAAGCATGCGTACACTCGCGGGTACCTCTTCTCCTCTCCCCCACCTCACCCCCATTTCCAGGGTGTTATTTATGAGATGAAGTCAGTTTCCCCAGGTGCTGGGCCAGCCCCAGAGTAGTGCCTTCTTAAATGGCACGCCATCATTTTGGAAGAGTTAATAAAACTTCTCAGACAACACTTGCCTCACTTTCTCAGAGTCGTTTCCTGGATTGGCTAAATCAAGATGAACACTTCCTGGAAGCTCCCTCCCTTCCCCCCCATCTCTGAGGGTGATTGATTGCTTCTTTATGCAAAGAAGATTTCACACAGCTTCCCATGGTGGGGGTCTTGAGGAGGCTTAGGAGGTAAGGAGAGTGGCCTGGAGCCATAGAGTGCTTCACAAAGAACAAGTCTAGCCAGTTTCCTCCCAATGTCTTCTGGACTCCTGGCTTATCCTTAGCCTATAAATCATTGGTCCCCTCTCCCTGTCGCTACACCACAGCTTTCTGAGGCCCAGACGGACCTCAACTGGTCCTTTCATCAGATCCCAGCCTTCTTCAGGCTCAGGAAGGTGCTCTGTTGGATGACGGACAGTGGGAATTCCCAGCCACCAACCCAGCTAGTCACCTTCACTGTAGCTGTCCAGTCCCTCATCAGAGTCCAGGGGCACTGGTCACTTCCCAAGGCAGTCTTCTCTCCTCCCCACTCAAAACACTGCCCACCAGGGGTCTCAGAGAGATGTAACTGAAAGAGGAGGCAACTACGAGAGCTGGACCTGTGGGAGCATCTCTCCCACGCAGCAGCAGCCCTGTGTTTAAATGAAGACTCTATGATGCAGAAGTTGATAGCGGAACTGTGTGAACATGGGAAGGAAGAAAGATCTAGAACAAAATGGGTGGCCATGCTGTGTATACTGCCTTCTTGTTTGGGGCATGGAGCTACATGGGTCTTCTACCACAGCAATGGGAGACAAACCCCACCTCGTCCCAAATCACACACTTAGTAGACAAACGGGGTGGGGGGCGTGGGGGAGAGGAATGTACTTCATTTAATTTTACACATGAAAGTGCATCCCCTTTAAACAAGACTGTATACACACCTACACACCCCACTTTCAAATGGGTCCTCTTCTATAATAGATTGGAGAAGTGAAAAAATATTAGTTCTGGTTTTTAATTTATTTATGTAGAAATGTCCAATAAAGCACATTGTGAACATTTTTTTTTCAAGCTATCTCAACATTTCAAGGCTTAGAAAATGACAGAAAGGTCAGCCAAGCATGGCAAAAAAACAGCCATAATGCTGGAATTGTTCTGGATTCAGAATGCTAGAAGAGAAATATTTCCACATCCTTGTGTTTCAGAGGAGCTGAGAACACTGTTGCCTATTGTAAGCAGTCCTGTCCTTGTCCAGCCCAGAGCCTCCCAGTCACTTCACAGGGCCACCAGCACAGACCAGCTAAGCACCGACGCACGTCCTAAGGCGTGAATCCTAACCATCTCATTAAGCAGGGGGCATATCAGTTGAGTTCCAGAAAATTCTTTGTGCTGGATAAAGATGCTAAGCTGCCTCGATTTCCCCAACGAGATCAAGAGCAAGCACGAGGTTCTGAGTCACTTTCCAGGGCAGCTAGAAACGTGGGCCCTAAGCCCCGCCCACAGTCAAATCCATTCTAATGCAAACACACTCAAGGGCTCTGGACTCATTACCCACTGAAGTGTCTGGAAGGAGGCCAAGGTCAGGACTGCTGGAGGCCTCATTGCAGGTGAGGGACATTTTATAGTCAGCTTACTGGAGCCTACTGTGATGGCACCTGCTGGCCTCCCCCTTGCTGCATCTTGTTGAAAGGTTTGATGGTAAAGGGACAAGGGAGAAGACTTACCTAAGTATCATTATCTGGTCTGCCTGCTGGGACATGTCCAAACCTGCGCTCAGTGTTTGTGTTTCTGTGGTCTCATCCTTCTGGCACCCTGTACGCCAGTTGGCAGGCAGGAAATGAGCGATGGCCCAACATTTGCTGAACTCCTGCCCAATACCAGGCATTGTGCTGAGTTCCAGGACGAATAGACGCTGCTTTGTCCCTAAAGGACCTTATTGTCCAAGGCAGAAGAATGACAAACAAATAAAAACAACACTAAAACAATGTCACAATCAAAGTACAAATAGTGCGTCCCAGAAGCAAGAGAAGAAGCCGTTTATCCACTATGGCACTTCACTGCATGGCGACCATGACAGGGGCACTTACAAATAGTTGTCAATTCAGTTGTGATTTCAAAAGACCCGATCAAAACTGCACGTTGTGTAATTCCTAACGTGTGAAAGTGAAACAAACACAAACAATTACGTAAAAGAAGGACGAGGCCCACGGAGCAACAGGTGAGGGCGTTGTAAGCCTCTGAGCCTGTTCAGGTGTGGAGGTGGAAAGTCACCTGCAGGTGGCTGGTCACAAACTACCGATGCCATAGGGCATGGCACTGACAGTCAGCAGGGTAATGGCTGAGGAACAAAACAGAACCACCTGAGATCCTAGAGCAGAGGCTTTGTTTAAATTGTGTTCCTTATGTTTCACCTTAGTGAGAGAATTATTCACTTCTCAAACTGACGAAGATAAAGAGGGAAATAATAAGATTAAGAAAACAAATCATGAGACAGGCATGTCAATCTAGTCACACCCAAATTGATCTCTGGGTCACAGAAAATTCAAGTGCTGGATTTTTAAAGGTAGAGCATTAAAAGGACTAAAAAGGAGGGTCCACATTTACTGGGTCTACCTCAAAGGCCATGACAGGAAGAGGACACTGCAGAATGACCGGGGCAGAGTCACCACAATGCCATGTCAATCCCAAATACCCCCAAACAGAGCTTCAAACTGTGCATAAAGGAGTGGGTGAATATCTATCGACTCAGCACTCAGAAGGCAGAGGCAGATGGATCTCTGTGAGTTCAAGGCCAGCCTGCTCCACATAGCTGGTTCAAGGCTGGCGGTATCTGTATAGTGAGAGTCTGCCTTCCTTCCCCAACGCCAACAAGAAATGCACAAAGGATAAAGCTGGCAGATGTAAAAGGAGGTGCCAACGAGTGGGAAGCCAGAGGTAGAGACCTCAGTGTTGGAGAGGACGCAGTTGTGTGGTGTGATCTAGGCACGCACCGGGAACTGGTATTGAAGTATCTGTGACTTACATTGGACATTTTCGATCCATGACAGACTTGACTGCTAACAACTATATCCCAAGCTGGTGATATTATTTTGCAAGATTCTAGGAATTCCAGGAGGCGGGGTCCAGCTGGGAGGAGGTCACTAGCCGTGAGTCCTTCAGGCACCTGGTCCCTTCTCACTCCTCTCTCTGTTTCCTGTCTTCCCACAAGGCGAGCAGCAACTCCCTCCGAACTGTTGGAATATTTTTTAAAAACTTATGATTGATTATTTATTTATTTATATGTGTGTGTTTGCATCTCACAGTACATGTACTATGGTCAGAGGACAATTTGTGGGAGTTAGTTATCGCTTTCCAACCTGCAGATCCAAAAGTTTAAACTTGCTTGCCAAGCTTGGTGACCAGAAGAAAAATTTACACCCTGCGTTCTTGTCCCTGTGATGTCCTGCCCAAGTGTATTGATCCAAGAAATGACAGGATGAGCCATTTAAAACAGGGACCCAGATTAAACTCCTCCTCCCCCGACCCTGTTCTCTCAAGTATTTTGGTCATAGCTACACAGAAGTAACTGATACAGAACACAGATGCTCAGGAAATGACACTGGTGCTCTGGTCTGGGTGAGCTCAGCAGAGCACAGCAAACATGGCCACGGGTGTGAAAGGATCTTGGAAGCTAGGACATGCAGGGTCAAGAGGTCCCAGGGCATGAGCAAGGCAAAAGAGAACCTAGCAGGAACTCAGAAGCGCAGCCTGGATAGCCATGCTCTTAAGGTTTCAGGTAGAAACAGAGGCATCTGGGAGTAAAACTACTGACCATTTGTAGTCCAGTCTAGCAAAGACTTTGTCTCCATGTTGTCCATGTACTGAGACTTGGGGTAAGACCCCAAGTTTTAAAGTGATGGCCTGGGGTTCGAGAGATGGCCCAATGGCTGAGAGCACTACTAGCTGCTCTTCCAGAGGTCCTGAGTTCAATTCCCAACAACCACAGAATGGCTCACAACATCTATAATGAGATCTGAATTCTCCCCTTCTGGTCTGCAAGCAGAACAGAGCACTCATATACATAAAATAAACAAATTAATTAAAGTGATGGACTAACGAGTGGTGTCAGAAATGCCATGGGCCTTAGTGGCTGCTTTTAGCCAGGTTCACGGTGAGAACTGGCAAGGGCAGTTTAGTCAGAAAGATGCATGCCCTAAGTATACACAAAGAAGGGGTGTGCTGGTTAATCTCAATTATCAGTGTAATGAGATTAGGGATCACATGGAAACATATCTCTGGTTAGGTCTATGAGGCATTATCTAGATGAGGCTAATTGAGATGGAAAAATCCACCCTAGATGTGGGGAGTGCCGTTCCACGGGCAGTGGGGGTGAGCCTCAAAGGGAGAAGCCCACTGATCATAAGACTTAACATTCTGATTCCTGGCTGTGACTACAACATGACCTATTGTCTCAAGCCATCCCCTGCCATTAGGACTTTTCCCATCACGATGGACTATACCTTCAAACTCAAGAGGCCAAAGTGAACCCTTCCTTCCTTCCTTCCTTTTTTCCTTCCTTCCTTCCTTTTCATCACCTTTCCTGTCCCCACAGCAGCAAGACAAGCAATTAGTGCAGAAGATGTGACTGTTACAGATACTACTAGGTCTACTAAAAAGAAACCAGTATGGGCTGCTCTTCCAGAGGACCCAGGTTCAATTCCCAGCAACCACATGTCAGCTCACAACTGCCTGTAGCTCCAGTTCCAGAGGAACCACATGCATGTATGTCAAACAGCAAATGTACCTAAAAATAATTCTTAAAATGTTTAGAACGAAACCAGATGTTTTGTATCTGGACAAAGAGAAAGACGCCTTGACAGCTGGCCAGACCCCACTCCTGGTACCATTTTTCTATGCTAGTTCTATCACTGATATGACCAAGCATCTGACAGAAGCAGGTTCACGGAGGAAAGATTTATTTTGGCTCAAGATTTCAGAGGCTTCAGCCCACAGTACTTGCTTCTGTTGTTCTTAGCAAACGGTGAGGCAGAATGTCACAGGGGATTGAGTGTGGAGAAGGAGGCTGCTCAGCATATATTGTGTAGGAAGCATAAAGAGTGGAGAAAGGACTGAGGACCAGGGGACTCATTTCCCCCAGCTAGGTCCTACCTCCTATGGTTTATTGACTGTCCTAAAACAGCGCCAGTACCTGGAAGACAAAACATTCAACACCTAAGACTGTGAGGGACGTTTCCTATTCAAATGATACTGGTACAATTTTCAAAGTAAAAAAAAAAAATTAGAGGTGGGAATTTAAATATTCCTGTCTCAGTGATTGATAAACTAAGTAGAGAGAGAAGTTACTAAGAATTTCCTTTGTACTCAAGAGAAAAGTATTAGGCACTGTTGGCCAACCAGCTCACAATGGCTATTCCTCCTCACTATGCCGTTTCATCTACAGTGTTACAAACAATGGTCAAATCATAGTTGAATTGAAAATGCAAGAGTATGGCATACAAAAAATCCTTGCAATGGTGGAGTTTAATTGGCAACAGAACATTATGATAGAAGTGTCTATTTATTATTTATGAGCTCCACACATTCTGCTTAGCAGTAGATTGCGGGGTGGGGAGGCAGAAGAAATGGCTCAGAGGTCAAGATCACTTGCCGCTCTTCCAGAGGATCAGAGTTTAGATCCCAGCATCCATGATGGGCAAAAAACAACTACCTGTAACTCCTGCTCAGGTGATCTGATGCCCTCTTCTGGCCTCTACAGATCTTGCACTCATGTCAGACAGACAGACAGACAGACATGAAATAAGAAATAAACCTTTATGGGAGGTAGACCAGAATATTACACACACACACACACACACACACACACAGAGAGAGAGAGAGAGAGAGAGAGAGAGACAGACAGACAGACAGACAGACAGACAGACAGACAGACACAGACAGACAGACAGAGAGACAGAGACAGAGACAGAGAGACAGACAGAGAAAGAATTGGCAGGCAGGCAGGCAGGGTGTTTCTGTAGGGATCTAGTTGTTGACGTTTTCACACACCTCTGGCTTCCCAACCATCCCACCTTAGCTCTGCCTTCTGTGGCATTCGGTTGTCCCAGCACCCCATGCTTGTCCAGAGCAGCAGCAGTTGCAAGTGGAGTTGGAATGTTGCAGAGTGAAAGTTGTGGAGAAATACCAGGCAGCAGACCCTCGGCCTCCAGGAAGTACAGCCCTCTTTCCCTTGACCATGGCCCAGTGAGCCCCATGGAGTGCTCATCTTGGCAAGTTGAAGACAACTGTGTTTTACTTCCAGCCGCTGCCCTGAACTTGTGATCCTCGGCTGCAGCAACCCCCCCCTCCCCCACCATCCCATGCGGTTCCATTGCATGACAGGGCTCTGGGCTAACTTGAAGGCCTGGGCCAGCCCTGCTAACACTGACCTAGCAAGGCTCTGGGAGTAGGGACAGCAAAATGACCTCATCAGATGGTTGTAAAGATTAAATGGCACTGCAGGGAAACGGCTGCCATGGTCCTGATGTGGAGTCACAGAAGGCACAGGCACAAGGAGCCGAGTCCTCAGAACCAGTGTCTGGGAGGCTGAGGGCCACTTCCCAATGTAGTATCAGCAGACGAGTGTCCCCAGGATCTGTCACTGTGCATTGTTCCCAGAGGCAGCAGCCTGCCCCCTGCCTTCTCTAGCTCATGGCCCAGGGCCAGAAGGGCTGGTGTTTCTGTGTTCCCCTTTGTCCTCTAGTAATGAGCTGAAAGCCATCTTAGGGTGTGGCTGCCTCACAGAGTGGTCTCCAGGACCCCTTCCCTCCGCTGTGATGGGACTGTGGGTGCTGAGAACTCAGCAAAGCGGGCAGGATCGCATGAGCACCGCGCTCACTGCCTTTTATCCCTGACTTTGGCCTCACTGGCACCTGTACCTAAGAGTGGGTATGGATGGTGGAGAAGCCTCCACTGTCACCAGGGCCCAGAGGCTGGACACAGGTGGGGGCAGTTTGTCTTCGCAAAACAGCTGTGAGAGCAGGGAGGCTGAAAAACAGGGCCAGTGCAGCACCAGCGCACCCGCGCATCCACACACCCACACCCTGTCCCCTCCCATCTGGGCAGACTTCCTCCTTCCTCTTCTAGTTCCTGCCAAGGCAGTGACCCACAATCCTCTCTGGGTTAAAGGTATGAACTTCAATGTCCAGAAAAATCTATAGATTAAGCCTGTGGCTGGCAGGTGGACTAGGGAGAAAAGTTGGTTATGGGGAGATCGCGCCACAGGCGGCTCAGATTTCCCTTTTGTCCTTTCTCAAGGCAAATCTGGGGGCTGGGAGGGTGAATGCAGAGTCCTCTGGAGTGAGGGGCGGGGGCTGCCTCTGAGTGGAAATAGGTCAGGAGGCTAAGGCCCTGGGAAAGGGGGAAGATTTACCAGGAGTTTCTATCTGGACAGCGCATAACCGGGCTCATGCAAAGTTTCAGGATTCCTGTCATCTAGTTGAGGGCACAGAGGTTGGCTGCAAAGAGAAAGGTACCTCTTCCTCTGTGGGCACAGTGCTCTGGGGTCCTCGCAAGCAGCTTCTGAGAGAAACCTTAAGTCATCGTTGCACACACTGCAGGGGTGCCTGTAGGATATTATGGGTGTGCAGGCTCGGGGATCCACAGTGTCTGGGTCAGTGTGGACAACGGAAGGTCTGACCAACAGAGCTGCTACCGGCAGGACCTAGCCAGACCCCCAGATATGTCCACCCCAACTAGCCAACCCTGGATAAGCTCTGAGACCACAATGTAGACTTCTTTGCCACCCTCCGCCCCCAGAAATGCCTTCCCTCCCTGCCTCTCACAGCCCAGTTCCTACCGCTTCCGGCGGTTAGATCCAGACCCATGGGAAGGCTTCCTGTGCCCGGTGCTTCCTACACTGTACCAAATTCTTTGGGGGACAGGAATATGTGTTTTGTTCTTTATTTCCCCTATGATGACTATCTTTACAGTCTGGAAAAATTGTAGGAAGTACACAGATAGTGTTGGGGACAGTGGTGCCTTTCCACGGGGACTCATGTCTCACGGAGAACGATGGACATGGCCAAGCTGGCAAATATCCTTGTGTGAGGCTATGGTGGCCTCTGCACGGGCGTATGGAAGTGGCCTTCTCCTGTACTAGTTACTGTCAGGCGGCCCGGCAAAAAAGCCCTTTCTAGGAGTCTTCATAGGGTTGATACAAGTGACTCCACCTTGATTTTCACACCTTGACTTTCTTGCTCAACCTCCCACTAAGCTTTAGGCTCGGCCCACAGTGCCCTCTAGAGGCAAGTCCCTAAGAGCCGGCCGGCAGCATCCAGCTCTTGTCATTTGCAGCCCATACTGCAAAGATCCATTTTGCGTTTTGAAAACTGCAAAGAGGATTTAAGAGTCTTGCTCAGAATACCACAGAAGAGAAGTGACGGTCTTAACAAGTTCCTCCAGTACTTTAAGAATGTGGTTCCAGAGCCGGGCGTGGTGGCACATGCCTTTCATCCCAGCACTTGGGAGGCAGAGGCAGGCGGATCGCTGTGAGTTCAAAGCCAGCCTGGTCTACAAAGTGAGTTCAGGACAGCCAAGGCTAACACAGAGAAACATTGTCTCGAAAAAATTGAAAAAAACTAAAACTTAAAAAAAAAAAAAAAAAAGAACATGGGTCCATGCCCAAGCTATCTCTGGTTTATCAAACTAGAAACTCCCCCCCCTTCCATCTACACACACACACACACACACACACACACACACATACTGCATACCCCCCCCAAACACACACTTTTGATGGAGCATCATGGATTTCAGGTGTTTGGATTAGGGATGCTTGGGCTGCACCAACTCCAGCCCATAGGACCACAGAGATGGAAGCTCTAACTGTTGGCCATGCTCTGGAGGCTCAGGGTCTCTCACCACCAGCCTCTCTGAGGTTATCTGTGTCATGTAGCTTCTCTGTACCACTTAAGGCTCTTGCCAGAATCTCCCATCACAGGGCTAGGAAGGCCCTGACTCAGCTTTCCACCTGGATAAGATGTAGCTTGCAACCCAGCCGGCTTTTCTGAGCATCCCCTCATACCTGTTCTGCGGAAGACAAGGGCTCTGGGCACAGCCGATAAGTAGCTGCATGGATGCTGTTTAACTGTACCACGCAGATGCTGATTCTGATCTTGTGTGTATGTGTGTGTGTGTGTGTGTGTGTGTGTGTGTGTGTGTGTGTGTGTGTGTGTGCAGGACTGGAAACATTCTGCATAGGATTTTATCTCTTCCCCTCTGGACTCTACTGCCATTTGTGCCTGTTTCTGTCTCTCACATTGCAAGATCCAGGGAGAAGTCCTGGGTTCACCAGGCTCCACAATCCTTGGGATTAGCTTTGGCACGGGCCTGAAAATGCAGACACCCAAGCGCGGCATGGGCAAACTGGAAGGAGGAAACCTGGACGGCCCCATTCTCAGGAATCCTGGTCCATGCTAACTAAAAGCCCCTACCTGGAGCCCAGCCTGGACACTGGACACTACAATTTATTGTCATTGCGAGGGATCCAGGGCTTGTGAAATGGGGACAGACACCTCCCTAGAAGGGGACCAGGGATTCCAGTCCCAAAGACTGTAAAGGTTTACAGGCCTATCCAGTCACTGCAGCTCTGGCTTCCAGGTAGCACGCGGACTCCCCTGTTGTCCACCTGAGGCCTCAGCCCGGTGCTGAGTTACCATGGTTACCAACATGCTTGCTTTAGCTGGTGGGATGGCAATTTCTGCTACTCTATAAAGAATATTTATAAATGCTTTTTAGAGAAGTACAAAGTATAAGATGGATGGAATATGATCAAAAAAGGTCTCCTGCCACACAGCCCTGTCCTCTCTCACAGCCACTTATGGCTGGGAGACCCCGAGCTAAGATTGCCAGACATTTAGTTCAGTTCTGTATAGTCTAGGGTTGGGACAATGTTCTCACCCAGAGGGGAAAAGAGAGCTGGAGACAGGAAGAGTCTGGACCCCACAGTTAGGTCCTGTCCCCCTGGGAAGTTAGCCACATCCCTGAGTGCTGGGGTGGGGAGGATGGAGAGCCTTTGCTCCCTGCCCATCCTGAGCACTCTTGATGTAGCAAAAGTGACAGAAGAGTGGGGAGCACTCAGACCCTATTCACTTCAGACTGGTTCTCAGGGGTCCTGGGCACAAGGCATAAGCTCTTATTGTAGCTGTTCTAGCAAAACAGGAGAGAGAGCCATGCTGTCAAATTGTTTGAAACACTGGGTCTCAAAGAACCAAACTTTCCTGTCTTGCAGGGAAGAGATTTCACAGAGTCCCGACAACTTGCAGGAGAGACCAGGGGCCAAACAATGCTGCAACCATGGTGGGTGGGATTACTATTTAAACCTGAACCTCATGTGAGCACCCCTAAAGACAGACCTGGGCGGGGGGGGGGGTCACTGGTATGTGGTAAAAGATCAATAGATTCCAGAATGAAAATTTCTGCCTGTAGGGCCGAGAGCTCAGGGCTCAGTCGGGAAAGAGCCTGCCACACAACCTTGAGGATGTGCGTCTAATCCTGGTACTAATATAAAACAGCCGGGTGCAGAGTGCAGGGGAATGGCTGGCAACCACTGGACTTGGAGTTGGGACCAGGACATATAGTCCTACACAGGAGCCGCCAAGCTGGCAGCCCACACACAGACGTTCCCCCATAGGAACCATGGTGGGAGGAGCTTGGAGAGAATTCAGAGAGGCGGTACGGTCAGAAGCGAAATGGGCTTGTCTCTAAGAGAGGCCGGACTAAGAAGAAGAAAGGTGGACTGATCTGTAGGAGTCTGGACAGGGCCTGGGAGTTCGGCTCCTCTGTGGGATGTGCAGGCCCCAGACATGACAGCTCCTGGCTGGCTTGTTGGGAACATGGCTGTGTACCCTGAAAGATCACCGGCACCTCGGAAGGGAAGCCAGCCCTTGCTTGGGTGTGGCTATGGAGATAGAGATGCTCTTTGAACTTGAGAAACATCTGTTGGGGAGCCCAGGGACCCCAAGCCACATAACGGACTCTGTGTTTAAAGTGTCTGTGATGTCGGTGAGAGCCATGTGCAGCAGGGACCCCTCACGGCACCTCAGGCCCCTGCGTACCATGCATGGTGCATTCTGGTTTCTACTGTCCTCCTCACCGTGGCTTGGTTGTGCTGAGCCAAAAGCTACCAAGAGGAGCAAAGTAAACACTTAAACAGAATTTGGATGTGTCCTAGGGCTGGGGGGAGGGGAGGGCAACCTGTGCACAGAGAAATCATGGTCTTGGGCACTTGCCTGTCATTCAGAGGGCCCACAGGTTCCATCCCTAGACCTCACATTCACACTAACAAAACCAACACAAAACAGTACACTCATTAGCTTTCCACAGTCCTTCTGGACCCGGCTAGGGCAGCTGAGGCACTTCGCAAAACAAATGGAATAAATTAAATTTGTAAACTCAGTTTAGAGCGCCTGAGGGGGACTTAACAAGCAGAATTGTTGATGAGGTTTTCACGGACAGAGTTGGTCAAATATGAATCAAGGGCCTCTTCGAACATGATTTGAAAATTCCCACATGTGTACTAAATAAACAAATAAATAAATAAGAATTCTAAGTTGAATTTACTTAAGGAAAAGGAATCACCTTTGAAAATTAATCTCACCTGAATCTGTATTATATTTTGTCAGAGGAAGTTGGTTATCTTGTGTGTGTACGCACGTGTTCAAATGTGTGTGCTCAACAGCTTCCTGGGAGAAAATCTGTTTAATGGTGTAACAGTCAACACCAGGCAGGAGACCAGAGCCAGGAAACCAGGGAACCAAAGGCCAGGTAGAGCTGGGAGGGTGGCTTTGATCTTGCAAGCCCCTTCTTCCCAGGTCTCATCTCCTACACTCTGTACCAGCAAGGGTTAATTTAGCTACAGGCGTGAAGTGGGCTGGCACCTGGCAGCAAGGACCTGCAGGCTCGGAGGTATCACTGACCTTTGTTCCCTGCCCACACCTGCCTGAGAACCTTTCATAGAGGAACTAAAATCTCTGAGACAGCCACAGTACCCTGGTCCTGCTGCTCCAAGGAGGACCCATGTCATGTGGGTTGGCTTAACTCATCTGGGACACCCATCTGGTAAGTGAACATGTGTGACGGTGGGAAGGGACAGAGCAGGTGCAATGTACCTGCACAGAGGCGAGCTCAGGGCTGCTCTTGTAAAACTAAATTGGCTCCTTCCACTCTGGAGGAAGACAAATATGAGCCATTCCCCGGATTGGCTTCTACAATAGCCTAAACCAGCTCCTTTGGAAGCCTGGATGCCATTAGGCATAAGAGTCATCGACAAGAAATGCCATGGGCAGGCTGGAGAGATGGCTCAGAGGTTAAGAGAACTGACTGCTCTTCCAGAGGTCCTGAGTTCAATTCCCAGCAACTACATGGTGGCTCACAACCATTTATGATAAGATTTGGTGCCCTCTTGTGATGTACAGGCATACACGCAGGCAGAGTACTATATAAATAATAAATTAAATTAAAATTTTAAAAATGCCATGGGCAGCTGGGGGCGGAGAGGAGTGGCAAGGAATCACATGGTAGTTCAACACACACAAAGGGTGCAGAAAAGAAGAGAAGCCAGCAGGCACCTGTAAGGCTAACTCATATATGGGTACCCCGCGAAAGGCAAGCGGCCACTTCCTTCCCAGACTCAGCTCCAGAACTCAGCATGGGGACATCGCTAGCCAGAGGCCACTCCAGCCACTTGTGGTGGCGCCCTCACTCCGGTCTCCAGCACTGCCTCCTGCCCTGGCTGCCCTCCTGCCTGCCCAGGGTTCCCAGGGCAGCACCTGCAAGCCCGGGAGGTGGACCCCCGGCAGGGGTAGGCTCTAACCACCTGCTGATTTGCTGGGTGGGAGAGTCCAATGACCTGTCCCAGCCCCTGATTCAATGCCAGGTAGTTTCCATATCTTCTTTCCCTCCAGGCTTCTGGAAGGAAAGGGGGATGGGGAGAAAGGAAGGTTCCAGGGTAGCTGTGGGGGTCTTACCAGTACAGCCACTGTACTGAGCAGTCGTGATTTCACTTTGCAGATTAAGTGCATGGTGCCCAAGAGCCATTGTGGCCAGGGCTCAATTGGAGTCCCTTGGGTACACTTGACTAAAAGATGAGGAAATCCTAGCCATCTTTCCCAACCACATTTTTCTTCCTAGAAATGGACAGGGAAGGAAGAGAGGGACTGTTTTCCCTAAGAAATCTACTGAGTACTGAGTACACATGCTACCCTACACTTCCCATGCCCCTAACTCAGCGCGCTGGGAGAGAACCGCTGGGTCCTATTCTCAAAGACTAACATTACCAAACTTCAGATTCATCTTTGCTTACAGGCAGGCAGTTTAAACCCCTCAAATAAACAGACAGGAGACACTAGAGCCATCTTTACAGCAGAAACGCAGGGGTTTGCACAGCCCTGGGTGTGAACTTGGCTCAGGGCTCCATCTAGTGGTGGTAATGAAGAGCTGCAGCTTGGGCCAGGCCGTGAGTGGGCCAAAGCTCAGAGGTTCTCTACCTCCATTACACCCTCTTCCATCAATCCCACCACCTCCCATCAGAATTTACCCGCACCAGACCCCCCCCTTTGATCAGACCTTCATCTCCATCAGACCCTCCTCCATCAGACCCTCCTCCATCAGACCCTCCCTTCCTTCAGAACTTCACTTCCACCTGGCCTCCTCCATCAGACCCTCCTCCATCGGATCTTCTTCCTCCCACAGACGTCCTCCTGCAGCCCTTTCTCCACCACACCTTCTACTACAAACAGACCCTCTTCCATCAGACCTTGACCGCGGTCACATCTCTTTTGTGTGTTGTTTCCCATCTGGAATACTCTGTCAGGAAGATCAGGGTCAAGGTGAGGATTCCCGGGGACCCAGACAAAACTATAGAGGCGAAGGATGACCGCTCTGGGGGAGGCTCCATGACCATCTGGACTTTTCAGGTATATTCAGAAACCCACAAGGCCTTCCTTCCCTGTCCCCCAGGAGGCAAAGGGAGATGCAGACTTGACAGCAGATCAGTCAGCTCCAACAGATAGTGGCTGGTTTTGGTTCCAATTCTGTGTCCTCAGCACACTCTATAAAACTCAACTGATAGGTACATGTCCTCACCCCCCCACACCCCCGCCCCAGAGAGGCCCTGGTGAGCACTGAGTGAGCAAATGCCTGCCACCTCTTCCACCTAGAGTAGACCTGACTGCTCATCTGAGGACTGGAGTCTCCAGAACCCTGAAGTTTGGCCTCACAGCTGGCATGGCCTGTCCACTGAGACTGCGAGAAAAGCAAAAATGAAGTGTGACGGAAAATTTCAGACTCCAAAGAGCTGCCTCGTCCTGGGCTCAGCATCAGGTTTTTATGAGATTCTAACTCCTCCCCCCCCACCCCCCAAGAACAGTCAAGGAAGGTGCTGAGCTGATGTCAGAACTGATGGAGGAGACAGGGGAGTCCCAGCCACGTGAGCTGAGCCACACGGGGAAGCAACACAGCGAGACACGCTTCAGTGCCAGCAGAAATTTATTGCTCAAAGTCGGCTAGCCACAGATTCCTGGTTGGCATCCTCACCCCAAGAATATGCAATACATCAAGGCTCGTGCCCCCTCAAGTGTTCTGTGTAGGTGACAGTCACACTTAACAGAATTGAGCCTATTAAGGAAAAGCTAAGACCCTGTTGCAATTCTAAATTCATTAGGGGAAACACTATCGCTTTAGGCGGTAACTATGTAACTATGTAACCAACTCTGGCCTTTCAAAGTGAGGACCTGTTAGCATGGCACATGCCTCCCCTACCCCTTCCCTGCTTTCTTGTGGTGTGGTGGGTAAATCACACATTCCTCTTCATGGGATTACATGAAAAATGGCCATGGATGTGCTTGGAAACATGGAAGAACAGTGCATACACATCACATGACTGACACTTATTAGAAAGCGCCCCCCCCATTGGTCATGTAGGCTGTCTTGAGTCACTGCTGCCTAAGTGAAAGCGCGTGCTGATAAGCAGAGCAGGGTTAGTGCGTTTGTGTATGGACAACGACACAGCGCAGAGTTTATCAGACGGATTCATCCATCACAGGCACAGTCAAATGTCTGTGAAGGTGTAATGTGTTACATAATTGTCAGTGAGCAAGGGTCACGTGGGCAGTTTGAATGTCAAAGCTTGGGGAGGCTGTGCCAGTAGCTTGGGCAATGGAGGGGCCGTGTTTGTGCTGGGTCTGAGGGTGGGAGGCCACTCTGCCACTCTGCTCACATCTTCAGCAGGCCTGTCACTGGCCTGGTGGGCGGTGCTCTGCATCTTCAGCCTCTGGGGGGAGGGGGGACAGATAGAGGTTGGTGTCATTGTTGGAGGGGGAAGCTCATCACCAAGTGCTGATACAGCGCTGTCCAGAGTGGACTCCTGTCAATCAATGCTGGACGATTAACTACTGGACCTCACTTACAGTGTGACCTGTGTGAGGAAGGGGGTCACAGGGTCAGTCTACTGGAAGGAGAGGAGCAAATTCACAAGGGGCCCTCCATGTCCTCAGGCTCCACAGCCAAAGATCCACCAAACATGGGTCAAAGCCTTCTTTAAAAAAAAAAATGTGTTCCTGGTTCCAGTGAGGTAGTTCAGCAGGGAAAGGGACTTGGCACCAAGCCTGATGACCAGCTTCAATCCCTGGAACCCACATGGTAGAAGAAAACCAACTAGTACACACTACTCAAATAAATAAATTGATTTAAAAAAAATATTTAAATTGTCTGTTTCAAACAGGGACTGGCATTTCTGGCCGCTATTACTTAAACAACACAGTGTGATGACTCTGTAGCATTTCTACTGTGAGCTAGCTTAGTTCATCAAGAGGTGGTTAGAAGCATATAGGAGGGTGTGTGTGGACCACATGCAGATACTGCCCTCTGTGGGAACAAACTACCCTCCCCTCAAAACTAATGAGACTGACACCCTCACACCAGAAGGCCTTCAAGTTTAGCGTACCGGTGCTGGTGACGCAGTAGACCCAAGGGTACTTCTAGGATATGAACGCTGGCCTTGATGGATGAGGCTGGGAAGCATCTCTGGCTAAGATTTAGGGTGGGCACGGCGGGAGTGGGGTGGGGTCATGACACCATCTCTGACCGTGGTGTAAATGGCAGAACTCTTTGCTAATCTACAAACGGTCCGTGCTCCCTCCCCACCTGCTCTCACAGCTGCTTCTGGGAGTGAGAACTTTGCCAGTTACAGATCTATCTACCTCTGGGCACGCCCACTCGGGCATCTCCTGTAGGTGATAGAGGCAGGGTGTGGCGTCAGACATGCTCCCTCTTACCCATCTCCTGGTCAGGCTGGGTCTCCTACTGAGAGAACACCTGGTAGCCGAAGTCATCAGACTGGATTCTGAGATTGTACTTTCCCCTTATTCTCTGGTAACGCAAGATCAGAAGGCTTGCGGCCACTGCCACCACAGTAAGTGCAGCCACAGCAATGGCAATGATGTAGCCAGTCCCCAGGCCTGGCTTTGTACATTCAGGTATGCCTGTGGATGAGATAGGTGTAGGGTAAGAGAGGTGCCAATGTCAGGGGAAGCATGCTCCTGTAGCTGGACCCTGGCCCAGAAGCTATGAAACTGGCGAGAGGCAAAGGGTACCATTAGATTGCGGTGGAGGGTCGGGGGGTGGATCTGAGCCATGTGCTCTGAATTTGATTTGAGGCCCCTCAAGGCAAAGCCCCGTGTGCACCTGTGGAACAGCAAGAGAGGCAGGGGCCCTCATCCAATGGGAGCAACTCAGCCTGCAAGTGTGCAAAAAAGCTTCTGCCCGGAAGTAGGGCTGTGCAGAACCTCTGCCCCCCTGCCCCCCCCCCCCCCCCCGTCACAGCTGGAGAACCAGCCAGCTCCTCATAGGGAGACACAGGGCCCCTGTGTACCACCCGCATCAGAGGCCAGGGTCTGCCCCATGCCAGAGTAACAGCCAAAAGTCCAGGAGACTATTGACCCCAAAGAGTAGAGAGAAAGGGTCCTCTAATGGCTGCTTGTACACTATGTCCATAGCAGCGCTGTTCATAATGGGTGAAACGTGGACATAGCCCCAACATTCACCAGCATGTGAATGAATGGGCCAACTGTGACCAGTACTCACAATAAAGTTTCTTGTTTGTTTGATTTTGTTTTTTGTTTTTTCATTTTGTTTTGTTTTGTTTGTTTGTTTGTTTGCTTTTTTTTTTTTTTGCCTGTTTAGTTGGTTTTTTTTTTTTTTTTTTTTTTTTTTTGAGACATAGTCTTATACTATAGCACGAGCTGGCCTGGAATTCACTGTGTAACTCCAGTCTCAGAAATCCTCCTGCCTCAGTCTTCCATGTGGTAGGACGATGGGCAAGAGCCCCACTATGTCCAGTTTATAGAATGGATTTATTATCAAGCCACAAAAAGGAACAGAACTCTGATGTCACATGCCACCTAGGAGACAGTGTGTAAGGGAGTCACAAAGGACCATGGTTAGTGAGACCTATTCATAAGAACGCTCTAGAACAGGCAAACCAGAGACAGAAGACTGACAGTTGTGGGGTTTGGGGAAGAGGCTGGTGTGGGGCAGGGAGGATGCTGTTAGGGCCCAGACTTGTTTCGGGGTGTGGATGTTCGTTCACACCACAGAGATGAAGATGCGGGTCTCTCTGATCAAGGTGCCACATACCACTCAATTTTCTTCCATTGGGGCGGCCTGGTACACGGGTGAACTTGATCTCCGTCTTTAAAAATCCATGCTGTCAGGGCTGGGAGAGATGGCTCAAAAGATTTCAGGTTCCCAGAATCTGCGTAAAGGCTGCAGACCTGGAATCCTAGTGCTGTGGGGGTGGAGGCAGGAGAGTGCATGGGGCTGGCTGCCCTCATAGCTCTAGGAGCAGCGAGCGACCTTGCCTCAAGAGACTAAGGTGGAACATGATAGAGCAAGACACCAATGCCTTCCTCTGGAGAAGCGTGTGCGCGCACACACATATGCACATGCACACACACACACACACACACACTCACACTCACACAATCCCCACTGGCATGGGCCCATAGTGCTTTGTGCATGAGTGTGACACATTGTCAAGGGCATCAACAGCAGGGATCTCAGATGTGCCCCGGGCATGCTCATCTCCGATCCCTTCTACTTCTGCTATAATAGAAAGTTCTGGTTAGGGCACAGCCTGTGTAGTCTGAAGGACTCAAATCCCATTTCCCTTCCTCATGTCACTTTTGGGCCCCACAGAGGACATTGAGCTGTCCTCTAGGATGTGGCCCAGGGGGTGTTGCTGTCAGTTGCTGCTGTTGTCCCACAACAGTCCTGGGGTTCCCTCTGGACCACCTAGACAAAGAGCTTCAACCAGACAGCCTTGTTGTCTGAACATGCCAGGGTGGGGTGTCACCCCCTAGCTGCAACTGTGCAACTTAATTTCCCCAGGAGTGTGGGTCCCCATGCCTGGTCAGTCATCTTCCCAGGGACACAGAATAGCTGGTCCCAGAATCCAGTCAGCCTCCAGGAGCCTTCATTCAGAAAGACCCAGCACAGTCGGGGTACCTGAATTGAATTAGGCAGATGCAGGAGACTGGCCCTGTTGGCACTGTGGAACAGACCATGACAACCCAGACTGCCAGCCCCTGAGAACAACACACCCCTGTCCTGATGCTGCCTGTCCATTTGAATCCTTATCACCGCTGACAAGGTCACTAACTCAGCCCGGCTCAGAGTGGGGCCTGCAGGCCAGGTTGACTCCTGCTGCATCCACCTCGGGAGAGTCTGAAATGGAGAGCATGCTCTCAGAATTGCTTGTTCAGTTTGACACAGTGAGTGTGTCCCTTGGCAAGGGACCTCTCTCTGTCCACGTGAGGCTCCAAACATCACAGCGTGACCTGGGTGGGTCCTGCAGGCACACCCTCTCTGTCTATGAAGCAGGCAGAAGTTTTGTAAGGGCAGACATGGAGGATACAGAAAACCTAACTACAGAGTGGGAAGTGAAGACAGACAGACAGCCCCTGGTACACACATGACCAACCCATACTGGCCCTCTCACATGGCGCGTGTATAGTTCTCAAACAATAGAAACAAACCCCTCCCTACCACATGCACAGCCCCTGCACAGCAGAAGCGATCCATCCTGGCACACGCGTTACCCATGCCGGGTGGGTGCAAGCCCTCCTGGTACTGAGAACCCTAGTTCAGACACTCTGGAAGGGCTCAGCAGCCTCAATAACTGCCCTGGACATCTGCACATGCCCCAGCCATTTCATGCTACCCGAGTCTTTGTCCAGCAATGCAAAATCAGCAGGTTGAATAGGTGACTAGTGAAGCAACAGCCACAGGAGACTCCCAAACTGGGTTAAAAGCAGGCAGCACATATTCAAGAGGAAGGCAGTATTTCCCTACAATCATCAACACATGAAACTATAGGTGGAGGTTTGTCCCCTATGAGAAGATATGTTAAAGCCCAAATCCAAGAAATATAGGACCCATCCGAAACAGGGCCACTGTAAGGGGATAGGGAGGATGAAGCCACACTGAAGGAGCTGGACCCTCACATAGTAGGGCTAGCTTTTTGTTTGTTTGTTCGTTTGTTTTTTTGTTTTTTCTTTTTGGCTTTTGGAGACAGGGTTTCTCTATGTAGCCTTGGCTGTCCTGGATTGACTTTGTAGACCAGGTTGGCCTCGAACTCTCAGTGATCCGCCTGCCTCTGCCTCCCGAGGGCTGGGATTAAAGGCGTGCGCCACCACGCCTGGCTTTATTTTTCTTGTGAGTTGGTTGCAGTAAGATGTAGCTATGGGCTGGGGCACGAAAAGATGGGCCACAGCCCGAGGGACCTGGAAGAGGCTGGACAGGTGCTTGCCTGTGGATCTCAGAGGAAACAGGGCCTACCTGCTCCCACCCTCCCCCACCCACCCACTGTGAGAGAACAGAACTTTGTGGTCTATGGCACCCAGTCCATGGTGTTTTGTCATCTGCTCTGACCCTTGGGGACAAAGATAAGCAGAGGGTTATGAGCAGCCAGACTCTACCTCTGAGGCCCAGTTCACTGCAGTTCAGTTCCAGCCATAAGTGAACACACACACACACACACACACACACACACACACACACACGCACACACACTCCCAGATCTCAAGGTGACCCTTGGTGTCCCTGAAGTGGAAGTGATGATGACAGTGGGGACAGAGGCCAGACCCTGAAGGAACATGCCAGGGCCTGTTGACTTCCCCTTGTCCCCACAGACTCCCACAGTGCTTCTGCTAACACCATTCCTGCCACAGAGCAGTCCTCACCAACTGGAGGCGCCATGTGCTGAGAGTGGCTTTCCTGCCACATCTGTTTGAGAATGTTGTCAAAATAAAAGCCCCGAGACAGTAAGAAGGCATGGGGAACAGAAAGGAGGGTGATTGATAGAGCTTTGGGGACACATCGGTCACACCTTTGCTGCAATGCTGTCTGCACTGGCCTAGTGTAGACAGACCTCTGCTTGGTACAAATAGCAACAACCAACTCTTCTCCAGAAGCTCGGTTAGGTTGTCCTCTGTCTGAAGCAGGAAGTGATGTCCCCATTTCACAATTGGAAGATGAGGAACGAGAAGGCAGTGTGCCCAACATCCCAGAAGTATTACCATTAACCTGGTTTTCAATTCAAAGAGCCTCTCACATTAAGGACTTTCAGAGAGAGTGTCTGCCTATCTGACACATGGAGGATGGAGAAAGAGAAGTCTGTCTGTCTTGTCTGTCTGAGGAATAGGTGACTGGTTGGTGGGTGAATAGATGAATGTGTGAAATGAATGGATTAGTGAAGATTAAATCCGTGCACCAATGGCATATGGATGATACACTGATGAATGGCAAATGGATGATGGCTGGATGGGTCATTGGAAGGCAGATGATGAACAGAGAGAGGATACATGGATGGAGAGATGGTGATGGATAGAGCCAATAATATTACATAGACCACACAGCTTATGCCTCAGCCTATGATCAAACTCAGGTCTACCAACTCCAAGCCCAGTGCCTCTCACATTCCTGGCATTCCCGTGACGTCTATGAATGAATGAAAACATTCCATTTCTATTAATGAGAGCACATGATACATGCATACTCTTCCTTATTGGGGCCCAGGTTGACCAGTTCTCTACAGCATTTTTTTTCCTTTTTATCAAGACTGGGTGGTTTCTCTGTGTAGCCTTGGCTGTAGACTAGGCTAGCCTCAAACTCATGGAGATCTGCCTGCCTCTGCCTGAGTGCTAGGATTATAGGTGTGGGCCACAGTGCCCGGCTTCTCTACAGCAAGAGGATAATGACTGAAGAAAAGGCGCATGGTTCTAGAAGGTGGGCCAGCAGTTACCTGAGGACCCTCACCTGGGTCAGCAATCATTTGTGCTCCCCCCCCACCCCCTCCCCATGCCACCCAGGGTCTGGAACACTGTGGGTTAGTGGGCTGGGAATGTGTCCTGGAAAGTGTACCTAAAGCTTTATTTTTCCCACTGCTTGCATAAAAAGCAACAGCTGAGAAACACCAGCCAGGTCCTGCCTTGCTCTTACCTGAAACCCAGCTCCCATCCTGAGCCTGAATCTCAGCTCCCACCCTGAGCCTGAATCCCAAGAGCCATTATGCAAGAAAATACAGAGAGACACAAGATAATCCAGGCTAAGAGGAAAAAAAATAACAGAAAGGAAACAGCCAGGATTGAGCTGAGCAATGGGAAAAGCTTAAATTTCTTTCTGGCATAAAGATGAGAGGTCAGCCAGGCGTCGTGGCACACACTTTTAATCCCAGCACTTGGGAGGCAGAGGCAGGTGGATCGATGTGAGTTCAAGGTCAGTCTGGTCTACAAAGTGAGTCCAGGACAGCCAAGGCTACACAGAGAAACCCTGTCTCGGAAAAACAAAACAAAACAAAACAAAACAAAACAAAAAAAATGAGAAGTCATCAGGGGACAAGGAAGAAGGAAGTGGCCAGGGATGGCACTGGATGACCCTTGAGG
This sequence comes from Acomys minous, assembly GCF_964271855.1. NCBI lineage: Eukaryota > Metazoa > Chordata > Mammalia > Rodentia > Muridae > Acomys > Acomys minous. The sequence continues at coordinate 106,097,836 of NC_140495.1, forward strand.
AGGGTCCCCTTGACTTGTCAGAACTGACCTCCTCAGCCACACTCAGCTGCCCAGGAAGCTGGGAGCTGAGGCTTTTACACCAGGCAGCCACGTGTCAGCTAAAGTCTGAAAATTCACTTACTATAGAGAGGAGACAGAAACTTGGAGGCATCTAAAAACTTGTCATAGTACCCAAGGCATACAGATCCCTCATTTTTTCCAAATAATTAGATCATGAGGCAGAGGCATGTTTGGAAAATTGATCCTGAAAATACATGAATATATAATCATCTAGTAGGCGTTTACACTCAAGGGGAACTGAGGGCCTTTTTTGTTCATCTTTTGAATTAAACAGCTTTTCCATGTGGATGTGTAAGTACACGTGTGTACACGTGAGCACACTCATGTGCACGCACACACACACATGCACACACACACACACACACACACACACACACACGCTGCAGCTGTCTACTTACAGCTTGGCTCCTTCCTCTTTGTATCCATTTGACATTTTTCCTCAGGGTCAAAGCCCTTCTCAGCTTCCGAGGACTCAGGTCACAGTACCCGGGACCTCAGAAGCTGGTACTTGTCCTACAGCATGGCCACAGAACAAGATCTCGCTTCTCAGGGTGACCAAGAGGAACAAAGCTTGTCCTGCATGAGACGACCTTAGACCCCCTCCGCACAAGCATGTAGAATCTGGACTATTTTAGCCACTGCTGTGAGTCTTTTACGAGAAATCTTTAAAGCTCCAGATTTCAAACAGGCACTTTGCATGCTGGGAAGATGGGGTAGTTTCTTTGCCATTGAAACCCAGAGGACTCACCTTCAGACCGATGGAGGGGTCCCCAGGACATCTGGTGCTCGGCTTCAGTGCTTCTCAGCAACCGGAAGTCGCTGCAGCTCTGTTTCGAAAAGAGAAACCTCAAGTTTAGTCTCAAGGTGCTTACAAGACCTGAGCTCACAGTCTGAGTTTTCCCCATCTGACCGTGACTATTTGGCCTTCTAGAACAGGGCGTTGAACCATTATATGGGTGAGTGTGTGGGAGCTGGGGAGCCTCGCAGTCTGTTAAGAGAAGCCAAGAATGGGGGCAGGATCTGAAGCAGAGGCCACGGAGGAATGCTGCCCACTGGCGTGTTCCCCATGGCTTGCTCAGCCTGCTCTCTTAGACAACCCAGACCACATGCCCAGGGGTGGCACTGGCCCCAGTTGCCTGGGCCCTCCCCCAGCAATTGCTAATCAAGCAAATGCCCCACAGAGTTGCACACAAGCAATCAGATGGGGGCATTTTCTTCTTCTAAGTGACTCTAGCTTGTGTCAAGTTGACAAAAACAAACCAGAGAAGCACCCGAAGCGGTGGGTACACACGGAGGAACGGAGCACGAGAGGGATGCGGTGGGTACACACTGAGGAACGGAGCACGAGAGGGGTGCGGTGGGTACACACGGAGGAACGGAGCACGAGAGGGGTGCGGTGGGTACACACGGAGGAACGGAGCACGAGAGGGGTGCGGTGGGTACACACGGAGGAACGGAGCACGAGAGGGGTGCGGTGGGTACACACGGAGGAACGGAGCACGAGAGGGGTGCGGTGGGTACACACGGAGGAACGGAGCACGAGAGGGGTGCGGTGGGTACACACGGAGGAACGGAGCACGAGAGGGGTGCGGTGGGTACACACGGAGGAACGGAGCACGAGAGGGGTGCGGTGGGTACACACGGAGGAACGATGGAGAAAACACACAAACCTCTAATCCCTCCCCAGGACCATGCCTTAAACACACCGCCCAGATTTCCTTTTTGTGTCCTCCCCGGGCTCAGCCAGGCCTTCACTCCTCCAGATTCCTTTGTCCTTCAAAAATCACTGCCTGGCTCAGTGGTATGGAGCAACCTGCCCTCTGGATACTCATCACCCACCATGGTCTTCCAAGAAAATGTTGGCACCTTAACCCCAGTTTTCTAACTCTGATTGTCCTAGGGTCTCTATTGCTGTGATGAGATGCCATTGACCAAAGGCAGCTTGGGAAGGAAAAGGTTTACTTGGTTTACGTATCCAGAGTCACAGTCCACCGAGGGAAGGCAGAGCAGGAACACAAGCCAAACAGGAACCTGGAGGCAGAGCTGATGCAGAGGCCATGAAGGAGTGCTCGACATGACTTCCTCAGCCTGCTTCCTTACAGAGCCCAGGACCACCAACCTAGGGGTGGCACCACCCACAATGGGCTGGGCCCTCCCACATTGGTCACTAATTAAGAAAATGCCCTACAGGTCTGTCTACAGCCTGATCCCGTGGAGGCATTTTCTCAACTGTGGTTCCCTCCTCTTAAATGACTCTAGCCTGTGTCGAGTTCACACAAAACTGGCCAGATAACCATATTTGGTCAACTTATTTGGTCGAGATGAACTTTAACCCCAGGTGTTTCTTCTCTGGCAGCCTTGGGAACTAATGGAAAGAAAGCTACACTCTAAAGGAAATGGGGGGGGAGGGGCGGATAATCAGGGTCAGGTTGCAAACACCTGAGAGCGGGCCCCTGCAGAGACAACAGGTTACTATACCTGCTGGCCCTGTGCTTTAACTGCTGGCCCTGTACTTTAACTGCTTTCCCTGTGCTGTACCTGCTGGCCCTGTGCTGTACCTGCTGGCCCTGTACTTTAACTGCTTTCCCTGTGCTGTAACTGCTGGCCCTGTGCTGTACCTGCTGGGCCTGTGCTGTAACTGCTGGCCCTGTGCTGTAACTGCTGGCCCTATGCTTCTGAGGATTCTATGGTTCCAGGCACATACTGGAGCACGCCCCACAGTGAGCGTCATGGGAAGTCAACTGTGCCTGCAGGAAGACCTACTGTATGAGAAAGTTGGATGACTGAATTATCTGTCACTGTGTTGCTTAGCCACACACTGCTAAAGGCCAAAGGCTTGTCCCTTGGAAAAGCCCCAGATGTGTGTGGCACATCTGTGTCACCCTTAGAGATGAGTACAGTAGCAAAGGAGGAACACATATAGTCTGGGTAAATGAGAATGCAAGCTATCTGTAAACTCTGTATCTGTAAGCTCTATGTAAATGCCACACACCAGGAGAGAAAAGGCTGCTACGGAGCCTGAGAGCTGCGGATGCACCATTCATATCACTAAAGTGGTATTGGGTTAAGGTAATGTTTTACACCCAAGCTTCAATGTCATTGGAGGGGAATACTCCCTCAGCTGTTTGGGGAAGGGAGGGTTGAGGCGGGGTGGGTTGGGGAGGAGAGGGGTAGGAAGGGGAGGGGTGGAGAGGGGAGGAGTAGAGAGGGGTGGGGCAGAGTGGGGTGGGGTGGGGTGAGGTGGGGAGGGGTGTGGCAGGGTGGGGAGGGGTATGGTGGGGTCGGGAGGGGTGAGGTGACTGATTAGTTTTATTGTCAATCTGACACACCTGGGAAGAGAGACCCTCAACTGAAGACTAGCCTTGATTGGATCAGCCTGTGCGCACATCTGTTGGACAGTTTCCTCATTACTATTTGAAGTAGGAAGGCCTGGTCCACGGTGGGTGGTCGCCATTCCTAGGTCTCAGCAAGCCAGGGGAGCAAGCAGTGAGGAGCAATACTCCACCATTGTTATTTCTCTTAAAAATGGGCTAAAATAAGACATTTCCTCCTCAAGTTGCTGTTGGTCATGAATTTTATCGTAGCAATAGAAAGCAAACTAGGACAGAAAGCTCAGGAGAAGCTGAAGAAGATGAGAAAGGGCAATGTGTGTGTGTGTGCGTGTGTGTGTGTGTGTGTGTGTGTGTGTGTGTACCTTTATATATATGTGTGTGTGTGTATGTAGATATATGTGTGTGGTATGTCTGGGTGTATGTGTGTGCATCTATGTGTGTATGTATATACATATATGTGTGTATATACATATGCATGTATATGACATAGGTATGTGTGTAAGTGTATATGTATATATAGGTGTGTGTATGTATGTATATGTGTATATGGTATGGTATACATGGTATGTATGCATATATATGTGTGTGTGATGGGAGCAGAAACTTGGACCATGGGAGGAGGAAGTGGGAGAGATGGGCGTAAATAAGCAAGGCATGACAATAAATACATATGAAGATGTCACAATGGAATTCATTTCTTTGTATGCTAACCAAAAAATTTAATAAAAACCCAGGAAGAACAGATTTGGCCTGAATCAACATATGTCACATGTGCCACCCTGTCATGCACCCTCCCTCTAAGCTATATGCTTCTGGGCATTGTCCCCGTGTTCTCGTGCATGGGCCAGTACCTCCGCCAAGCAGGATAGCACCCCCCGCCCACAAGAAGCAGCAGAAGGAGCCAGCACTTACTATCCTGCACGTGTTCCTGGGGTCCTCCATGCACACTCTGAGCTTGCAGTGCAGGTAGACGATGGAATTGTTGACGAAGGAGAAGATCCTCAGCTTGAACTGGGCCTTGCTGGAGTTGCCGTTCTGGATCACACTGGTGTAGGTGTTGGGAACAGGGCAGCTGGGGGAAGGAACACGGCGCCTTAAGTCAGCTGCTCTTCCCGGCTGCTTCTCAGGCATGCCTCTTGCGAGCATCTGCCCTTCACAGGCATCCAATAGCCTCCATGGAAGTCTTAGAGGCCGCTACCTCATCTGGCCCCAAACCCAGGCTGCATCAGCTTTTGCCTGGAAATTCCAAGGGGTCCAAAAGTAGGCCCTGGGGGCCGGGCAAGGTGTGGTTTCTAACCTGTTGTTGATGAAGCCAAAGGTGACGGGGTCCCTGGCGTTGCTGGAGGGGGTGGCCCAGCACTCGGTGAGTACCACCTTAAGACTGCTCTTCTGTCTGTGAAGTCCCACTTCAATCTTGATCTCGTCGCTGGCGGACACAGTATAGTTCTGAGGTATGGGAGACTCGCCAATGAACAACTGCATTTCAGTGACAAAATTTCCAGTACCGTGGAGGTCTTCGATGACAGTGTAGACGCTGTTGGGGAGAGGCTCTCAGAAATTTACTCTATGCAGCCTTTTCTTTTACTACCTTCCCATAAAAGGTGATTCTGGGGGTAGCATAGAAGTCAAGAAGACCCCCCCCCCAGGTAAGAAGAGGTGCTGCATGCACAGCTGGCTGCCGCAAGGAGCTGGCTCCTCTCTGTGTGGGTGGGTGTGCCCCAGAAAGAGGGTGGCTGGCCATGGCAGAGGCTGTGACAGCTCTGAGGAGCTCGAGGCTGCTGTTTAGAAGCTTTTCCTTGTAGCTGATCAGCCACAGAGAGAGTATTTGGCCATCTCTAGTTATTCCTACAGAGGACTGGGGACAGAAACGGGGGAAGCTGGCAGTTAGCGCAGGTCTTGTTCACTTGTGTGGTCACTCAAGAAAGCCCTCGAAGGACTGACGCCCCAAAGAGCCTTCAGGCAAAGGCGCTAGAGGGAGCCCAAGCTGGGTGGAGGCAAGGACGGCCTCCCACTCACCCCCACTGTGGGGTGTAGCCCGAGGAAGTCAGAAGGTCATTGCGGAACACACACTGGATGGGACTGAGGATCTGCAGGTGGTGGATGACGCCCTCTGGGGACAGATCGTTCCTCAGTGTGGTCTTCACCACTGTGCTGGTCATGTTCTGAGCACAAAGAGATGGGGTGTAAGTGAGCTCCCTGGCCCCGAGGGTGCCCAGGCCCCAACTGCCGGCATATCCCAGGTACTGGAGAGTTATCCCCAGAAGTGTAACGATCCCAACAAGTGTCCCCTGATGTCACCAAAAGGAGACCAGCCTACCAATCATATGCATGCCATCATATGTGCGCAGCTGTGCCCTTGGGTCAGCCTGTATCTGACCGTGTCATACCCTATCCTATCAATGGTGTTCCCTTTTCTCTCTGCACTCCCCAAAACCAGTTAATCTGCACTGAACTGTCAATTAGATATTTGCCTCAGAGCACAGAGCTGACCCTAGCCCTCTGTCTGCTGGCTCCTGCATCCTGTCCCTGCCAAGAGGTGCTGCCTCACTGGAACAGCCTGGCCTGCAGAGGACACTTGAGCACGTGGTATGGCTACTGTTCTTACTGTGGCCTTCCTAGTGTGTGTTCTTAAGACACGGCAGCTCATGAGGGCCCCCCCCCCACATTTGTGGGCAACTAGGAGGCTTTAGAAAGTGGGGCCTAGATGGAGTAAGTTGGAACATGGGGTGGGGCGTTCAAAAGAGCTCTTGGATCTTAGCATATGCTGGTTCTCTCTCTCTGTCTCTGTCTCTCTCTCTCTGTCTCTCTCTCTGTCCCCCCCTCCCTCCCTCCTTCTTTCCCTTTTTCTCTCTCTACCCAATCTCTTTCTCTCCCCCCAACCCCTTCCCTCTCCCTCCTTTCTCTCCCTCCCTCCTCTTTCTCTCTTCTCTCCCTCTCTCCCCTCCCCCTTCCTTCCTCTCCCATTTCTGGCCACCATGAGGCGAGCAGCTTTGCTCCGTCATACTCTTTTGCCCAAAGCAATAGAGTCAGCCAGCCATGGACCGAAACTTCTGAGTGTGAGCTAAAATAACCCTTCCCCTCCCCTAACTTGACTTATCTCTGGTATTTTGTCACAGCAACAGAAATCTGACCAGCACACAACTATACCCATACAAATACATAAGTATATATACAGGTGGAGCCACACACACACACATGTTCCCATGTGACTCCTTGGCTTTCCTGTTTTTCCTTTCCATCCAGCCTGGGCAGAGAGGATTCCATAAACCCCGACTCTGGCCAACCCCAGGTTCTTTGTACCAGAAGAATTCTGCAACATGGAGCTTGCATTTACCTCAGGGTTCCAATATGGCAACTGTGACAATGTGGGACTGTCTGACATCCTCTTCTTGTGTCTCTCGCTTAGAAGTCAGAGGCCCAGGGGTGAAGAAGAGCCTGCCTGGCCTCCCTACCAGGTGCAAACCCTCCCCACAGGTCCCTCCAGGTGGCTCGCGGTGGCCACGTTCACTCACACTCTGCACGAGGGTCCCGCACTCGCCCCAGCCGGCTGCCAGGAACACATGTGTGCTGTTGCTCTTGCTCACGTTGCAGGAGGGCTCTCCCAGGTACAGGGAGGCCTCGGGTATGGCCTCCTGCTGCAGAAAGCGCTTCTGGATGGTGATGACCACTGTCTCAATCTCACAGGACACTCCAACCGCATCTGTCAAGGTCAGCCGCAGGGGCAGGTCCTGGGGCGTGGAGCTGGCAGCTGGCACACGGGCATCCCTAGTTCCTGTTAGGATAGGGGGCCACTCTCGGCCTGGGGTCCTGACCGGGTTCCCAGAAGAGCCACCTGAAGGTTCCAAGGAGACAAAGACTCAGGGTGAGTCTGTTTGGGGATTAGAGGGACAGGGTAGACTTCTAAGGCCTCACACTTTAAAGCAGACATAACCAGGAGCTTCCTGCTCCAGCCACAGTGTCCCCACACTTGCACTTGAGTGCCATGGATGTGCCAAGTGAGAATAGGCGAGTAACCTGCCCCAGACTCACTGAGGCCTGTCTCCAAGGAGAGTCCTAAGTCGTCCCCTCAAGAGCCTCTACTGTCCTGGCTTCCTTCTTGCCCCAAAGCTCACAACTTTGCAAGATAGGGGACTATAGAAAAGTCACCCACACTCCTGGGCAGCATGTTTCCCTTTTCATCCACTTTTGCAGGCTCCCAAGTTTCAGCCAGTCGCCTTTGCATGCTTGGACCCACACTGCCAGGTGTTGACTTAGCTGGCCCTGCTGGTCAGTTTCAACATAACTTGACCCCCTTTGTATTCCACCTTCCCCAGGCAGAGCAGGTCTCCTGCTCCACTGTCTACTCACACAGGTGGCTGTCTCCCCCCATTGGACATATATGAAAAAAAGAGGGAGGGCCAGGCACACACAGACAACCTACACTTGCACACACATATATCTTCCATATACACATATGCACAGTACACGCACACACACATACACACACATGCTACATGCACACACACATGCTACATGCACACACTTATACCTTCCACACACACATGCACATACCCTACATGCATACACACATAAATACCTTTGTATACACAAATACAAACATAATGCATATCCTACATGTATATGAATATACACCCTACATGCAAGGACATGCAAACACACACACACATACACACATACACACACACACACACACACACACACACACACACACACAACTTGCCCCGGTCATAAAAAACATGCTGATGTCATTTGGACAAAGGCCCTTTTTTCCTAGGAATGAGTGTCCTTAAGAGATGATGATATTAGCTGGGTGGTGGTGGCGCACACCTTTACTCCCAGCACTCGGGAGGCAGAGGCAGGCAGATCACTGTGAGTTCAAGGCCAGCCTGGTCTACAAAGAGAGTCCAGGACAGTCAAGGTTACACCGAGAAACCCTGTCTCAAAAAACCAAACCGAGAGAGAGAGAGAGAGAGAGAGAGAGAGAGAGAGAGAGAGAGAGAGAGAATGATGATGATGATATTGTCTTCCAGGAAAAGGCTTATGAGACTTACCATCACAGGATCTTCCAGAATATTCCACATGCGAGTCAGGTCTTTCCCCGTCACAGCTACATGTGAAAGACCCAAAGGTGTTTCTGCACATCCCAGGTGCACAGTCATCTTCCCTCATTTCACATTCATTGTAATCTGAAAAGCATTGAGGGGAGAACGGGAGCCATGACGGGCATGCAAGCGGCTCTGGTGTGGACAGTGTCATCAGCTGCATGCCCAGTCCTGCTGAGACAGTTCATCTCAGGAGGCAAGGTAAAAACATATGCAGATGGCAGGCTTAGGACAGTCTGTAAGGCTCTTCAGTGTTTGTGTGAGTTGCTGTGGGAATGGGGATCCAGGGAGATTCTGGAAGGATATAGCCCTGAGACAGGGAAGGGGGTTCCCCCAGAGCTGAACCCCCTCCAGCCTGCTGTTTCGACCAGGAGATACACAGAACTGGAGACCCGAGTGACGAGCACTGGGCCCAGCAGACGCTCCTTATGCCTTCCATCTTTCTGCCCATTCAGTCTGTCAGCCCTGCAGAACAGGGCTATGAACCAAAACGCAAAGCTAAGAGCACAGACCATGGCCCCAAAAGGTCATACTGTTTCCTTCTGGTCTTTACAAAGCAGACTGCAGGTTGTAGCTCAGTGGTAGCAAACTTACTGAGCATGTATGTGCATGCTCACATACACACTCTCATCATGTGCCCGCTCAGCACATTCACAAGCAAGTGTGTGTGTGTGTGTGTGTGTGTGTGTGTGTGTGTGTGTGTGTGTGTACACATGACACCTGCTATAACTCAGTGCATGCCCTTCCAGCATCTTCTGTCTCAACAAACCCCGTTCAGTGGTGACAACAGCCCACAGTATGGGAAGAACTCAGCATAGGCCAGTTTTAGCCCAGGCTATAGCTTGTTACAGTTTCTTTGCTTTTTAAGGCACTCTGACGATGGCTATCTTTGCATTAACTCTGGTCTGAGCTGAGATAATTTCTCCCAGGACAGAGTCCCAGAGTGAAATGCCAGGCCACTGGGGAAGATGCTGTGGACTACTGACACCCATCACTGCCTGGATTTTCAAAAAAGGTGAGAAAATCCTACTCCTCCAGCCCACTCTCCCATCTCCACTGCTTTCCATGTCTTATCAGGGTCCGTGCTGTTCTCAGAGAGAATCTGGGAGTCTTTTAAAAAAAATATTTATTTATTTTTATGTATATGAGTATTCTATCTGCATGTACACTTACATGCCAGAAGAGGGCACCAGATCACATTACAAATGTTTGTGAGCCACCATGTGGTTGCTGGGAATTGAACTCAGGACCTCTGGAAGAGCAGACAGTGCTCTTAACCTCTGAGCCATCTCTCCAGCCCCTGGAAGTCAGTTTTTGTTGTTGTTGTTGTTTTGTTTTGTTTTTCGAGACGGGGCTTTTCTGTGTAGCCTTGGCTGTCCTGGACTCATTTTGTAGACCAGGCTGGCCTCGAACTCACAGCGATCCACCTGCCTCTGCCTCCCGAATGCTGGGATTAAAGGTGTGCACCACCACGCTTGGCAAGTCAGTTTGATTTTTAACTTAGTTTTATTCATAGTACTTTTTTCCCTTTCCAATTTTGTGGACAAAAGGAGAGATGTCCTCGGTGATCACATCTCTGTTGGTGACTTGCATTTCTTTTGGGTTTTGTCTGTTAGCATCTTTTGGACACTGACCTATCAGGCTTACTATTTATCAACGCTGTGTGATCTCACTCTGCACATAAGCTGTTAACTCTTCTGGAAGTTTTCTTCTATCATTTCTACAGTGGTGACTTTATACTGCTTGACAAGAAGACTGATATTTTTAGGTAATCATGTACTGCAGTCCTTTCCTCTGAAAACCTGTATTTACTTAAGTAGTTCTTCTCAGTCTTCAAATAAAAAAAAAAAAGATATTCAATTTTAAAGTCTTCATTTAAAAAAAAAACCTATTTGGAGTCAGGCATGATGGCACTCACTTTTAACCCCAGCACAAAGGCAGGCAGATCTCTTTGAATGTGCGGCCAGCCAGATGTACAGAGTGAGTTCCAGGCCAACCAAGGCTACACAGTGAGACCCTGACTCAACAAAATAAAAGATCTATCTATGAGCCAATTGTCATTTTTCTTCAAGTCTGAGGAGGTAGAGTCCAAATTGCCTTCCCCATGCTGCTCTCTTCACTGGTACTTTTGCTAGGCTCTCCTCGGACTCTTTCTGGACAGTGGCTGCCCAGAATGACCCATCTGTTCTCAGCCCATTAAAGCACAGGTAGCAATAAGAAGGACAAAGAAGGGGCTGGAGAGATGGCTCAGAGGTTAAGAGCACGGACTGCTCCTCCAGAGGTCCTGAGTTCAATTCCCAGCAAATACATGGTGACTCACAAACCATCTATAATGTGATCTGATGCCCTCTTCTGGCCTGCAGGTGTACATGCAGACAGAGCACTGTATATATAAATAAATAAATAAATTTTAAGAAAATAAAAAAGAAGGAGGAGGAGGACAAGGAAGCCTCAATTACGCCATGCTTCAGAAAGCTCTTGGGAATGCCCACAAAGAGGTGCAGAGAGCCACAGATGACTTTGTGACTTGGGTAGAAGAGCAAGCCCAGCCCCGTGCATACCTTGTATGAAGGTTTTGTCTCTGACCACCTCCAGCAGCGATGTGTTCTGTAGGGCAGTGAGGAAGGAAGCAGACACCTCCCTGACGTCCACGTCTGCCATTATTAGCAAATTAAACTCCACCACGACGCTGCCGTTGGTGATGCTGATGATGTCCACGCGGATCCTGCCTGTGTCCATGTGCTGACGCAGCGTGGCTGGTAAAGAGTCCCGCACCTTCGAGAAACAGGCTGTGTGAGAAGAGCTGCCCGCTGAGGCTACCGGCCATTTGTCCTAAGCATAGATACTTCTGGTATTCTGCCTGGTGGCAGAACAGGCTGTGGCAAGAGGGTCCAAGCCTGAAATCTGTTACTGGCCCTTTCACCCCACTAAAATGCCAGCAGGTGCTGATGATGCCCAGGGGAGCCCTCCTCCCCTACAAGCAGCCCACAGCTTCAGAGAGATGCCTTTGGGTTGAGCAGGGGACAATGCCAACAGCAGGGACCTACCTATACAGGCCTGTAAAGCAGATGCTTTCAGGGGCAGTTAACAGTCGGCCGGGAGGCTGAGCAAGTGGTCCTGAGGAAGAAGACCACCTACTCCCTTTGTTTTTTTTCTAGAACTTACCTTTGCCTCTAATGCTTCAGGACATTTCCCCTCTCTTCCTCCCCTCCCCCACCTGTTGGCAGGCTACTTTTGAATGAGCGTCTCCCATATCCCTATCAGGACTCATAGCTCCTGCCTCTGAAGGGCTTGCATTTGTCCCCCACCTTTTAGTGCAGAGTCCTGTGTTATAGGCTGCACCATTCTAATCCAGCCCAACATAGTCAAAGGCACACGCTCTTATAATAAGCCTCAACAGTCCATGTGATTCAAATTTCCTTGGAAAGAGCACCTCCAGGGACTGTCAGAGATATGCACGAGGGCCAGTACCCCATGGCATGAGCTCCTGGCCCCTCTTTCCTTTTCTGGGACACCCAAGGTAGAGAACCCCAATTTCCCCCATCAGAGGCTAAGTATCTCCAAGCCCACCCCCCACTGGCTTTGTGTAGCTCAGTCAGACATCCGCTGTGCTTCTTACCCCCTCCCCTGTTTTTTTTTAAAGATTTATTTATTATGTATACAATATTCTGCCCACACGTGTGCCTGCCCACCACAAGAAGACACCAGATCTTATTACGGGTGGTTGTGAGCCACCATGTGCTTGCTGGGAATTGAACTCGGGACCTTTGGAAGAGCAGACGGTGCTCTTAACCTCTGAGCCATCTCTCCAGCCCCCTCCCCTGCTTTTTTTAGACAGATCCGCCAAAGCACCACATCCTCATTGAAATGTCACTATTTCAAAGTGATCTCCAGGCAAGGCTCTAGCCCCTGCTAGGAAATGATGAGCCATTAGCCCACCACTTCCAAAACTGGTCCTATCGGTATACATGGCCATACAACTGTTATAGCCTGAGAAACCAGACAAATAAAACAACGGTGTTCAAGAAAATGGGCCAAGGAAGAAATGGTTTTGAAAGGGAAGATTAATCTGGAAGCTTAGGGTGGAGCTGGGGCTGCTGTAGTTGGCCACCAGAGTGGGCAAGGGGCCCAACATCTGCTGCTTGATGCTATATGCAACCATTGTTTGCTAAAGGCAGGAGGCGATGCACGTCATCAGTTGCCCCACTGAGGACTCTTGGATCCAGGCACTGGGAGAGTTGGGAATTCCAGGATAAGGAAGGCAAGGGCTTCAGATCCTATGGAGCCAGACTGGGTCAGCTCCCAAGGTCCGCTCTGCTAGAGGCTAGCACTCATTGGCTTCTGGACATAACAGCATATTATCACAGCCAACACTAGGTGGCACTGTCCAACACTTCCCTGAAACTCAAACTCCCTGACTACAGAAAACTAAAAAGAAGGTTGACTTTCTATCGGGTAATAAAATCACTAGATTATAAGTGTATTGCCTATACTTTAAAAAGCAGTATAATTTAGGACTAGGGCCATAGCTCTAGAGTGTAGCCTAGCATATATGAAGCCCTGGGTTCCATCCCCAGCATCACTGGAAAACAGGCATGGTTGCGCTCAGCCATAATCCCAGCACTCAGAAGGTAGATGCAAGAGGATCAGGAGTTCACGCTTATCCTTGGCTATATAGAGATTTTTGAAGCCAACCTAGGGCCCATGAAACCCTGTCTGTGTAATAATAATTAATACCATAGCACCAGGACATGCTGAGATTGCTATCTGAGCTACACTGTAAGAATACACTGCCCCAGAGAGAACAGAAGGGACAGCAGAGAAGAAACAGACACAGCATCAGAGCAGCTTTGCTTTCAACAGACAAGGAGCAGCAGGATGCTGACTCTCCAACAACGAGAGCGTGGATAAATGAAAGGCACAGCGGAGCAGTGTCCACCCGTGAAAGGATGGGAGTGCAGAGGCACATGGCGATGTGGATGGACCTGGAACACGTTAAACAAGCGGCCGACGTAACGCATCACTTCTCCTGTCATCCCACGGTCACAAACACCCAGCTGGCAGATCCAAAGAGACCAAAGTAGTGGCCCGAGGGCTGGAGGAGGGGCAGAGGGGGAGTGGCATGGATGGGTAGAGAGCGTCACTGAGGGTGGTTAGACACTCTGGTATCAGGTGGTGGTAGAAGCTGCAGGTCTTTGCAAACAATAGAAATCACTTGATTTTACATTTAAGATTGTCATGCTATCTGTAATGGAGCTCAATTTTTAAATATCCGTTTATGTGTGTGTGTGTGTGTGCACGTGTGCACATGCACACATGTGTGCACATGCATGTCTCCGTGTGTTCAGTGCATAGATATCACAGGGGACTGAACCTAGGGCCTGGTGTACTCTAGGTAAACAGTGTAGCACACTTAGTTTTTTACTCTATAAATTTTGAAACAGGGTCACACTAAGTCATCCAGGCCGGCCTTTGGCTCTCTCTATAGCCCACACAGGCCTTGAATTTGCAATCCTCCTGCCTCAGCTTCCTAAATTGCTGGGATTATGAGCCTGCACCACCAAAGCCTTGCTCAAACACTTTGTTAAAGCAATTCAGGGAGCGTGAAGCAGGGCACACCAGAGTGGGGCAGGGGAGGTGGAGATATGGCTTCCGTCTCCAGGCAGGCCTCAGCCATGCAGTTCAGAATGCTCTGACCTGCCACAGCCGGAAGCATCTAGAAACCCTCCCCACCCCCCACCCCGCCTCCTTCCTTTCTTCCCAGGAAGTAGGCTTGACCGTGCCAACTCACTGTTCTGAAGAACAACTGTACGAAGTCTCGATGCTCCCGGCTGCTGGCATTTCGGAAGGATTCCAAATACCGGATGTTCGCTATCCGGACTTCACCAGTGAGTTTCTGGGCCACTGCAGGATATAGCGTGCACTAGGTCACACACTGTCATTTCAGTGTCCCTGCTCACCGCATGAGACTGACCAGGCTACAGAGAAGGTATAGTGTCTGCTGCCCACAGACATGCCCACCAGGCTCCAAGGGTGTGAGACACATGCAGCCAGCCTCCTTTGAGGCTTCTTTGCAAGTCAGGCAGCTGGCTACCAAACCAGGACAGTTTGAGACAGAGCAGGTTCTGAGAGACAACCAGGGCCACAGTGTAAGCCAGATGTACCCCCCCCCCCCCCCGCTCGGAGCCTATACCTCACTGGGGGCCCTGTTCAAGCAGCTCTTTTCTCACCTGGCAGTTGTACCCATCTGTGGTCTAAGGGCAGTCCCCTTGTCACCTAGGCTGGTCTCTGTGAGTCTTTGCCCTCTGGGGCTTCTAGAAACACATGGGACATGAGCATAGTCTGGAATATTCCCAGTCACATCCTGGCCTCTGACACATCAGTCTCTCATTCAGCCCCTTCCTAGATGTCTGTGGCATGCGTGCTCCATGTAAGGGGCCTGGGGCATCAAAGGAGAATGACAACATCTTCCCCCCTCCTCAGTGACATCAACACCCCTGCCCCCCCCCACTGAGAATCTCACTCAATCCCAAGCCAAACCATAAATCACCTTACTATGCATTCCTGATAAGCGTCAGACTCGGGGTCCTTGGGGACATTGCTATCACTGTACCCAAGGGCCAGAAGCAGGGCCAGTGGCATATGCAACTTGATGTATGAGGCACAGAGGCAGACAGGGGCATAGGCAGCAGCAGACGTGGGGATCGTCTTAAGGTGAAGGGCCACACACCCATGCACAGCCCCTTCCTTCCAGAGTGAGACATTCAGAGGTCTCCTGGCTTGGTTCGGGCTCAAGGGCTTTTCTGCCTCTGACCATCCAGACACCAACAAACTCCTTCTCCTTCATGGCCATGAGCTGTTCTTACTGCACCCCAAAAGGCCATCTTAGGCTCACCCAAGGAATGTACCCCCCCAACCTGAAAGACAGCACCCAGTGTGTGGGAAACTTCTTGAGATGTGAAGACCCCCCACTACCACCCCACTACAGTATCACACACATAGGTAAGTCATGTGCTGGGAGAACAGATGTCATGAAGGAATGAAGGAAAAAAAAAAAAGGATTTTATCTGACTATGTAGCTGTGGGAAGGATCGTCTCCCATGTAATGGGGTCCCTGGGTCAAGTGAGCCCTGCGCTTCTATGTGAGGAGGGAATGGACATCCTGTAGCCCGCATGCCAGCCTTTCTATGTTCAACCTGTCATGCTTGTCTGCCTGTCTAGAGTCCTTACCTGTCCGCACTTTCACCTGTGTTCTGGCACCTTCTTTCCCACACACCTTAGCCACGATCTCTACCAGGTGCAAGGCTCCGGGCTCCAAGCCTGACATTGTCACATTATTGTCCTGGGTCTCCATAGTCGTGGCTGGGCCCCGAGGAGAGACCAAAGTGAGGTAGAAGGTCGGGGAAAGGCTCATGTCTGCTGACCACTCCAGGGAGAAGCTGGTGCTGGTCACGTTGGAGACGGTGACCTTTCCGATGGGTCCAGGAACTGGGAAGTGGGACATACATGATAACACAAAAATCGATCCACGTGCATTGACGGACAGGAAAGAGCTTCCCAAAGCCGAAGGTCCAGTTCTTAACAACTAGAGGGGTGGTGATGCCAGCCAATGATGCAGACTGTCACGACCCCCTCACAGAGACAGTACCCCTGTGCACAGGGCCTTGTGGGGCCCTTAGCTTGGCTTCTTAGAGGAAGCCCTGTGTTGTGACAGCAAGAATTGGTCCCTGGGATATTTTGTTCCAGAGGATGGTTCATACTCATCTCTGGTGTCCTAGGCTGCCTCAAACCACTCTACCCTTTGCAGGTATGTCAGGGGCAGCCATTGGCATTGCAGGCCCAAGACAAGCTAAACAGATGGTTTAGCTTATAGCAGGGAGGGCTCAACAGGGTCAGTGGGAGAGCTGGGGTTCAGGAAGCTGGGAGTTAGGGGGACAGTGATGCTTAGGATTATGGGACTGTTGGGGTATCCAACCCGCAAGGGAATGCTCCACTGCTAGATGGGACACATAGCCTGTAAAGTCCCCTTTCTCTCCCTTGCTTATCTTCTGCCCCAGCTTCTGAAAGCCAAGGGTTCATAAGAAGAGGGTGAGGGATGCAAAGGGAGCCCTTTGTCTCTCTGACTAGGCCAAGCACCTGCCAGCAAGGACCATTGCTCTAAGCCCAGGTCCACATATGTTCAGGATGAAAGAGCACACCCTGCATTTCTGGCACACCTGACATCAGGGCTTACACAGGCTGAGGTTCCTACTGGGCTCCCAGTTCCCTGATGACTCACCACAGGCAGGGGGCTCCTGAGTCTCAGGGTTTGGGGCCGATGGCAGGCCTGGGAAGGAGGAAGGGCCAGGGTCTTCATTCTGTACTCTTGTGGAGTTCAGAGGTATCCCCAAAGCAGGACTGGGGTGCCACACAACATAGCCCGTGGGCGGAGCAGTCAAGAAGGGTTGGTCTGTTGTGAAATATTCTTGTGTCTTTCCAGTGGGGTGCAGTGCGACATCTTTGGTCCCCTGAGGGGAACCATGGGTTGGCCCTGGAGACTCGGGAAAGGGGCTTGTCACCCACTTGGTACTTCCATGGTTCATACCCAGGCTCAGGGCCATGCTGGCCACCTCCACATCTTGCCCTGTGCTAGTCCTATCCTGCCCGACTGTGCTGCCACCATCTCTCCTAGATGGAAGGCCTGTGGTCCAGGTTTGGCCTCTTGCTGGGGTGCTCCTTGGTGGCCTGGGACTTGGTGACAAGGTGAGGGTCTCTGGGCCACTGGCTGCCAATCCCCTGCTGGCAGCTGGGGACGTGGCCTTTGTCGTTACAAGCAGTTCATCTCCTGTGGGGGTCACCATATCACCTGCAAGATACATCCACTGTCAGATGCCTGAGGCAGCTAGCAAGGCCATCAGAGTCTCCCTACAAGCAAAAGCCCTCCCTAGAGAAAGAAGTACATTGCAGAAAGATGGCCCTGTCGTCCCACACCCACACCCACACATACACAGTGAGTGTGCAGAGATGACTTAGTACTTACGAACAGAACACTTGCTCCCCTTCCAGGCAATGCAAGTTCAGTTCTCTGATTCAATAGGCTGCTCACATCAACCTATAACTCATTTCTAGGGCACCTGATGCCCTCTTTTGACCTCTGCAGGCAACTGCACTAGTGCACACCCATCCACACAGACAAGCATGCTGACACATAATTAAATCTTTTTTTTTAAAGTAAATCTTTAAAAAAAAAATGCTGATCACAGTGGTGTGCACTTATAATCCCAGCTCTGAGGAAACAGAGGCAGGAGGATGCCCCGGAGCTTAGTAACCAGCCAGTCTAACGTCATCTGTGAGTTTCAGATCCTAGTGAGAGACCCTGTAGTGGTGTACACCTTTCATCCTAACACAAGGATTAATGTTTCTGAAAAATGACACCCAAGGTTGATACTCCAAATCACATACACTTACATGTGTAAATAATCCACCCCCCACCACATGCACATGAGAGGGGTGGGGTGGGGGTGAGGAAGGAGAAAAAAGACAACACCTCCTCTGCTCCAGCAGGCTCCCAAGGCAGACATGACTAATCACACACAGAGTCAGATATCTGCAAGTGGCTGCCTCCTGGTTCTTAGCTCAGCCCCCTTCCCCACTAGAAGACTTAGGAGTGGTAGAAATGTGGCAGGACTTAGACTCAGGAGGCCCACAGAAGGGCCCTTTTCTAGCAACCTGGTCTCTCCATCTTGAAGCCATCAAGACAGGACTCCCCCCTCCTGGGGATATAGGGCTTCCTTGGGGTTGGGGTACTTAGCTTATATGGACTCTTTTACCTCTTTATTTAAAAGACAAAACAAAAAACAAAAAAACCTACTCCAATTATATTTTACAGCTGTCTTGGGATAAAGAGCCACAGAACCCATGCTATATTTACCATCGCATCGATTCCTTCTGAATAACAAAACAAAACAAAACAAAACAAAAACCAACTAAACAATAACAAAACAAACAAACAACAACAACAAAACCCAGAAAGGCTACTGAGGCCCTTAGCACTATGCCTGGCCAAGCTGGCCCTCGCTTCCCAGATCTCAGAGCACTGCTGGGCACACACACACACCCTCACAGGCCCTGCCAGCCCTGGAGGGGTTAGCATC
Organism: Acomys minous; assembly: GCF_964271855.1. Lineage (NCBI taxonomy): Eukaryota > Metazoa > Chordata > Mammalia > Rodentia > Muridae > Acomys > Acomys minous. The sequence goes on from NC_140495.1 coordinate 106,116,463, forward strand.
CCTGGATGTGAGACACTGGCACTTGTAGGAGCCTTCCAGGTTGATGCAGCGGGCGGCTGGGTGGCAGTCATGCTCTGAGCTGTGTGCACACTCGTCCCAATCTGTGAGGAGAGGAGGTAGAGTTGGTGAGAAAGGGGCCAGACTGGTCAGGAAACAAAAGGGCAGCACACGGAAGTCTTCCTGCCCTTCCTACAGAGAACTGTTGGGCACTGATGGGCTTCTCAAGGCCCAAGTTTGTTAAACACTCAATATATCAAGAAATTGAATTCATAACAGGGCTGATGAAACAGATCTATAGGTGAGCAGTTCACTGACAGGTATTGAGGTGCCGAGCCCTGGCCACCAGACCCAGGGATCCCCATTCCCTTCCCCTCCACTGACCCCTAATTCCTCACTCTGTGTTCTGGACCAGTGACTGCAAAAGGCACCATTCATAGAGAATGAGCCTACTTCAGGAGAAGCCTCTGGCCCTGGCCCTTGCTTCTCACAGAAGAGCCCAGGACACAGTTTACACTTTTATTTCATTCGCCATTCAGGTAAGGGGAAGATTGGCTCAAACTATTGCTTCCCTGGCTCTTGTGAACCTGAGGTATGCCCTGATGCCCTAAGAGACATACCTTGCACTAGCGTCCCCTGCTGGTCAACCTGGAACACGGTGCTCGCAGACAGAGCCTGCAGCATGGGCCTAAGTGTGGAGACACCCACTGGAAACTCAGGGTCTTGCAGAGTGAGTCTAAGTGTCACCACCAGGCTCCCTGCCTCCAGGGACACGATCTGCATCCTCAGCTTTCCTTGTTGGTACACATCAGAGATGACTTGGGGGAAGGATTTTTCCACCTACCAGGAAACACACATGGCTGGTAGTAGAGGTATCCTCCCAGCCATGGGGCCCACCCAGCTCTCCCAGGAACAGCTAGGGAAATCCCAAGCACCCTCTATAGCCCAGCCCCCAAGCTACATGCAGACAGCCCACCCAACTGTCCTGGAAGCGGGCGTTGAGGGAATGTGTGCATGTGGGTGAAATACAGAGCCTGGCAGCTTGACTGATGAACTGACTGACAGGGACAGACTACTTAGAAACAGCCCCATGACTTGTAGCTGTGCCCTCGTCACTGGGGAGACACAAGCCTCGCTGCCACTGTCCTGCCAGTCATCCCATGAACACTGCGATTAGCTTTGAGGGAACAAAACCAAAGATGACGACAGCAACAACAACAAAAACCCTAGCTGTGTAAGAGCCTTCGAGAGCTGCTCCTGGGATCTAGGCAGGGGATCACCTCTAATCCAAGGTCAGCCTGAACTACATAGTGAGTTCTAAGGCATCTTAGGATGCAAAATGAGACCCTGTCTTTAAAAAAAAAAAAAAAAAGATAGCTGGTGCCCCTAGAGGCAGCTCTCAGGAGCAGCCCCCAACAGTCTGGCATCTCTGCCCACGCTGCACACAGAATACCCTAGATCCTTTTGTTGTGGGCACTTTCCAGTGAGGTGGGGTACGCAGAGTAGCCTGGGGGCCCCCTTCTACCACCAGCCCAGGGAACATAACCTCCCCTTCTGGAACACGATTTAGGGTCTATAAGATCTGGGATCTCTAGGTCAGGGGTTGCTCAGCTGAGGCACGCCCCTCCATGGACACACAGGTCCCTGGACTGGATCATCCTGCATGCACACTTTCAGGGGGGGCAAGACGGGGAACCAGCCTTACATGACCTGTTGTGCTGTGACAGGCACTCTGCCTCTGACCCAGGGACCTTGTGTCTCCTGCCAACATCTGCGATGCTATTATCAAGCTAGCCTGTGGTTTTCCAAAGGGGTAAAACCCTGGATCCTGGACAGCTGGAGAAGTCAGAAGTCAGCTTCCTCCCCAACCCAGAACCTATGTTAGATAACAAATGGCTGGCTCTGTTCTCCAGGCTCAGTGCCAGTGTCTCCTGCCAACCACAGGGGGCAACAGATGCTAAGACTGGTGGCACAGCCTTGCTCAGGGAGCTACTATGAAGCCACACAAGATAACAGCATCCCAAGGCAGGGACTCACACAGTGAGTCCAGCCATGTGAGCAAGGTATTAATTTGATGGAGGATTATTACCCCATGAGGGGCTGTGGATTGCAGGCGTGACCTCCTCAGGCGGTTATAGAACATAACTTTGCCCAACCACAGGGAGGAGCCACATTGATGATGTGTATGTGTGCATGTGTATGGGCATATGTATATGCACACATGCATGGCTGTTCATGTATGAGCACATGTGAGCATGTGTATCAGGCACATCTACATGTGTACACATGTATGAGTGTGTATGTGAATGCATGCATGTACATGTGCATGTGTGCATATGCCTACATGTGTGTCCTTGTTGCAAGGACTTGAGGGTAGGACAATGGTCTGCTCTCCTGTTACCTCATGAAACAGCTGCCGAGAAAAGTTCCAGAATTCCACACTGCTGCAGTTGAGCATCTGCTCTGTCAGGTTCCGGTTCGTGATCCGTATCGTGACTTGGAAAACCTGGGCATCTGAGACAGAAGTGATACAAATTAGCCATAACCCTGAGAGAGGAAGTCACATGCTAGGGCTAAGGTATACCTAGGTGGCGGAATGCTGGCCTAGCATGCACACAGCTTTTTTAAAAAAAGAAAATAAACTGATACATCAATTTTAGACTGAGGTGGTTAAACTGGAGAGATTGATACAAGGAATGGTAGTTCTGACATTTGCACTGGAGCGAAAGAATGGAGCAGAGTCAGCTGGGACGGGACACTGAGTCACCACACCTGTAGGAGCTGGGTTTCAGGATGTACTTGTGGCATCCCAATGCTCCTACAGCTGTCATTTCCTCGGTTGGGAGAAGGTGCTGAGTACCGGGCCCAGCCAGGTCCTCATGTTCGATCACTCCCCGTGCCTCCCACATTAGAGTGACTGTGGTCACTTTTGCCAGCATTGAAAGTACCATCTCTTTGCACATAGCAAGCTGGTAGAGTTGGTCCCCTGCCACAAGGTTGCCTCTCCTCTAGATGCTGGGAACCTATGTCTCCTTCATGGGAGTACACCCACTGTGCACAGGCACTGGGGTGTCTCCACTACAGCCCCTGATGCTCCCTGACTGTTGACAGTGAGCCACAGACTAACTCCAACCTGGGATGGAGAGCCCTGGGCCCACAGACCACAGGGTCAATCCAACAGATCACAAGTGCACATCACACTGAAACCACAGAAATGTTGCCAAGGCAATAGGGAAGCTCTTGCTCTGGGGGAGGCGTTCCTCCTAGGGGAGACCTGGAACCAGCTCCTCACATGTTCTTTGTCCTGCACACCCTCTGGAATAAGCCTGAGTCACCATCAGAAGAGAAGATTCTGGAGTGACAATGAACCAGACCCCAGCCCTCATCAACCAGCTGTGCTAGAGGAGGGACAGACCTGAGAATTTAGGACTTCAAGGTAGCAGAGCACCCTCCTCTTTACACATCACCAGCCTCAGCACTAGGGGAGCTGTCTCATTGCATTGCTAAGACTGGTGAGGTCTGTATATTACCATGACCAGGCAGAGCCAGGTGGGCAACCTATAAATGACCAGAAGGCCACATCAGCTGCCACCTAGTGGGAGAGGTCCAAGCATATTTATGTGTCCTGTAGGTTTGGAAGAATCTGTCCCTACTGGCACAGGTAGGGTGAATGCTACAAGCCACAGGAAATAGGGTGTGCTCTAATTCCATCACAACAGCACTGAGCTGCCCAGCCCTGATGGCGAGAGGCTATGTAAACAGTCCTGTAGGAGTCTGTGTGGCTGAAGGTCTGTGGCGCACCATCTGTGGGTACCTCCTGTATCTGACAACACCCATGTATGTCAGACTATTAGAAGGTGGGTCTCCGTGGAGCCTGTAGGTCAACAAGCAAGGAGCCCACAGAAGTGCCAGGCAGCTCTCACTGCAGTGTGGGACATTCAGAGGGTAAGAGGACACACACAGTAGGGGCAGTCACCACTTCCCCCTGCTTGCATTCAGGAACAATTGTGAGGCATGTTAAGGTCCCAGAACTCTGGGGCAAAGAAAGCTCACTCAAGGAAGCACTCAAGGCTTTCAGACTAATGCCTTACCTGTCTTGACAACCAGCGAGGCAGAGACATTGGCCCCACACCCCTGGTAGCTGGTTGTCACTCTGTAAAGGACTCCTGCCTCCAACCCAGACACGGCCAGAATCCGGCTCCTTGCCCAGGTGCTTTTGAGTATCTCTCTGCCTTTGTACACTTGAACATTAAAAGTGTGGTTCTGAGTGGAATTCAAGCTCCAGGACACACGGAAACTGCTGCTGGTGACATCAAGCGCCACAAAGTCTTGGATTGGAGGGCAATCTGAGGGAGAAACATACATGGATCTCAGCGACGAGGCATCTCGGCCTCAGTTTCTCCTGTTTACCCAACCAGGTGACCGATGCGCAGAATGCCTCTGCCTCCTGAGTGCTGGGATTAAAGGCATGTACCACCATACCTGGCTCTCCTCTTTTTCTTGACTGCCAATTTTCCTGGAGTTGAGTGCAGTGCCTAGTCACAGTTCTCCAACACTACCCTCTTGTCTCGTCCTTTCAACCAGCATTTGCTGCCTTTTGTCACGCTAGCTCCCTGTGTGCTGGGCTTCCTGGTGGAGCACTCTCTCAGACCCACCTCCAGATAGTGGGCTTAAACTACCAGCAGCCCAAGCTCCCTGCTTGAGCCGGATGGGACTCTCAGATCTGTAGTTTCCTTGGAGTACTTCAGAAGTCTCAGCTATAGCAATAGACACGGGCCTAGTGACTCACTCGGTAGCATCTCTGGTTGGGTTTTGTCAGCTTGTACCAAGATGGAGTTATTTGGGAGGAGAAACGTTGGCTGAGAAAAGGCCTCCATCACATTGGCCTGTGGGCAACTCTATGGGTATTTACTTGATTAATGATTGATGTGGGAGAGCCCAGTTCACTGTGGCCATTGCTACCCTTGGGCTGCCCACCCGAGGTATAAGAAAGCAGGCTGAGCAAGCCACAGAGAGCAAGCCAGTAAGCAGCGCCCTCCATGGTCTCTGCCTCAATTCCTTCCCCATCTTCCTTTCGTTATGGACTGTGAGCTGTGAGCTGAAACAAACCCTTTCCTCCCCGAGTTGTTTTGGTCATGATGTTTATCACAGTAACAGAAACCTAAGACAATGACGTTGTCCTCAGTGGCAGGAAATGCAGAGCATGTGGGCAGCCGCAGTCCCGGCCTAACCATGGTTCCTATCCCCAGCTCTGGTTGGTCAGTCGGTCGATGGAATCCTGAGGTGCAAAGTTCCGCTCCAACCTTCTAGTCACTGCAAAGCTCAAAGTTTGCTGGCCTATGCTGGGAATGGATAACTCACAGAATGGCTGAGGGAGGGAAGGGGGAGGGAGAGAAGGGGGAGGGAGGGAGGAGGAGGAAGAGAAGAGGGAGGGGGAAGGGAGAACAGAGGGCTACACTCACCTTTCAGAAACTACACTGAAAGCTTTGTCTATGCTGTTCCTATAGTCCAGACTCTGCACTTTGACTGCCATGAAACCCTCCAGACAAAAATGTCTTTCTACGGCCTCACTTTATGGAAGGCCTAGAAAGGTCAAAGTGAAATAACACTTAAGGCTAAGCATTGCTGAGTCCAGAGGCACTCCCAGCTGCATGTGGTCTCAGCTGGTCCCAGAGGATGGAAGGCTTACTGCACAGGGCAGGGGAAGGGGGGCTACATCCATGCTGTCCACAGTCCTGTAAAACTCATGCCAGGCTTTGATGGAACCATCTCTTTGGTCTGTTGTTGGAGCCTTTTCTTAGTGGGTAGATATCGGCTCACACAGCAAAGTGCTACAGAAAGAAACCCTGGTTTTCTGAAATCTAGGCCAAAGACCTTGCTCTGTGGCTCTCCCCATCCTTTGGCTGGGGACAGAACCCCAAAACTTTGTGGTCCCTTTGGAGATGTCCATCAGTGTCACCAGAAGCGTAGGTCTGGCCTCTTGCTCCTTCCAGGTGGCCCTGACGCAGAGCTCCCTCAGATCAGGAGGAACACTAGGACACCAGCCTTCACGAGAGCTTCCTGTCACACTCTGGTCCCCTTTTCCTTCACAGCGAGCAGCTTGACCCCCACGCCTTGTGGAACGTGAAGCATTGAAGACAGATACAATCAAACATTCTCATTACTGAAATCAAACTTGAGTCGAAGCCACAAGCATTGCCTCAGGGAGCCAACCTTTCCACTTCACACCAGCCCTGCTCGCCTCTGCAGCTGGCACCCCTACCCACCGGGCCACAAATCTAGGTGACAGCTAAAGAGCTGGCAGGTGCCAGGTGAGCATGAAGATATTATGGGAAAGACTTGGGCCTTCCTCAGAGCAGGGCATGCTCCTAGGATAGCAAGGGCAAATCACACAAGGTTGCGTTTGGATGTTTTCCTGTGCAAAAACCCAGCTGCCCCGTGGACCATCAGCCGGGTGACTAATTTCTCAGGAACTGCATCTGAAATCTGTGCTGGATTATCCAGCGACTTGTATGGCTGAGCTAGCCCAACAGATTGCTCATTGGTATTAGCTTCTAAATTTAAAATGCAGTGGTTCTTATAGCAGTGTGCAGGCAAAACTGGCTCTGTTTCTCCAGTCTGGAAGCAGACACGTGCCTGTTTCACCTAGAGAAGTGTGACTAGGGATGGGCAGCCTTCCCGTGTCATGTCCTGCATCCTTCCGCAGTCTAGGAAGGCCACTAGAAGCTCATTGTACCTAGAGCATAGCCCAGTTTAACCGGCAGCATATCTAACTGCAGGGAGATCCCGGCATCTTATCAGGACCATTGACCGCAAAGTGGCAGTGTCACAGCTGCCTTCCCACTGCATGAACAAGGTTCTCGGCCTGGAGTCGGCAGACCAGGCAATCTCTGGCACATGGGGGCACACAGCAAGCTCCCTGGCCTGATGGCGTGTGAGTTGGCACTGCCATGCTACAGACCCTCAGGGTCACAGGCTCCCCAGGCAGAGGAAGGCTTTGCAAACAGAATGGAGCTGCCAGTTGCCCGCCGTCATTTTCAATACCAGAAAGCCCCGGGAGCAGAACCTTCAGGGTTCTTATATTTTAGAGATGTACAATTTGGCCTCCTATGTCTGGCACTTTCTCAAGAGATCTGTAACCTTTGAACACCGGGGCATGCTCCACTGCCTTTCTGTTATGAGGATTGAGGCACATGACCTGCTGTTGTCAGGGGAAGCATGAGGCAACTTTAGCAGAGCGTGGGCACACACAACCCCACAGGTTTCTTCCACTGAGGAGGGAGATGGTGGCATGCATGGGGTCTCTATCTAGGTCCCTAATCCTTTCCTACCCAGCACCAGGATGCATCCGAGAAAAGGAGTCCATGCCTGGATTTGAAAGATCAGGGAGAAAACACCAGGCGAGAAGATGACCACTCGGGGCCACAGGGGCCAAGAGATAGTGCTACATATCCTACCGGGAAAGGTGAGGGGCTGGGTGTACCCAAGACCCAGCCTGGGTATCTGTAGGAAGTAACACTGAGCCTCCATTATGCAATGAGCAGCAGGGGAACCCTGTGTAAGGGGCACAGCCAGAGGTGCCTTTGCTCTGGCTGTGAGGTCCACTCTGCTGTCTGTGTGTATATACACACCTGGGACCATTTTCTGAAGTGCTTTTAGCCTTACCAGGCACTAATGGGGTCCGGGGCCAACGAGAAGGGGAACCCCACTCCAAAGCTGAGGGCCCATCACAGGATTCCCAGGGAGATAGTCACAAAGTCCAGCCAACAGGGTGGCATGGGTCTCTAGGTCTCTAATCTGTCCCCACCCAGCACCAGGATGCACCTGAGATAACACACCTCCCAGACTGAGGGAGGCCAGGATGCCTATACCTGTGACGACAAGAGGCAGACGCAGAGGCAGAGAGGAAAATGACATAATTTAAAGTGAACAGCTGCAGAACTGTCAGAGATAAGTGGTGAACACAGCTGAAATACAAGTTCAGACTTAAAAGATGATAGTGAAGAGACTATCGCACCTCAGAGACTGGACACTGGATGTTACAATAGCAGGGTGTGTTATTTTGGATATGAGCATCTCTTAGCTCTTAAAGACACTGGCTACACTGAAATGGGTAGAAGGAGAGGGAGGTTTGCCAAGCTGGGACAGGATGGCCCAGGGAGGAGTGGCCCAGTTCTGTTGTGGATTTCTCCCTCTCTCTCTCTCCCTCTCCCGCCCCCTCCCTCTCTTTCTGTTTGTGTGTGTATGGTGTATGTGTTTTCAAAGCCCCCATAGCTTCCCTGCCCCCACCTCCGGCTTTGCCTTTATGTCACCCATACAAAGCCAGAGACAAACCGAGTTCATCCCTCGGGGATTGGTTTAAATATTCCTTGAGTCTCTTTCAGAACCTCAGTGTCCTATTCATGATCCTCCTGCCTCCGCCTCCTAAGGCAAATCCTACCAGTGTGTGCCACCACAACTGGCGAGCGTCCTATTCATGACTCCTTGAATTCTCTTCTACCTCCCAGCCTCCTGCACCCTTCCTTTGCTCCTGGCTTCCCTCAAGGGAAGATAAGGGGACGATCTGTCTGAGGTCTGTGGGCCATCTGCCCTAGACATGGCCTCTTTGCCACTCTCAAGCAATCTGACAACTCCAGAATTACCTTCCTTTGTGTGGTTCAGCTGCTGGGAAGGCGAGGTGGGCAGCTGCTGGGTAGAGACGCATTGGCAGGAGCCCTCCATGTTCAGACACTGCTGTCCCCTGGAGCATACATGGAGTTCACTGTGCAAGCATTCATTCACATCTGTGGAAAGGTGTGTGTATGGGGATGGGAGACAGGTGAGACAGCACCACAGTTGCCTTTTCATTCTCTACAATGCTCTACACGTGACCTCCCATAGATTCAGACAAGGGCCAAGCACACTCCCTGGCAGCTTGCTGACCCCAGGCAGCTGTTAGAGCCTGCGCACATGGCTGGCCCGAGTGTCAGTGGTCACAGCATGACGGGTCCAAGAATAAACCAAGGGAACCAGAAGTTTCCTGAGCTAAAAAGAATCTGGAACATTCCCCCAACATTTCCAGCTGGCCTGGCCCTCACTCTTGGGCCTGTCATCCTCCCTTCTGAGGCCTCACATAAAGCCACTCTTTCTAGGGCAAAGAGAGCAAAGATAGACTACTTCATTACCTAAATATATTTAAGCATTAATAGGAAAGCTCATGGTCATCCATAAAGTTCCAACCCCTTCTCTTGGGAGGAAAATAACTGTGTGATTATTAGTTATTTATCTTAGTTAGTTATTGATGCATTTCTACTTTCTATGAATGTGATTTAGGAAATTAATCAGTTATACCATGGCCTCATGTTATGACAGCCTCCCGTTAGAACCAAACCTAGTCAATGTAGGCTTCCCCGAACCTCACAAGGAAAGCCCACATTTGCGGCAGGTTCTGGCTTAGGATGCTCACTGGCCTCCAGGAACAGGCCTGTGACCAATGGCTGAGGGACATTTTCAGAAGGATAAGATGAATGCTTTGGCCATGGGATCCCCCTAACATGTTTGACACAAGAGACAGGGCTGCCCAGGAGCCTAGCTGTACCTACCCCCAGCTTTACCAGGAGGAGGTTATCAGTCCCAGCCCTTTGCTCATACATACCCCAGTGACTGCTACATGCCAGCAGCAGACCTAAGGAGCTGAAGCGAAAGAGCAAACGTTTTCAAAAGCATTTGCCAATCCCTGACGTAGATTTTTTTTTTTTTAAGCCATAGGTGCTATTATTTCTTTCATCTAGAGTTTGAGTTTTCCATCTGTGGTTTGCAGTTTAGTGTACCATGGACAGTTGATGAGCTTGCTAGGGAGGAAGGAAGAGAGTACAGGAGATGTGTGTGTGTGTGTGTGTGTGTGTGTGTGTGTGTGTGTGTGTGTGTGTGTGCCTGTGTGTGTCTCTGTGTGTGTGTTGCACACTGGGAGTAGGTGCTGATGGAGCAAAAAAAGAATTCCTCAAATTATCACATAGGAACTCGAGTTTATAATTGGTTTGGGTCAGAGTGAACAGAAGGTGAGCCAAACCACGCCCATGCTCTGCAGAGCAGTACACCCAAACCAAGCCATCTCCCACACTTGAGCTTAACCCCACTTTAATACCACATTCAGGACCAGATCGAGCCTCGGAGTCAGCTTGGTAGTGTGCCCACCTTGCACTTGGATGCTGATCACTTCATAGACACGATTCACCATGTCATCCAACATGGCTGAAACGTTGGCCACAGTCATGAGCCTCGGAAGGCCCAGCAGCAGCCACGACACTGTGGTGAATGTGTCCCTGCCACCAGTTGAGTTCAGGTAGTGTACAGCTGGGCTCAGAGGCTGCAAGGCACTGGTGACCTGGGAAGTAGAACCAGAGAGACTATCAATGGTAGAAGGGCACGCTGTGCTGGGGGAAGGAGCCAGATGCATGGGAAGCCGAAACAAGTTGTACACAAGCGTACGCACACACACGTATGCACCAGTCTACCCGACAGTAAAGGACTGTTATGGGGCTGGGGTTGTGATTCATTGGTCATGAAGCCTCAGGTCTGATCCTTGGTACCACGTAAACTGGGCGTAGCAGCATAGGCCTGTAATTCCAGCACTTGGAAGGTGGAGCCAGGAGAATTAATTTCAAGGTCATCTTTGGCTACCTGGTGAGTTCAAGGCTAGCCTGGGCTACACGAAATTGTTAAAAGGAGATGAAGAAGAAGAGGAGGAGGGAGAGGGGGAGGAAGAAGAAGCATAAGGCTGCTACAATATCTTTCACATCTGTGACCTTCACAGAAAACCAGAGTCGCCTCAGCTTCTGCAGGCCTCACCGTTGCTGGTAGATCCCGCCATATCCAAATTCAGGTAGGAAATGCTGACCTTCAGTGCCAGGTGTGGCCTTGGTTGGACACAGCTGTGACTGGCTAAGCTGAGGGCGGACCTTGATGCTGTCTCTACTAAAAGGGGAAATTTGAGCTGGGTGCGGTGGCATGTGCCCATATCCTAGCCATTTGAGGGCCTGAAGCTGAAAGATCACTCCGGGAGTCTGAGGCCGGCCTGAGCCACTTAGTGAGACCCCCATCTTGATTAGTCAGAAGGAGGAAGGCGGGCACACGGCTGGGCATGCTCAGAGTGAGGACAATGTGGATAGGCCTAAGGGACAGATGGCCATGCAAGCCAAAAGGGAGCAGCATCACTGCTGATACTTTGATGACAGATTTTCTAGCCCACGCTTCTGTAAAGAACTTTTTCTGCTAAGCCATCTATTATCAGCAGCTCTTTACTGGGGCAGCCCCAGGTTGCCTGCAAAGCTGTGGCTTGGGGACCTGAGCCCTCACCCCCCTGTAGGAACCTGGCCTCAAGAGCAAGGGACCTAGAGTTAAGGACCGGCTACTAGACGGTGAGGCCTCCTGTTGCCCTGTCTCATTACTTTTTTAGATGGACAGTTCTTTTGCTTTCTCCGTAGGATGCTTCCCAGTTAAACTGTATCTCAGCATCGCAACCCCAGGGAAACCAGGCAAGTTGGCACTGCACACCCGGACTGGTGTCTCCACAGCAGGTTTGTAAACAGACCTGACTCTGTGGGACCAGAGACCCAGAGCCCTTCCCGGGAGACAGAGTGTAACTAACTCAGGAGGTAAGCCAAGATCCACCCACCCCACCCCCACTGGAACCCTTCAGACTGGAGCCCAGGGCCAGCACCTGCCGCAGCTGGGAGCCTGCCTGGGCAAGCTGGCTCCCTCAGGAGGGAGGCAACTGCACGGCTACAGAAATAATGTGAGCAAGGACATAGTGTGCCAGGCGCTGCTGCAAACGCCTCACAGGCTGTGATGGTGAATGCTGTCAATGTGACAGGTTCTTGTCACCGAAGAGTCGAGTCTCTGAGTGTGCCAGGGAGGGCATCTCTCAGTTAACTGAGGTGGGAAGACCCACCCTAAATGTACACGGCACCATTCCATGCACTGTACCCTCAAACTGTGAGCCCAGATAAGCCTTCCTTCCTTGAGCTGCTCAGGCAGGTGTTCAGTCACAGATACTGTTCAAGCCACAGCTGCTATCTCGTGCAGAATTATGACCACCTGTATTTAACGAATGATTATCTGAGCACCAGAGAGGTGAAATAATTTATCTAAGGTCACACAGCAGGTGCCAGGCTGGGGTTTGTACCCTGGTGGCCTGGCGGCAGAGCTGTGCTCCTAGTGGCCAGTTGGGCAGGCCCTCAACAAACCAATAGCAAACAGGGTCCCCTCCAGCTGTGGGCCTCAAGGAGCTTTTTGGCGGAGGTGAGGGTGCAGACAACCCCTAGGGTAGCTGCATCACTTCACAGTGGCTAGGGCAGGGTACGCCTGGCTCCTCTATTCTAAGCTGCTTGTCTGGTAGGTGTAGTGACTGAGGAGGGATCCCATTATCATTCTTGCACCCATGGGGCATTATCTGTGGGGCCTAGAGGCGCAGAATGGAAACCTTCACCCCTTGCTGGATTCATTACATTGTGGTAAGCCAGCAGCGAACGGCAAACTCCTCTGGGCCCTCCATTGTGCACGGGCTCCTATCCACAGTTGGCTACAAGAGCAGGCTGCTGTTTAAAGGCACACTGGGGGAGGCAAAGCCTGCTATCCTAGGATCCCCAAGTCTGGGACAATGCTGGCTTAGAGAGACTGACTGGGAATAGCTGTGACATGTCTACAGTGTGGCTGCACTGCAGGCAGGGGTCTCTACCAAGATGGCTTTGACCCCAGGGGACACCAGGCACTGCCTGGAGATGTGTTTGGTTGTCACACTTAGGGGATGCTCCTAGCCTAAACAGGACAGACCAGAATTCCACAGAGGGAGAATGAGGACTCCAGGGTTTGGGGTCTGAAAGACCAAGGCCATACTGAGAAGTACACTCTTTTATCTGCTCAACTGAGCCTCTCAAGAAGGAGGCTTCTCCATCCCATACAGGTGTGCCTTCAGGTACACATGCCAGAACCCATGAAATCACACTCTGATCACAACCATTCCAGTGTGTCTCTCTGATTTTTTTTTTTTTTTGAGGCAGAGCCTCAAGTAGCCTAGGCTGACCTTGAACTTGCTATGTAGTCATGGATGACCTTGAACTCCTCATCTTCCTGTCTGTGTGCCCCCTGGGTTGGGGTTACAGGTGAGGCTGATTTACTTTTGTCATGAATTCAAGTTTGGCTCAGGGTCATTTACTCGGGGGCACTAGTGGGATGTCACTCCTTTCTATCTGCCCAGAGAGACATGACATTTGTAGCCATCACACTCACCAAAGAGTAGAGCAGGCGCGTGTGGTTCCGGAGCCCAGGGTCCTCTCGCTGCAGGTCCTCGAAGCCCATCTTCACCAGCACAGTCAAGTTGTACCAGCCCACCAGGTTCCTCTCTGCTCCTACAGGTCAGATGCCAACAAGTTACAATCCTGGGGACAGGGCACCGCCACCAGAGGGCATAGGTGGTCAGCAGGCTCTGGAAGGCAGGAGATCACCTTTCTGCATAAACCGCCTGAGGGGAGTTTCCTGCCATTTACCCTCACTCTTCTCTCTCCTGTGTGGCAAAGACCACTGGCTCCCACCTGTGAAGAGTCAGAGGCCTGGCTTGAGGCGCAGCTTGAATAGAGCCCCTTGGGACACGGTTCAGCCCACAGCCTTTGTTACAATGTAACATAAAATCAGTCCACTCCACCAATGTTTCCTTATCCTGACAGCAAACAGTATGCTGTGTGGTACTCTGTGTAACATTGTTTATGTTGGCTATCTCCTGCTGTCTAGGTGAATAGTGTAAGTGGCTGACATTAGAGTGTCATATATGACTACACGCTGGACAACTGCTGTCACTTGCAGCATGTGTATAACACTCATACTGAGTCTATGCAGTTGCCCTCAGCAACAGTAAACATGGCTTCCAAGACTCCAGGGGGTCACCAAAGTCTGCAGATGTTCAAGTTGCCTATGTAAACTGAACAAGTGGGGCTGCTGAGATGGCCCAGTGGTTAAGAGTTCTGGCTGTCCCTCTCGAAGACTTGAGTTCAGTTCCCAGCACCCACGTGATTGCTCCCAACCATCTGTAACTCCAGCCCCCAAGGGATCCAAGTGCAATTCTTCTGGCCTTTGTGGGTACTATACATGCAGGCAAAGCATTCATTCACATATAAATATAATTAAATAAAAATTTAAAAATAGTTAAAGTGGACAAGTGTTTGCATGTAGGAAAATGCCCTCCCAGACAATCTAATCATTTCTCGATTATAGACTTATAGTGCTACATGCTATGTAAATGCCTGTCACTCTCTGCATATGGATTGTTTAGGGAGTGGTAATTTTTAAAAATGTCCTTATAGGTCCAGTACCAACTCAGGTACTATATAGGACACATTGGCAACAAAATTATTTTTCAAATGTTTTTTAAATAATTTGGATACAGAATCCTTGGATATGGAGGGTCAGTTGCTGTTCAGGAGTATAATTGGCAAAGAGTTATAATATATTAATCCTTTTATTATATGTGCTAATTTTATGACTATATGTTAATAGGACAATATAATACATGTAGTATACATACATATTAATTTTTGATATTTCTTAAGTTATAAACATTGATCCAACTCAGAACGCAGTATAGCCCCTAAGCAGAGAGTATGTCCCAGAAGAGTGGGCACATGTGCCAGATTGCCAGCAGCTGCTCTGGGCTGTGAGCTATGAGCCGAACAACCAGGTCTGCGTTTCCTCGGGGGATATACAGCTCCAACAAGCTCACCTGCTGCTTCCAAGCTTTGCCCAGCCTGACAAGTGACCATGGCTCTGCCCAGCACAGCTGTCTTGTCACTGGTTTAACGCTGGAGGCTCTAGGGAGCAGCTGTGAAGTCAGGCAGACCCCCCTGCCCTGCCCCCAGCTCCGAGCTCCTCAGAGACCAGTGGCTGCCATGTCTTCTATGCCTCCCCCAGACCAATGTCTTCTTGAGACCCCCCCTTTAGTGTGGCCCTACCTGTGGGTGTGGGGGCCACACAGCGGCGACCCCCTGGCCAGGAGCAGCACTTTTGAAGTCCAGAACAGTCGATGTCCAAGCTGCACGGTGGGCTAGTTGACTCTGGCTCAGCTGCTGGGCAGACCCCGGGTCTGGATGCAAACTCTCCGGACCGGTTCAGAGCTGGCGGAATGAGACAGGTTAACCATATTTAGCATCAAAATTAGACTCAGCTGGCAGAGTGCTTGCCAACAGGAAGACCTGGGCTCAGTTCCCAGCACCTGTTAAGACAGGGTGTGGTGCCATGTGCCTGGAATCCCAGGGATCAGGGAGATCCGAGTTCAAGGCCATCCTCACCCTGTCTCAAATGCAACGGCAGGGGCTGGGGAGGCAGTTCAGTGGTTCAGAGTGCCTGCTGGTTTTGCAGAGGACCAACATTCAGTTCCTAGCACCCACATGATAACCCACAACCGTGGGCTCAGAGAAAGTAACCCTGTAGAAGGGGGTCACACCTGGGTCAAGGGAAGCTCATAATGGCCCTGCTGTCCTCAGCTGCTAGGTAAGGCCTGCTGGCTAAGGACCACGTAGAGCTGGTGCACCACTGTGAGTGGAGTGCAGACGGGGAGAGTTCCCACAGAGGCCCTTCCTGTGGGATGGGCCAGGAGGCTTGGAATCTTGGTGACGGAGACACTTTTGGTGCCCCCAGGCCTTCAGACACTTTACTGGCTTGTGCTCCCCTCTCTTGTCCTTCCTCCCGGCTACCACAGGCACTGGAGCTACTGGAGTCTCAGAAACTGGCTTCTCAGCTGGCCTCAATGCCATGACCTCAACATCTGCTCCCTTCCCTTTGCTGTCTTGCTTCCTGGGGACAAGGTTCACACATCTACCGACACTCCAGGTCCCTCAAGGGACAGGAATCTCTGACAATGCCGACCAATAGTTCTGTTCTGAAGATACCTGTCGTGATCTGAGTGAGAATGGTTTCCAATGGCTCAGGGACTTACATACGTGGGCCCCAGTTGGTGAAACTGTTTGGGAAGGATTAGGAGGCGTGGCCTTGTTGAGGAAGGTGTATCACTTTTGAGGTTTTCAAAGCCCTCAGCATTCCCAGTTAGCTCTCTCTGTCTCATGCTTGTGGACCAGGTGTGAACTCTCATCTGCCGCTCCAGTGCCATGCCTGTCTACCTGCCTCCTGCCATGCTTCCCACCATGATGTTCATGGTGGGCATGGATGCTAACCATTTGAAACAATAAGCCCAAATAAATTCTCTCTTTCATAAGTCTCCTTGGTCATGGTGTCATGGTGTTTGATCAAAGCAATAAAAAAAAAAAAGTAACTAAGACAACACCCCATGAGGACGGGAGGAAGGTTTGGCAGGGCCTCAGAGGGGTGGAAAGGCAGCCCAGAGATGCTGTAGTCTCAGAGACAATCCTCTTGGGTCTTACAGGGTCTCTGGAACTTTCTGTAGCTAATGAAGAGAACTGTGGCCTCACTTCTATTGGGAACAAGTCCCAAGGACAGGCACTCAGCTGAAGCAAATGTAGGGCTGCAGGCCAAGCAAACAAGAAGATAAGGGGGAGGTGTCCCAAGACAACAGAAAGAAGATGGAGGGGAGGTGAAGGCCGAACACAGCATGAGGTTTGCTATGAGCTTTGCTTCAGGTTCCTGGGCTGTAAAGCCTGTCCTAGGGAGGTAAGATGGTGACAGTGGAGCAGAGCAATCTGCAGGACCTAGGCATATCCTCTGTAGATCTAAGACAATTTTATTTATTTATTATTTATTTTTATTTTTAAATTTAATTTATTCATCTTACAGATCTAAGATAATTTTAAACTGAAAAAAAATAATTTAAAAAACATATACAGGCCACTTCATAAAAACTGGCTTGGGCTGGAGAGAGGGGTAATGTGTTTGCCACACAAGTGCCAGGATCTGAACTCGAGTCCTGGAACCCAGGTAAAAACAGCCTTGCACAGTGGTGCACACTTGTCGTCATCCAGCACTTGGGAGTCACAGACAGCCGGATCCCTAGGGCAAACTGACTAGTCAGCAGAGCTGGACTAGGGAGAGCTCCCAGCAGTGAGACCCTGTCTCAAAAAAAAGGGGGGGGGGATGGTACCCTAGGATGGGACCTGAGGTTGTTCTCTGGACAGACAGACAGACAGACAGACACACACACACACACATACCAAAAAGAAAAAGTTCTAATAATGGTTGCCTAGCAACAGCAGTGTTCTGGAACTCAAGTTCTTCATCTCAAGCTGACTGCTGCTGGGAATTCCCTTTCCCCTTGGGGGCAGTGACTAACCTATGTCTTAAAGGAATAGCCAGTCAACTTAGTACAGAGTCAAAAAAATAAAAATAAAAATAAATAAAAAACTCTCTTTTCTTAACTCAAGGCAAACAAGGAAACAGCACTGCTCAGTGCCCAGCAACCCAGTGAGTCCCAGTTCAGCCAGATGGCCCCAGAGATTCCTACGTGGACTACAACCTCCAAGGCTGCCCAGGGCTGAGTAATCACTAGCTGGTGGGCACAATCCTTCAGTGGTCCTCCTCCATCTGCTTCTTAGCCTGGGCAGCACGAGGGACCCCTGGACATCCGCATGGAGATGGGAGGTTGCAGATTCCTTGATCCAGCAGGTCCTGGGTGTTTACAAGGAGTGAGAGTTTGCCAGGTTGCTGGCAGGTGGAGAGGGGCCATTCCAAAACAGAGGGAGGGGGCTGAGGCACATGGCTCCACCTCCTGACATGTGCCCTGAGGATGGATCCAATGCTGACTCAGTGTGACGGGTTCCGTGTAATGTCCATTGCATGCAGCGTTATGGATAACTAAAAATTAGAAACAACTGAATGCCGAATAGCAAGATTGCTTAATAAGCATTTATACATCCATATGAGATAATTCCCCGAGGCCACTAAATCAAATGCTAGAGTAATATTTATTGATGTGGAAGACATTCTAAGTGATGGAAATATGCAACAGAAAGTTCCATCAGGGTGACCAGCCTCTTGTGCAGTGTTGGCTCTAGGGTATGAGTTAGGGGGAAACATCACCAGAGGTGACTGTTGAGTGGCGGCCCTTGCCGTGATCACCCTCCAATTTTTTTCCCTTTGCTTCTAAAATGTGTGCCTTGTGAGTTCAGGTTTACAACTATTTAAAAATTTTAATAAATGGAGCCGGGCAGTGGTGGCACATGCCTTTAATCCCAGCATTTGGGAGGCAGAGGTAGGCGGATCTCTGAGTTCAAGGCCAGCCTGGTCTACAAAGCAAGTCCAGGACAGCCAGGGCTGTTACACAGAGAAACCCTGTCTCGAAAAACTAAAATAAATAAATAAATAAATAATAAAAATAAAAGCAATTAATAAGTGGATATATAGCTTAGCATTGATTCCAGGTGTGGGATTCTTGGAGCTGGAAAGAGCTGGTGACACTGGAAGTCATGGCAAGTGTGTCTGTGAGTTGTCTTCCTGTATTGAACGGATGCTTACTGTGGGGGGGGAGGGGGAGGAAGAAAGGCAGCGTCTGGGGTTGCCCTGATGGCTGAGGCATGATGCCAATGCTCAGACACCAGGCTGTAGAGATAACTGCTGCCCATGCTTGGGCGAAGGTGAGTTTGTCTTGGGTTCTGTTTGTTCTTTCCAACCTGTGGGTCTAGTCTTGTCCTACACACACCTGGGCCATGGCTGCTGAGACTGTCACCTTGGGCTGGCGCAGGTAAGCCTGTGGTGAGCTGTCTGTGAATGAGCAATTATGAAACTTACGGATTTATGAATTTCATAAACTTGTGAATTTCAATTATGACACTCACCTCAAGTCAACAGCATGGAGAAAGCTATCTGCCCACGGCTGCAGTATCAATGCTACCTTACAGGTAGCTTCAAGCCACCAAGGGGATGTCCCTGAATGCACACAGCTGGGGACACTTAAGTGATCAACTCTCCAAGATGGGGCATGGGGGACACACTGCAGTGGCCCCATGAGGTATATCCAACACCAAGCCTTGACACCAGCAGGGACCTTCCTATGGGGGATCCCAGTGTCAGGACAGAAAGGATAAAAAGACAGAGACATTATGAAAGGAAGGCTGGGCGTGGTGGTGCACGCCTTTAATCCCAGCACTCGGGAGGATTACTGAGAGTTCAAAGCTAGCCTGGTCTACAAAGCAAGTCCAGGACAGCCAAAGCTAACACAGAGAGACTCTGTCTTAAAAAAGAAAAGAAAGAAAGAAAGAAAGAAAGGCAAAGGAAAAAAAAAAAGGAAGGAAGACTTTCCTCATGGGGTCAAGTTTGTCTTTTCCACCGATAAAGACAAAAGACCCCAGGCCCTACAGATGAGGCTCAAACTGCCCAACCCAGACAGCATGTCTTTTCCTACAGACATCTCCAAGGTGACCAAGAAACCATGCTTGCTTTATAACCTGTTGCCAACTCTGCAATACTGGCTCATCCTGGAACCTGCAACGAAGCCACAAATCCCAGTTTCTCCTGAACGGAGGTTTCAGAGCAGGAAGAGAGCCCTCCAAGCTCCTGAGAGTGACAGAGGAGCCTCTGTTTCCGTCATCACTGGTGTCCTCTGTGTCCTGAAATACCTCCTCTGCTTCCCTCTGTGGGACTACTAGCCTCAAATTTCAGATTCCTTTAAAGCGAGCTGTCCTGGGTGAACTGAAAAATGTCCTTGATGGGCAGCAGATAGGAGGCTCGGGCACTATTTTTATTGCATATTGTAGAAGGATTTTGCATACCATATTAACCCAACACAACACACACTTGATGGCTTGCTTGGTGTGAGTTAACTCCTACCCCATCCTGAACCTAGATGTCCTTGGACATATACAAGGTTGATGCGGGCAGCAAACACTAACTTGACTCAGTGTTAGTAATTAGTGGCTGGCGAGCTGGCAAGATGGCTCAGTGAGTTAAGGCGCTCGAGACAAAGCACCACCCTGAGGTTGATCTCTAGGACCAACATGGTGGAAGGAGAGAGAGCTGACTCCTGTAAATTGTCCTCTGACCCCGCCCCCACGCACGCACGCACGCACGCACACACGCATGCGCCCCCGTCATAAACTTTGTTTTTGTTTTTGTTTTTCTGAAGTTGAGGACCGAACCCAGGTAGGCAAGCACTCTAATGTTGAGCTAAATCCCCCAAAACTCTGAAGTCACTTAAAAAAGAAAAGAGTGTCAGCCCAAATGTCCACAGTGAAGGAGGGACGCCAGGGCTGATAAGGAGAGAGGCACCGACACCTGCATCTCAGGGACAAGGCCGACCTCCGGGCCAGAGACCAAGGCCCAGGATGACTGCCCTTCACCCATCCCTACAGAGTTTGCTGGCTGGAGATGAGAGGAAGGCAGCTTCTTAGGGTTGTAACCACCCTCCTTCCAGCCCGCTGGCTCTCTGAATACGGCACAATGTAGAGCTTCTATTCCTGTCTTTTGCCCTTGTGGTGAGGGACACAACTGTCCCAGTTACAATGTCACTGGGGCCGCTCAGCTCATGGCCTAGTCCCAGTCTGACCCCAGTTGCACTGCCTGTCAGGGCCACTCACTGGTCTTCCCTATACTGTGTCCCTGTGGGCAGACCCAGGGACCTCCTGTCCTCCTTAACCCGGGAAAACCTCTGTTAGAACACCATGGTCAATGCCAATGGCCTCCCCTCTTTAATTCTTTCTGGGATGCTCTATAGCGGCCCATCACCCTGCTATTTGCCTGGGTCTTCTAAGATCTAAGGGATTATGCACTGATTGACCCTACAGGACCACTCTTTCACCTCCAGCCATCCCATAACCACTAGCCCACCTGCCCTCCCCCTACCACTCCATCCCCTGCCTCTGCTGTCTTCCAGAGCAGGGCTTTACCCTTCTTCCTGCCCAAGCCTGGGGACCCTAACTAGGGTTCTAACTGGGGGGGGGGGTCAACAGGACCATCATCTCCCTAATTAAAGACAGTAACACTACAAAAGTGGGGCTCAAGCCCCACAACAGACGTTTCCTCAGAAACAGTTTACTGATAGGGAAAGGATAAGAGGGTGGGAGGGAGAAAACCCAGCATCACTTTCTGTTTAATGCAGCAGGTGAGGTGGGTGGGGACTGCTGTGGCTGGCACACCTCGGGGTGGGTGGGAGCAGCTAAGGCTTGGCTTCGCCCTCACAGCCTCCTCCCTGATCTTCAGCCGTGTGATCTTGTATAACTGTGAGACTAGCCAACAGCTAGGAGACGTCATGGCTGACACTGGACCAGGCCACAGCCGGCCTTTCACTGCCAGACTCTGCAGAGCCCACACGCTCTGAACCACAGCACCAGGGCTCCCAAGGCCTTTTCTAGCCCATGTTGATACCTAGTGGGAGCCACTGCCCAGCTTAGGAGCTGAAGGAGGGTCAAGAGATGTGTAGTTGATGCCCAGCAGCCTTGGAGTAGGACCAGGGGATGTGGGAGGGAAGCCTTAGGCTAGCACCTGGCAAGATGGCCTCTCCAGTGTCCCTGCAGGGAGGCGACGGGAATCTGAATGGCTGCCGGCCCTGACTGGTTCCTACTTGAGCCAGAGGCATCCTTTAGCCTCCTGATCAGCAGCAGATCAACTACATCCTGCCACACCTCGCCCAACCCTTGGAATAGGGCAAGGGAAGTGTCAGCCAATCTTCAAGACCTCTTTAGGGCATCACACTGTTGGGGCAAGTTGAGGCAAGATGGTCTCCCATAGGTTTTCAGGACATGAGTCTCTGAAGCCTGTAACCCCTGACTGGGGAAGGAGTCAGCCCTCCCCCGGTTGGGAGAGTCCTTATATAGTCTTACCCTGCTCGTGTCTCAGCCAAGGGCTGTAGGGATAGGTCACGTGACGGTCCCTTTGGGGCACTCAAACTTGTACTTCTTGCACTTTCAGGCAGCAGCCCTCATATCTCAGGGTGACTCCATCTGACACTCCATGACACTGCCCGCTGCTCCCCACATCCCATCTCTTTTGAGGGGG
Source organism: Acomys minous (assembly GCF_964271855.1). NCBI lineage: Eukaryota > Metazoa > Chordata > Mammalia > Rodentia > Muridae > Acomys > Acomys minous. The sequence continues at coordinate 106,138,381 of NC_140495.1, forward strand.
AGACATGACCTTCTGACTATACAGAAGCCCATTCCAATCTGATATTGACTCAGAACAAGCAAGCACTGCCTTTCCCGCCCCCCACTCCCCCTTGCTAGAAGACGTACTTGATGTATACCCTCCAAGTTAGGAGCTAGGTCCTGAACCCCCAAGCCATGCCTGGCTCCAGCTGTGACATGGGCAACCATTTGGATCACCTAGGTAACCAAGCACAACCCTGCACCAAGGAGGTGGAGGATATGGGACCTCTGGGTAGTGAGGCGGGAGGCCCAGCCCCTCCATCACTTTTTAGTGGAGTCCAGATTAGAATCTCAGTTCCACAGCAGCTGTGAAAAGAGAAGGCAGTCTCTACCATTGGAGAGGTTGAGTGCTGGGTGTCAAATGCCACTCCACATTATAAAAGCCACAGGTGCACCGGGCATGGTGGCGCATGCGTTTAATCCCAGCACTGGGGAGGCAGAGGCAGAACTTCAGAGAGCCCTCTCAAGCCTGCACACATAGTCCCAGCAGCCCCTCCCTCTGCGGGGGTGGGGGGAGAAGCTCATCCTCATCCGTATACCGCCCCTCGCCCTGGACTCACGCAGAACACAGTAGAGGCCAAGCTGCTCAAAGCCCGCACAGCAGTCGGTCACGTTCTTGGACTCAGAGACCTCCACAGCCAGGTACTGGGTCCGGTACATGGTCTTGGGGCACTTTCTCCACGGGATCCATCCTCCACAGTACACATAGGCTATATGGGAGGTCTGTACCGCTTGCAGCCTCTGGACATTCCGGGTCACGGGGTAACTGCACAGCTGGTAGCTTAGCAGCGAGAGGCCATTTTCTACAAAGGAGAAAAGACTTTAGCAAACCTGGGGCACCGGGTGAGATCACTGTGAAGTATGAGAGGTTGCTCCCAGCAACAGCAAGTGGACTGAGGTCTCTACTGTTGGATGGACCCTAGGACCAGCCCTCTAGTCCTAGCATGACCTTCACCTTTTCAAATGCCCAAACCACTGCTTTGTTTGCATAGACGCAAAGCCATCAGCATCAACCTGTGTGCTAAGAACGCTCTTGCTTGGTGCCAGGAGCCACCCAGATTGCACTTGAGTGTAATATTAGATTCAAGAGCATAGAGTTGGAGTCCAAGATCTGGGGACTGTGTCTCCATTGTCACTCTGGTTTTGGTCCCACTTGCTGCAGACTCCCCTATACAGCAGTTCCCCTAAATCTGAGTTTGGTCAATGGCCCACACAGACAGGCAAACATCACCCCAAAAAATGCATACTTTTTTTTTTAATGAAATGGCAGATGAACAATGGAACAGTGTGTGTGTGTGTGTGTGTGTGTGTGTGCGCATTTCAGGTTTTTTGTCACCATCATCATCACTGTAAAAGGACACAGTTGCCCTTGCTGAAGGCCAGCCCATCTTAGCTCATCCTCTCTGGCCTGGCCTGGACCTCCCTCTCTGAGCCTGGTCTTGGGGCTGAGATATCATCCTCTTTTATCAAAACCGTCATGGCTCCCCAGACTTTCACCCCCGTGGCACCTTCCAGTCCCTCACTTCTTCATGATAGGCTGTACCCCATGAAACCACTGTCATTTTATGTCACAGAAACACTAGGGGACAAGGCACGTCCTTCCAATCTATGTTAAACTCCCACTCAGTGGCCTTGTTGAGTAGGCCCTGTAGGACTGCTGTCACACACACACACACACACACACACACACACACACACACACACACAGAGAGAGAGAGAGAGAGAGAGAGAGAGAGAGAGAGAGAGAGAGAGAGAGAGAGAGAGAGAGAGAGAGAGCCAGAGCCATGTGAGGGAGAAGGCAAAGATCAGGGTGATTCTCTACAAGTTAAACAGTGCCAATGATTTCTAAAGACCTCCAAACCACAGGCTTGGAAAGGACTCAGCCCCCACCCCACCACCCCACCCCCGTGTCCCCAGAGGAAACCAGGCCAACACTTGGCTGTGGGAGAAGCCACCTGCTGCTTAAACTTCTTTACTCAGCAGTCTTGAAGCTCTCATGCAGGGCTCACAACAGCCCCTCAGCTGCTAGACCAGTCAGCACACCAGCATCTTAGAATACTCAACTTCAGAGCCCCCCCATCCCCCCACCCCACCACCAAGCTTCCTTAAATGGCAAGGTCTACAGACAGAGCCCAATGTCACAGCTCCCTCCCCTTCATGAGGATTAGTGACTGGGGAGGCTTGGAGACAGAAGATATCCTAGGGGTAGCGGGCCGTTTTTCATCTACTGGACCATGACGGCACTTCGGCAGATCCCTCCCTGGGCCCAACAGCAGCTCGTAGGAGTGGGTGGCGTGACGCAGTTCTGCATCATGGGGGTAGCTCTGTGTGTGTGTGTGTGTGTGTGTGTGTGTGTGTGTGTGTGTGTGTGTGCGCGCGCGCGCAGCACTTCAGCCTCATGAAAGGCAGACAGAGCACAGAGTCCCTTGCCCTGCAGCCACCTCAGGGGGCAGGGACAGCTATATCCCAGTCACCCCCATGGGGTCAGCCCAGCCTTCGGAAAACTTACTTCTCCTCTTCACCAAAAGTGGTCACAGAACATTCTATAGAGAAACCGAGGCTCTTAGCACACGAACGTGGCTGAAGGCCAAGATCTCAGAGGTGACACAGGTGAAGGGCGGCAGAGAGTTACAACGTGACTACACCAAACAAGACAAAGCCCAGGGTACCCTGCAAGAATCTCCTGGAGTTGATGGAGAGTCTTCCAACTTAACCTCAGCTGTGAAATGTCAGCCGTGTTAAGGAAGGACGCAGGCTCTAGGGAGCCACCTGCCTCTACCTGATCCCTTTAGGACCAACAGTTCCTCCTTCATCCTCCCTCTGCCCCCTCCATCTCCAGGAAAGCCTGGGAAATGTTTACCTGTTTTAGCTTTTTAATCTTCTGAGGCCACTCCAAGCCCGGGGACATGAAGAGCCGTGGTGGAAAACCCCTTATAAAATCTGTTGTGCAAAAATCTCTTTCAAGAGTCATCAAGACAGGAGGTGGATGAACCTGTTGCTCTAGCCCACTGGTTCCCACCCTTCCTAACGCCGCAGCCCTTTAAAACAGCTCAGTTTCATTACTACCTCATAAATGTAATTTTGCTGTGTTATGAATTATGTAAACATCTGTTTGCCTATGGTCTTAGATGACCCCCTGTCAAAGGACTAGTTGACCCCTCCCAAGAGGTCACAAGCTCAGCCACCTCAACCCTCACATATTGCTCCACAAATGCCCGCTTAGGTCATTAGGGCCCCCCTCCCCCATTGCTCCAGAGATTATACCCTGGCCAACCTCCCTCAGCTGACCTCACAGTCATGCCCGGGTGGAGCAGCCCCCAGGAATATGTTATATGTGTCAGTGTCCCAGCGCTGTCATTCATAAAATAACCTCTCTGCCCTGTAGTTGTGGGGCTACACAGTGATGAACCAGTGCAGGTTCCATGGCTTTACTGGGGAAGAAGGCTGCACTCTGTCCTGTGGCCTCACGTGAACAATGAAGAGTTTGAGAGCCCTATGAACTCCCTAATGACTAACTCCTCCTCTAACTAAGCTTTCAGGTTCATACAAAGAGCGCAAAGCACAGTCCCAAGTAAAGTAAAATCCTCCTCTAGATAGAAAACAACATGGACCTGGCACAAAGATGGAAGTGGCTTTAGAAACAGAATTGGTCTCTGAATTCCCAACCAAGCCAGACTGATTTTAAGAGGAAAAGGACTCACACGGGTTGCAATCACAATTCTACGAAGCCTGGGGTTTCAGGAATACGGAGGCTGGCTATGTTGGTTTGGTTTGAGCAGTTCTGGGGATAGAAGCCGGGGTTCATACATGCTGGGTACCCTGAGCTGCACCCCAATTCCACAATGTGGCTTTTAAACACATGGTTTGCAAACCATGAACTTCCCAATGTTTTGGCCAGCACCCTCACTGCACCCCTCGCTCTGTAATTCTGTACTTGAGAACATATACTTGGGGGCGAGTCTGAACCACCCTTCTGTCCTTCCCTGATCTGTAAGTGAGACCTTTATGCTGGGGACAAAAGAACTCATTGTCCACATCCATTCCTCCCTCAGAAATGTAGTGCTTCAGGCCCAAACCCAACCTCAGAATCTGCTTCTCAGCCCCTGGAATCCTGGGCATCCTTCCCACTGGGGAAGACCTCTTTCTGAAAGGTACCCAGTGCTCCACTGTAGCCTGCTGCTATTGGTGCAGACAGTGTGGCAAGCCAGGACAAGATGCCCCTATCAGAGAAGATGCTTATTAGCCTGCCAGGGTCCCAGCAGGCACTGTGCTCTTAAGATCCACTTGAATCCCCTTCTCCAGACTCACCCCTAGATCCCTCACCTGTGAAGCCACTGGCCCGGATCAGGTCCACAGCACAGGCCAAAGCCAGCAGGGCCAGCCTCAGGGTCCTGGACATCATCCCGTGCTGACGGTGGTGGTGCAGGCAGGGCTCAGGACCTCTCTTTACTGCAATGGCCTGAGTCCTGAGCCGGGCTCAGAGGAGCCTGAGATGTCTCAGTCCAGAGAAAAGGCCTTTCTGTCCCCGGTGCTGCTGCTAGTGGCAGTGACTTCAGAGGAGCGTTCACTGGGAGTGGTCCCTTATGGCTGCTCATTAACGCCAGCCACTGCCACGGCTGTTTCCCTGGGGGGGCCCTGCATGTCAGAGCCTATTCTTGCTCTGAGCAGATGGCATCTTTTAGGAAAGGTGAGCAGTTAGCAGCCTCAGCCACATCACTGAATCTCATCTTGTTTGTACGTAGAGAAAGCATTTCAGACCCAAATCTGACTCCCCACATCGGACACAAAGTATTCCATTACCCTGCTGTTCCCAGCTGGCAGAAGAAGACAGGCCCACATCAAAGTGTCACATCGGCTCCAGAAAAGAGCCTTCATAGCGCTCGACAATAGAGTTCAGAGGCCACAGCCACGTTCGTCAGCTCCATGAAGTTTTAACTGGGGACTGGAGACCCTGTGCTCACACAGACATTCTATGGCCAAAACTGAAGGTTTGAAGTAACCAGCTGGAGGAGAGTGGGCAAGTCAGTGACCTGAGGGCATCTACGTGCCATGTCACTTGGTTAGTAAAATCTTCACCCAAAGTCATTTTAGCACCAGTTAACGAGATTCAGCTGAAGGAGGCCAGGACAAAACCTCCTACAATTCCCCCCGCACAAAGATGCCACTGTGGGGCTATATGGACACAAACACATCCGGGCACGGCAGAAGAGAACCGTGTCGAGGGTTGATAGAAACGCTGATGGTGCAGTTTGTATTTCATTAGTTATCATGCTACGCAGCAAAGGGACTTTTGAGGTTTCTGTCTGGTCTGGAGGACAAGGCTCAGGTGGTAGAATGCTCACCTGGGTTCAACCCCCCAGTAGTGCATAAACCAGGTTGGGAGCGCATTGCTGATACCCCAGGACTTAGGAGGTAGGAGAAGGAGGGTCATAGGCGCCAATCATTCTGTGATAATAGAGAGTTTGAGAGTAGCCTGTGTTACATGAGAAACAATCAGAGGCACACTCACAGAAATATACACATGTACACACACATAAATATACACATGAACATTCAAATGTAAACATAAAGAAACATGCACATGTATATAAAAATATATACATGTACACACTTACACACACATAAATATATACATGAGCATTCACATAAATATACATGTGTACACATGTAAATACACACATACACAATAAATATAAACATACATGCACATAAATATAAACATGTACACACATACATACACATGTTGGGGGGTCTCTGTGATCAGCATGACTAATAGCCAGTATTGGATCAAACTTCAGGAGTCTGACCCCAGGTGGTTTATTTTAGGCATGTCTAAGCACAGCACAACTTGGTGGAAACATTCCTGATGATAATCAACTTAGTGCTTTGTCCACAATAAAACACAAAGTAAGCTAAATAAAGTTCAGACGTGACGACATCGAGACTCTTTGTAAAGTATGTGTGATATATTCCACAAAGGTGGGTTCTGTAGATTGACTGAGAAAAACCAAGTTTATGATAAGAGTCTAAGAGGCTCCAGCGTGGTCTTAGCCATACAGAAAGTTCAAAGGTCACCAGGTTATTGGTCCCATCCACTCCCAGCCTTCTGGGTGGATAACAGGCTATGCATCCCTTCCTTTGAAGGAACAACCCTGTTTGCTTAACATTACAGGTTTGCCCAGTGCTCTCTGGCCAATGTTGTATGCATTGCCTGCAAGGCTAGTCTAACTAACATAGGCAAACATAACATAATTATAAGAATTTCAAACAAAGGACCAAGGAGAGGGGAAAGCCATGCTAACCTTGACGGGCATCCAAAGGTCGATTGGGAGATTTTGTTTATCTTTGTGCGGATCACTGATTTGACCATTGATTGTATGAGAGAAATCTGACACATTAAACCACATATACCAGGAAATTGCTGACCAAGATTATGCTTGAGCCGCAGATAATCTATAGTAGCTCTATTTTTTAAATGGCAGTTCTCAATTTGCCCACCTCTAGGTTGATTTCTGACAGCATTTTTTTGCTACAATATTAGTAGTTTTACTAATCATCTTTGAGACCTGTCTGTAGTCCAGTAATCATTTCTGGGACTTGTAATTTTTTTTCAAAAGCATAAAAACAATCTTAACATGGGAAAGCAGCATCATGCAGTCTCCTAGGAAGGGCGTGCCTTTTATCCCTTCTGACAAAAGGCATTCGGATTCTGCACTGACAAGCTAAGAGTCAACATCTGGTCAGTACACGTAACAGCATCATTCCTGGGTCAGAGTGTTCTTGCTGCCTCCCCAAGTCACTGTCTTATTCTTTCTCTTGGGACGTGTCCTTTCCATGGGCTTGCTGTCTATCTTCAGACGCTTCCTTTGTCCGGTGGCCTCTGGGACGCTGTCCTGGTTGGACTCAACAGGTTGGGAGCCATCCGGGACTTCGCTCATTTTCTGGGAAGACATAAGTATGTCTTCGCCCCAGTGTTAGGGGAACATCTGGCCCTTCCCATCTATCCGTTTCTAGATCTTTCCATTTAACATATACTATAGGTTGGGTCTTCTTTAGGGTAAAACATTTGGGGGCAGCAGTGAAAAAAAATGTAAAGTTAGCATAGCTAAATGTGTCATGGTATGCGGGGATTTAGGTGGATGTATATACACCTAATATATGCACATATGTTCCTATATGTTACATATACTGTACATATAATTTTAAATACTACAACATATTAATAATAAATACTATGTATTATTAAAGACTGTATTTTTAAAGTTGCCATTTAAGTACTTGATGGCATTACTCTACAATAGTTCAACCTTGTGGGTTGTAAAGGATTCCAGTAATATGATTAATATTGGCATAATTTGCTGAAGTCCTTGAAGCGTTTGCTAGTATAAGCGGGGTCACTATCAGTTTGTAGTTGTAGTGGGAGACCTAGAAAGGAGAAGGTATACAGTAAATGATTTATGGCATTTGAGGTTTTCTCACGCCCGTGAGAAGAAGCAAAAATGACATCGGAAAAAGCATCAACCACTACATGAACATATTTTAAACGTCCAAATTCTGAGGTTATGTGTACGAGTGGTATTACATTTTAGCCTGCGAGGATTAATTCTGCCGGTAGAGGGCAGTGCTGTAAAAGAAGAAGGAGGTTGAAATCATTCCTATGATTTTTAATTTTTATTATTCTATCTATCTATCTATCTATCTATCTATTTTTTCTATCTATTTATTTTTTTTTAGCAGCCTGAAAAGGAAGTATTAGGAGTCAGCACACTGGCTTGAGCATTAGTGGAAGTTAAGGGACCTGGCAAATCAGAATCAGCAGGAGATATGGGTTATGAGAAAAGGCTGAGCGCACTGTGCTATAGACTGCTCACGGGAGAGAAATAATTGTGAAGTAACATCAGCTGCGGCCTTGGGTTTCAGTCTTGCAGTTTCTAAAAGAGAAACAGTACTAGCACAATATGCAGAGTCCGTTAAAATGCTCAGCGATTGAGAAACGCCTGAAGAAAGCTAATTGATCACCACAAGTTCAGACTGTTGAGCTGTATACGCAAGGGGTGAGTGCGATCTTTTCTGTGGAGCATGTGGAATCTGTATATAAGACATAAGCTCTTTGTCCTTTTGTGGGGGGGGGTTGTTTTGTTTTGTTTTGTTTTTGTTTTGTTTAGTTTTTGAGACAGGGTCTCTCTGTGTAGCCTTGGCTGTCCCGGACTCACTCTGTAGACCAGGCTGGCCTCGAACTCACAGAGATCCACCTGCCTCTGCCTCCCAAGTGCTGGGATTAACGGCGTGCGCCACCACCACCCAGCCAGCTCCTTGTCCTTTTGAAGGGCCACCTGTGAAAGCATTGAGAGCAATCTCTGTGGGACTTTAAGGTGTAATTTTAGGTCGTACCCGTGGGGGTATCTTTTTAAAAACATCTCGAAAGAGGATCTTTAGGATAATGACTATCTGTAAATGCTGAGTAACATGCTAGTGCTATCTGCCAGTTATGATCAGTGTGGACCAAATAACCAGCCTGCATTTTATTTAGTGGTGCAGTGGTGTCTATAGCCTCTTCACCAGTGAGTGGCTCAAGATGTGCCCCTTCCAGCATTATTAAGTCTGTAATTTCTTGTAAATAAGGAGGTACAGATTGCTGCATGCAGCTCTATAATACCACTGCCTGTTGATATGTAATTCCAGCCGCTGAGGAGGAGGAAGGAAGGATAAACAGCCGGTAAGGAAGTAAGGGTCACTTCCGTGAGCTGCCACTTCAGCAGCAGCCGCACTGTTTAGTTAGTAATAACCCGCCCTGCTTGAAGCGTTGTGATTCTTATAGAGTTTAACCAGGAGCCTCCAGAGAACAACTTTTAAAAGGCTTTTAGAAAAGCCAAGTCCTTAATGGTGATTGGCAGGCAAGGACACACTCAATTGGCATGGCCCCAAAGTTCTTGCAAGGAATGGAAGGCACATGTTTGGGACGTTTTAAATGGAGAGGATGATGGTGAATTTGAAATCTGGTGAAAACTTTCCAGTAATAATTAATTCAATCCCGTGTGGACAACAAAGCTTATATAAATCCCCTTGAGGAACAAAGTAAGCTAAATAAAGACTGGGCATGACTACATCGAAACTGTAAAGTCCATGTGACACGTTCCATAAACATGGGCTCTATAGATTGACGAAGAAAAGCATGGCATAAGGATCTGAGGAGGCTCTATCTGGTAAGGCCGCTCACACAGTCAGCGGAAAGGTCACCAGGCTACAATTCCCCTGCGCACAGCCTTCTGAAAGATGAATAGGAGGTGATGCATCCCTTCCTTTAAAGGAACAACCTTGTGTTTAACATTCCAGGCTGCCTTAGCACTTCTCTGTGAGCACAAGGACCTCCATGCCTCCTACAAATACATACTTGTACATGACATAAATATTTACATGTACACACACATAAATACACACATTACACACATACATAAACATACACATATACATGCACATAAATACAGACATGCACACACATAAATATACACACATACACACATAAATGAACAGATGTTCTCAGACATACACATATACAAACATAAACACACTCATGCACATATTAAATATACACGTGTACATATATAAATACACACATGTATTTACACATAAAACATTATTACTACATGAGCCTGCAGTTGGGTAATGCTGGAAAAAACCTTTAGGAAACACTGGCTCATGTGGTTTTAGTCTCTGAGTGACAGACACTCTCATTTCACCTCAATTGTCTCGGCCAGAGGTCATGGAGACGCCCTGCATTCACAGTTCAAACTTTCCCTTTCTGGCGACATCCTCCCGCCTCCTGGCCAGCCTTCAGCACCTCAGTCCTTCACAGTGCTCTTTACCCCAGTCAGTCTGCTCTCTGCTCTCCTAACCTACTGATCTAGTCAGCTGAGGCTGCATGGCACATCACCTTAGAAAAACCCTTAGCCAATGACCTTATTGTCTTTCATGTCCATTTGGCCAAGCTCGCATGTGCACAGAGCCAGCCAACTTGCTGTTTCCACTTAACCCTGCTGGAGAAAGTCACATGACCACCCGAATGCGTACTTACTACCTAACTAGCCTCTATATTCCCACATTCATCCTACTTCCCGAATGACTATTTCAAATATTTCTCCTTTCTGAATTCTGCCTCGTGCCATGCTGCCCTAGCACGTTAGTACTGTGTCTGAGCTCCCACTCCTATGAGTCGGCTGTGTCTGTCCCCCTCCTCCCCTTCTGTGCCTGGGACCGACGGTGGGGACGTCTCTCCCTAAGGATGGCTTCGCTCAGACTTGGACTCCGCATCCTCCCAGTTTCCCAGGGAGCCTCTTCCTGACTATACCTCTGCTTTCCCATGTGAACACCGTCTTACTCTCTTTGGTGTTTGGTTTTGGAGCCAGAATCTCACTGTGTAGCCTAGACTGGCCAGGCTTGCTTTAAGCACATGATTATTCTGCCTTAGTGTCCCATGGACTGGGATTACAGGCATGTATCATCACATATGTCTAGTTCGCTCTAACTGGTCTCCTCATCGGCCATCGGCACTTTGACATGCTTAGGTCTTCCCATTATAAAAACGGAGGGAAGGAGGGAGGGAGGGAGGGAGGGAGGGAGAGAGGGAGAGAGGGAGGGAGGACTGAAGGAGAGAAGAGGCTCTTCCCTGTCACTTCATAAATTCCACTTCATAAATTCCTTCCTCTTCATAGCCCACATGCCTACTGTCTGCATTTACTAAGCCCCTTCGCACTCCTTTACTTCTTTCTATCTAAGAAGGGGAAAACTCACAGAGATGCAACTTATATATAAAGCACGCTGATCCCAAATGCACAGTTCAGTGAAGGCTGACGCTTTTATGTACCCTAAAGCAGCCACTTACCCTGATCAAGACACGCAGCATTTGCAGGAATATGATGTACTCAGGGCTCTCTAACTCTGTATTTCCACTTGATAACATTCCTGGCAGACAATTCCATAGCAGTGGGTAGTGAGAGTTTTGGTTTCTTTAAAAACTCAGTTATGTGAATATGGTTCTGCTTTGATCCTAGGTGTGGTATATGGGGCTGCATCAGACTGTCCAGAGATGCTAACTATTATTTGACTTGTGCTCTAGCAGGGGCATGATTTTTGCCAACATAATATACATTTGGAATCCTGGTGGCTCTTGAGAGGGTATAAATGCAAGAGCCCTGGGAAGGCCTGTGGCAGCTGCTGTTCCCCTTGCTGCTGCTGGTCCCTCCTGCTGCTTCTGGTTCCTGCTTCTGGTTCCTGCTGCTGCTTTTACTATTGGTGGATTGCTGGTTGCTGTTTTCCTGGCTTGCTGGTATTCTGACAGTGAAGATTAGACTTGCCCCCGAGGAACTTGAAGCCACTAACCAGCAGGAAGTAGTCTACAGAGGTCTATGCCCCCTCTCCCCTCCAACCTTCTTTGTCACCTACCTAGTGTTAGGGGGTTGGAAGGGATTGGGGTGAAGAGGGGTAGTAGATATAGAAACCCAAAATAGTAGCCAAAAGTGCTGCTGCAGCAGTGGGGTTTTTTAAAAAGATTTATTTTATTATTTATTTTAATTAAGTGTGTCTTCTGTGAGTATGTGCCATGTGAGTACAGGAGCCTACAGAATCTAGAATCTAGGAGAATGTGTGTTTGGTACATACTCTCTCATTTTCTTTTGTACTGGGAATGGAACCTAGACCCTCACCCATGCTGGACACGCACACAGTATGTATTGCTGAGCTACAGCCTCAGCTCAGATTCCTAAAAGTGGCCAAAGATTAAACGTATTTGTCATGTGTGTGTGTGCTGTCTGGCTGCTCCTGAGAGACCATGCCTTTCTTAATATTTTTGAAGCTTCATTGGAATGTAATTGACATGCCATGATATATTGTCACAAGTTGAAGAATTTTGCTCTATGCACATAATCCTGAAATTATCATGTACAATCACAGAGATACATCTATCTAGCCCCAAAGTGTCCCGTGCCTCTTTGTAATCTATCCTTCCCTTCACACCCCATCCTCAAGCATGTCAGTTCTCAAAGCCTTTACTTCTTCTGCACCCTTGCCCCAAGGTTTCAGGAAATACCTATTATAATGGAGGAAAAGCAAAGAATAGAAAAGGAAAAAGGCAGGGGGAGGGGATACTCTCAGTGTGACAGTGAGGAGATATCCCAGCCACTGGCCTGCTGCAAGCTAGGCTGATGGCCTCAGCTTGCAGAGCGAGGCTGAAATCAGCTGTGATTAATTCTCAAAAGTTCTGACTGGAGGGCGGGAGATGCGGCTCAGTGACTGAGAGCATAAGCTGCTCTTCCATAGGACCTGGGTTCGATTCCCTGCATCTGCCTCATGCGGCTCACAACTGTCCCAGCTCCAACAGATCCAATATCCATTTCTGGGCCTCTGCTACAGGCACTCACGTGTACACACAAACACACAGCTACCTATATAGTTAAAAATAAATGAAATTGAGAAACGAAAGATAGCGGCAGATATCTCAGAGCTCCAAGGAGTCTGAGAGACTGGCGAAGGGCGATGCGGTGGCAAAAAAGGAGTCTTCAGGGCCCACAATAGCTCCAAAAGGACAGGAGAGAGGGGGAGAGGGAGAGAAAGTGAGTGAGTGAGTGTCTTATGGGAAGGTGCTTTTAAAATGTGGACTCAAGAACCAGGCTGTGGTGGCACACGCCTTTAATCCCAGCACTTAGGAGGCAGAGGCAGGCAGATCGCTGTGAGTTCAAGGCCAGCCTGGTCTACAAAGTGAGTCCAGAACAGCCAATGCTACACAGAGAAACCCTGTCTCAAAAAAAAAAAAAAGTGGACTCACCAAATTGTATGGAAAGATGGCGGAACAGAGCCCCGGTAGAAAAGGATGACTCTATATCCTTTGTTACCATGTCTCAGCCAGCAGGCTGCAAGCAGAAAAATCATTCCTGGTGACTCTTGGGTTGGCCAGCACTGACAACAAGGAGATGGGAGGCTCCCTGGATCTCCGGCAGAAGCAGGTCATAACTGGTAGCTTCCGACTTGAGCCACTGTGGCTGTGGCCTGTGCTGCCTGCCCTGTTGGGAGACGGAAAGCAGAAACTCTGTGGTGGCAGCAGCACTGCCTGCAGCCTACAGCACAGCACTCACGAGGGTGGCTAGCACTGAGGACAGGGTTGTGTGCAGCAGCCTGGAGTTCCCTTGGAAACATGTCATAATTGAAAAGGACTGGTCCTAGGCCCGTCAGGTGGCACAGAGCATGGAGTCCCTGCAGCTGTGGCCTGTGCTGCTTGCCCTGAGAGAGTGTGGGGCAGCTGCCTCCAGCCTCCAAGCACAAAGGTGGAGTCTGGTGAGCCTCCCAGCTGCAAGGCGTGCAATAGTCCGGGGGAGCTCACACAGAACCTGCACCCAGATGCTGTGCCTAGTTGCAACGTCACCCTGACTCGCCAAAACAGTGAGATATTTAAATTGAGTCTCAACAATTGTTCAGTATTTATGGTGCTTCAGAAACCAGAAAACTTGACGCAGACCACGGACTGATTGCAATGAATATTTGCATGTGAAGCTATAGACACACACACACACACACACACACACACACACACACACACACACACTGCAGTTTTCAATGCCACTACGAAGAGCAAATACATGCTGATATCCTGGGCTGGGCTGGGCTACAGCCTGCATCATATTGCTGTTTCCGGGTCATGCTGTTGCTGGGGAGCCATATTGATTTGAGTGGCCTGCACTGCTGCCTGAGGCAGGTCATGGTGATGTCAGGTCTGTACTGCTGCCAAGGGCTGTGTCTGGGTCCAGGTCTTACTGCAGCCAGAGTCTGTGTTGATGTCTGTGGCCATTCGGACATCCGTGGTCTGTGCTGCCACCGAGGGCTGTGATGGTGTTTGGGGCCCGTGCAGTGGCAGAGGGCCGTGTTGATGTCCGTGGTCTGTGCTGCCACTGAAACCACACAGAGGTCTGTGGTGCATGCTGATGCTAGAGACCATGGGGATGCCTGTGGTCCATGCTGTTGCCAGAAACCACGTGAAAGTCCTTGATTTGTGTTCCCGCTGACTATTAAAGGGCAAGGAAGCTATTTCTGTGTGGTACTGATGACTGCAGACTCACAGTTGAGAAAGGGGGCCATATAAGGCTTCTGTGACAACTTCCAACCCTCATCCCCATCCCAAAGTAATAGCCTAGGCCAAAAGCCATTGAAAAGAATTCTTAAAAATTGTGATAAGGATGCTGAAGTGCGGATCTCCACAACTGATGGCTTCTGACACGGGTGCCGTGGGGAAGGAAGGTCTCGGTTTTCTTTAAGGATGGCGGGCAGACCTGGCATGACTGAGTGTGCTCAGGGTTCATGATGTGCAAATCCCAAATAATCAATAAAAGCATTATGAAAAAAATTTAAAAATAAAATAAATCTTTAAACAACAGTGAAGTTTTGACTGGAAATTTAGAAACCTTGGGAGACATCTAATGACTGAAAACCAAGGGAGTAGCCTAAACAGAAAACTAGTAAAGAAAGAAAGCAGAGTCAGACACGGTGGCGCACGCCTGTAATCCCAGCACTCTGGGAGGTAGAGGCAGGCGGATCTCTGTGAGTTCGAGGCCAGCCTGGTCTACAAAGAAAGTTCCAGGACAGCCAAGGCTACACAGAGAAACCCTGTCTTGGAAAAATTAAAAATTAAAAAAAAACTTAAAAAGAATAAATGATGATAATACAACAGATGTTTCAGCTGCAAATCACGTTCATGTTGTTGCTGTAAATATTTAAAGTGGTGCAGACAAAATTTCTCAGAAGAGTGGCAGGGTAGGAGGGCAGCGCATGAGGTAGAGATGAAGGTGGCTAATTTTTGTTTTGGTTTTTATCCTGATATTAGGGAGTAAAACTAGCATCTCCTACATGGGAGGCAAGCCCGTCAAGCGCGTGACCAGCTACAGTATCTCGTCAGCCCTCTCTTACCCTTTCTGTGAGACAAAGTCTTACTAAGTTGCCTGGGGTGGCTCTGAATTTCATTCTCTAGCTCACTTACGCCTTGACCCCACTGTGAGCTGCTTGTCTTGGCCTCCTGAGTAGCTGGGGTCACCAGCCTATACCTCCAGGTTCTTTCTCTTTCTTTCTTTTTCCTGTGTGTGTGTGTGTGTGTGTGTGTGTGTGTGTGTGTGTGTGTGTGTGTGTGTGTGTCTGCCTGTACACCTGCAGGCCAGAAGAGGCCATTAGATCACATTACAGATGGTTGTGAGCCACCATGTGGTTGCTGGGCATTGAACTCAGGACCTCTGGAAGATCAGACAGAGGCTCTTAACCACTGAGCTATCTCTCCAGCCCCCTACCTCCAGATTCTTATCTTCTATAAGGCAAGCTGAAGGACCACATGGCTGGAGCACCAAGGAGGAGCCAAGGAAGCAGATCCTTCCTTGATTCTTCCG
This sequence comes from Acomys minous, assembly GCF_964271855.1. Lineage (NCBI taxonomy): Eukaryota > Metazoa > Chordata > Mammalia > Rodentia > Muridae > Acomys > Acomys minous. The sequence goes on from NC_140495.1 coordinate 106,153,814, forward strand.
TGGCCAGGACATACTGACTTGAACAACAGACCTCTTCCCAGACTGCCTGTGACTGTGCTGGGCTCAGCTTTGAAACCGTGGGACATAGCCCCAAATGAGTCATATAAATGTGAAAAATTTGGAAGCAGTGAGCATCTCAGAACGTGCCCGGTGCTATGAAGGTGCCTCCTAGACCTGCCTTCATTATGTCCCGTAAGTTTGGGTATGTTGTGTTTTTGTTTTCATTCAATTCTAGAAGGTTTTTAAAATTTTATTCTTGATTCCTGTCTTGACCCATTTTTCATTCTGTAGTGAGTTTTTCACTTGTTTTGTTTTCCGAGACAGGGTTTCTCTGTGTAGCCTTGGCTGTCCTGGACTCGTTTTGTAGACCAGGCTGGCCTCGAATTCACAGAGATCTGCTTGCCTTTGCCTCCCAAGTGCTGGGATTAAAGCTGTATGCCAGCACCTCTTTAATAAAAAGCTTGTAAGATTTTTATTGTTTCTGTTTTGATTAATATCCAGCTTTAATCTATGGTGGTCAGATAGGATATAGGGTATTTATTTAAATTTTCTTGTTATCTGTTGGGACTTTTGTTTTATCCAAGTATGTGGTCGATTTGGGGGAAAGTTCCATGAGATACAGAGAAGAAGAATTATTCTTTGGTGTTGGATCAAATGCTCTGTAAATATATGTTAGGTCCATTTGGTTTATGACATCAGTTAGCCACAGTATTTCTCTGTTTAGTTTTTGTCTGGATGACCTGTCTATTGGTGAGAGTCGGGTATTGAGGGCCAACATGTGACTTAAGCTGCAGTAGTGTGTGTGTGTGTGTGTGTGTGTGTGTGTGTGTGTGTGTGTGTGAATTTGAGTGCCCTTGTACTTGGTACATAAATTATAAGAATTGTAATATCCTCTTGGTGGATTTTTTTTTCCCTCTGATGAGTATGAAGTGTTCCTCTTTATCCCTCTGAACTAGTTTTGGTTTGAAGTCTGTTCTGTCAGATATTAAATTGGCTACACTGGCTTGCTTCTTAGGTCCGTTCACTTATAATATCTCTTTCCATCCTTTTGTCCTGAGGGGGATGTCTATCCTGGATGTTGAGATGTATTTCCTAGATGCAGCGGAAGGATGGATCCTATTTTGGTATCCCCTCTGTTAGTCTGTGCCTTTCTATTGGGGGAACTGAGACCATTGATGCTGAGAGACACCAGTGAGCAGTGTCTGTTTATTTTCACTGTGTTGTTGTAGTACGGGTCCCCCCCCTTTGATTTGCTGGTCTGATGTTATTTATTCTTTGTGTTTATTTTTATTTTTTTGTGGTTGACACCTTCAGGTTGAAGTTTTCCTTCTAGCACCTTCTGTAGGGCTGGATTTGTAGATAGATACTGCCTGAATTTGGTTTTATCATGGAGTGTCTTTATCTATCCTGATTATAAGTTTTGCTGAGTAGAGTGATCTGGGCTGGCACCTGTGGTCCCTTTAGACTTTATAGACCATCCATCCAGGCCCTTATGGCTTTTAGAGTCTCCACTGGGAAGTCGGGTGTTCTTCTAATAGGTCTGACTTTATATGTTATTTGTTTGGTCTTTTTCCCTTGCTGCTTTTAATATTTGCTCTTTGTTCTGTACATTTAGGGCTTTGATCACTATGTGCCATGGGGGATTTCTTTTTGTATTCCAGTCTATTTGGTGTTCTGTGTGCTTCTTGTACCTTGCAAGGCACCTCCTTCTTTAGATTAGGGACATTTTCTTCTATGCTTTTGTTGAAAATATTTTCTGTGCCTTTGACCTGGGTCTCTTCACCTTCCTCTCTTCCTATTAGTCATAGATTTGGTCTTTTCACAGTGTCCTAGATTTCCTGGATGTTTTGTGCCTGGATCATTTTTTTTTTTTTAAGATTTAACATTTTCTTTGACCGAGGTATTTCTTCTATCATGTCTTCAATGCCCGAAATTCACTTTTCCATCTCTTGTTTTCTGATGGTGAGGCTTGCCTGTGACATTTCTGTTTGTAAAGACTTATTTTGAAGTCCTTGCCTTATGCTGCAGCTACATTGCATTTCTCAGGGCCCACAGTAGTAGAGTTTCTGGGCTGTAGAGGAGACATATTGCCCTGGCTATTATTGACTCTTTTTATGCTGGCATCTAGGCATCTCAGTTTGGGATTGTAATTCAAGTTGCTGGCATCTGGTCCCGTCTTTGTTGGGCGGGTGCCCCATTCATTGGTGTCTGTTACCCTCTCTGGTTCTTAGGAGATTATGGGGCTGTGGGTTGTCTGGTAAAGAATGCTTCCGAGATCCTGCAAGGTGTGGCCTCCGGGGTTCCAGGCAGAACGTGTTTCTGGGTACTGGGAGCTGACACTTAGGGCTGGGCAAGAAGGGGGGCTAGAGTGGATGGGATCTATGAAAGGATGCACCCCCAGGATCTGACTAGTCATCTGAGACTGGAGGCTGATGGGAAGAGGAGGCGGCCTGTTTCAGAGGCAGGGATGGGACTGGGAATTGGATGTTAAGAAGAAAAGGGGCTGTGAGGATCACCTACCTGCTTCCCTGGGCAGCGTGGCCAGCAGGTTCCCAGGAAACCTCACGGTCTGTCTTCCTGTCTAAAAGAATGGGATCGGCACGCCATCAGGTGTCCGAGGAATTTCGATATCTCTTTCAACCCAGTGGACTTTGGTTTGCTGAGACCAGGTCTCGCCCTAGTCCACACTAGGCAACTCTCTTCCCTTAGCCTCCCAGATGCCTGCTTTACAGATGCCAGTCACATCCCTGCTATCCTGCTTTGTTTCTCTCTGTGTGTCTTTTTTTTTTCTTCTTTAGACTTATTTATTTTACTTTATTAATGTTTTTGCCTGCCTGTATGTGTATGTGCCACATGCAGGCCAGTTGGATCGCCTGGAACTCTCGTTATGGATGGCTGCAAGCCACCACGCCAGTGCCTGGGAATCAGAGCCCGACTCTGCTGGAAGAGCAACAGGTGCTCTTAGCTGCTGAGCCATCTCACCAGCGCAGCCTCTCCTTTTTCTATTTTATGTACTTCTTCCTATTTACATCCAACAGATTTTTTTCAAGTCCTCCCAATTTTACTTTGTAAATACTGTCCTTTCTGTGTTTGTTTGTTTTACCTTCAGACGGGGAAGTTCTAGGCCAGCCTGTACTACATAGTGAGGTCCTTAACGACGAGGCAAAGGCTGAGGCATTTTTGTGGTTTCTAACAAGGCGTCTTATTTACTGTTCTAATTTATGATTAGCCCCATCTGCTTCCTGCCAACCGTCCTGTCAGCAGAGCGGAAATAATCATGGCGACTCTAGACACACCATGGCACCAAGGAAAGCTCTCGAAGTTACAGTGCTTACCCATGCTTCTTTATTAGAGAAAATATTTTCCAAAGCAATGTGTTGGTTGCCATTCTTTAAAAAAAAATTTTTTTAATTACACTTATTTATTTGTTATGTGGGTATGTGTATATGGGGGCAGGGGGGCATGCACATCACTTCATGCATGTGGAGGTCAGAAGATAACTTTGGGAGTCAATTCCCCCCTGCCCCCCCCTGCTATGTGGGACCCAGGATCAAACCCGGTCACCTGGCCTGGAGGCAAGTGACTTTACCTGCTGGTCCCAAACAGTGCTTCTTGATATGGTCCCCCCCAGGGCCAGGGAAAGGGTTCCAGCTGCAGACAACGGCACAGGTGCATGGCAATGTTGGTAGAAGTCTCTCAAAGTGGACTCCTTTCTTCCCCCCACCAAGGAAACACTTGAGCCATGAAAAAAGGTTGAGGTGGGGGACCCACCTCACTGTATTAGAATGGATGCTAATTTACTTTCCGTTGAATATTTAACATGCCATTTACATAGCTGTCTTAGCAGAATCAATCCCTGTGTTTTATTATTTGAGGACTAAAAAAAAAAAAAAAAAAAAAAAATAGTTTGCCTCCTAGGAGTCGGAAGTCGAGTCAGCCCTGTAGATTAGAATCAATTCTGCAGATGGAAAATAAAGCTTTGAAACATATTCTTGCCTTCCCTGAGCACGTTGCAGGCATTAGCGATAATGGGACCAAACCACAGCCAGTCCCACTCTGAGTTGTGCAAGCCCGTGACCTTCCTGGTGGCGGAAAGCTGAATCTGGCCCCCAGCATCTCCTCAGCGTGGGCTGGAAGGCACAGGACAATCACAGGCACACACAATGCTCTTTCCCTTGAGTTGCTGAAACACAGCCAGGGCAGGCATGAAGGGCGGGCTGACTCTCCTCATGTCCTTCAGAACACTGTACCACATCTACTGGTCCAGTTTGTTAGATCGCTCCAAAATTCACAGGGAGCACTAGAGAGGGAGGGATGAAGTCCAGGGTCATCATTTAGTTTCCTTCAGTCACTTCACGTGCCTATCAGCACATCTCAAACAAAGAGATGAATCTGAAGAAATGTAAGACAGTAAGGTTCCTGTGACTGAAGACTATGCGCTCCATTTTATAGTATTATAGGGGTTGTGGGTGGGCAGACTATAACTCTGCTGAGGGTTGAGGAACGTCTGCCCCGGGGATGTGATAGTTGAGCTGGGGATGTTATCTACTAGGGGCCTGGCACTGTTTTGGACCTTGATGTTGTAGTGATAAATAAAACAAAGTTAATAGCAAAAAAAAAAAAAAAAAAAAAAAAAAAATCCCATGACTGCTCGCTCAAATATCACCAGTCTTGTTCCTATGCAAACCTGCACTCAAGTGTATTTCATCTCTTAATTTGTTTTTGTAGATTTTATTTTATGTATATGTGTATGTGTGTGTTTGTGCAAGTTGTATGCATGCCACATGTGTGCAGGTTCCAGTGGAGGCTAATAGACAGTGTCAACTTCACCCTGGAGTGGAAGTTACAGCGGGCTGTGAGCCTTCTGATGTGGGCGCTAGGAACTGAGCATAGGTCCTCTCCAAGAGCAGTTTACATTAACCACTGAACCATCTCTCTAGCGCCCCCTCTTAATTTTAAGAACGGGGGGGGGGGTACTAGAGCAGACTGTAAGACACACCTTGCTTCTTCTCACAACATCTTTACCATGTGATGGGTCCATCCACCTTTGCCTGCTGTTCCATTTCTTCTTCAATATAAATTCTAGGTCACATGAGGACTTGTAGTTGGTGCATCTTGAGTGACCACTTATGCTTTCACCTGGCCTGCCCAGAGGCCCAGCTGCTCTGGACAGGCTAGTGCTGTGGCCCCCAGCAAGCCTCTGCAGATCGAAGTCGGGAGGAATTGTCAGGATCTTTCCTGCTCACAGAGTGCCTCAGAACCCCATTAATGTTGTCTTCAGTGTGAGGCATGCTGGGGCGATTGTAATCGTGTCTGCCATGAACAAAGTCACTTGAAAGAGAAGGCAGTCTCGCAGGGTAAGCAGTCTGTAAAGTTCAGCGTGTTAGCTGTTGAAAGACTGATGTGTAATAGAAGAGCCTTTTGAGGAGACTTCAGTTCAGCCCCTACCCTGTTCCCAGGAGCTGGCCAGAGTGCTGAAGCCAGCAACCATTGACAACCACCAGGTGAGCCTTGCTGGCTGCATAGCTCCAATAAAGCCACCAATTTATACCCTACAGGCCAGGATCGTAGCCCTGGGACAGGGTGGGGCGGCCAGAGAGTTCTCAGCAAGTGCCAGGCTTAGACTTATGGCCTGAGGCATGTAAACAGCCAGTGGAATTTCAGGGTACATAACATCGGACGGTTCCCAGACCTGGGGGAGCTATATTTAGCTTAGGCAAGTTTAGAAAGAGCTCAGAGGGAGTGCGGTGGCATTCAAACAAATGTGAATAGTATGGGGCCTTGGAGGAAGGCAAAAACTTCTTCAGCGTCAGGAATCTGGGAAGGAAAACCTGCATTATAGATCTTGGGACGTGGGCTGTGGCGAGCCTGGGAAGCCAGAGTTCCAGGGGGGGCAAGCACTCCCCACAAAAGCTCCTACTGAGTTGCCCAGGCTCTTTCAACATCTCTCCCCTGGAAAATTTATTTCAGGCAGATTATATCTGTCTGTTCCTTTCACTTGTGTAATTAATTATTCTCAAAACTTCCCAATTTATCCCACACTTATCTTTCCACTGTTCCCTGAGTCAAAACAACAAAGAGGTGCCCACTGGGAAAACTGTTCTTTTCTTAGGGAGCAGAGGACCCTGGGCCCACTTCTCCCACTGAACCCCTTTGTTTCGGTCAAGGAGGCAGCCGGGCTGCACGGCAAGCTTCTCTCGCCTGAGGTTCCTCTTCCCTATTAACATAGACACAACACTCGGTTGAGGCTGAAGGGTAAGACATTTTCTGCTTGGTATGTTTTATGGCCCATTATTATCTGCCATACATGCCTCATGCCTCTCCAAGGGGCACAGGAGAATGTGCCTAGTGTAAGCATTGGAGAGGGTCTCCCACTTTTGACAGGGCGAGGGAGAGATCAGCCTCATGAGAGAACCCATTTGAAGCCACCCACCCCAATTTCAAAGGCGATCCGGACTCCTAGGAGTCTCTCTAACTCTGGACCCTTCCTTGGGTCTGCAAACGCATTGCCTACACCCCCAGGGAGGCAGTCCTTGGGTTTGGGTCTCTGTAATGCTGTCCCCTGTCAGCTTTCTCACAGCAGCCATGGGGCAGGAGTGATATTTCTTCCCCCACCTGTTCTGTCTGCTGCTCATTATGTGTGGGAGGAGCCTGGAGGTGGGACAGACATTACTTACCAACAACAGTATGTGTGTGTGTGTGGGGGGGGTAGGGAATCAAATCAATCACTTCCCCCACTGCCCTCAAACATAACAACAGCCATGATCTAGTTCTTCCACTGGTTGGGAGAAATCAGAATTAGATGTTTGAATACACACAGCAGCCATGGCAATAGAGGAAATATATATATGCTCCAAGTGGGAGGATTGCCAAGGTAGGAGGAGCCAGCCACCGTGGCAATACCAGGAACAGCTGGTTTCAATGGAAGAGTCTCTTCTGAAGCCAGAGGACGTACCCCAATTCTCACCTAAGATATAGAATCTAGTCACAGATGACGTGGGGGTGTGGAGGGGGCAATTGATCCCTTGTCCCTCTAGACTCACGTCATCAGCACCCCAAGGAGGACATTCCTTAATGTCCCTAGAGGAACCCCAGAGGGTATCTGAGCATCTTCACAACAGAACTGAGGGGGTCACCCGCCACATCTGGGCTCCTCACTTGCGGTACTTGCCCTAGTACCGCAGGCGCAGCAGAAGCTGAGAGCAAAGCGGCTTAAAAGGCGGGGTGAGAAGTGGACACCATCAAAGGCGACCCCTGGGCATCTCCTCAATGCTTATCCTCAACGCCACTCACAGCCACTTGTTGCCCCGGCAAAGACAGGATGGTGAGGTGAACGGGCAGACGAAAGAACGCCAGCAGCACAGAGAAAACCTCTCTTTTCATGAGGAAGGCTGGTGCAGGTGGCAACCCCAGCCATGCACGAAGCACAGACTGGCCTCACCTTGCCGCGCTCCGTGCTGGCTGAGGGACGGATGGCAGGGTCTCTTGTGGAACTGCCTCATCTCACAAGCCCCAGTTCCACTAATCAGCAATTGCCCTTGAGTGTGAGCCTGGGGTTGATTTGCTGTTCTGTCTGAGGGAACCTCAAGGGCCTTGTGGCTTTAACAGGAAGAAGTCCTCCTCATTTTCATTTTAGCAGCAATCGTTTGTTCCTCTCTTCCTGCCATGGTGATTAAATTAGCAGGCTGTCCGTGGAGAACATATGCCGATGGTCCCGGGGAGGCGCTGCGCACTTGCCTGTCTGATGGGTTTGGAGAAGGAAAGCAAGGGGCGTGTGTGGTGTGCCTGTGTCCCTCCCCTTCCCTGTCTGTCCCTGGGAGGGTCTCCCACCTGGGATGGCCACCCAGCCAGCATCAAGGACCACAGGAAGGGTGGCACGGAGGCTTAGCTGCAGGAAGTCTGGCAGGTGGCTGCATACACACTGCTGCCCACTGTGGCCCCACTGCTCACACTGCTGGTGGGACACTTGAGGGGCTTCATGCTGTTGTCACTCTGGATGTTCAGATGCTCCAGCCTCCAGCGTTCCCAGCTCTTCCGAAACTCCATCTGGACCTTCCGTAGGGAAGGAGAAGGGAAAAAAAAAAAAAAAAAAAAAGGAGGGAAGCAAAAGCCATCAGGCAAACCAACTGCCCACAAAATGGCCCTGTTATTACATTAGCAGAGAAGGGAAAAAATCCACTGGATTATATTAAGAGACACAAGCCAAGGTCTTCAGGCGCCTAAATTAATATCCCAATAAAATTGTTTATTGTTGTCTCCTATTTTCTGCCTCTCCTCTGGAGAGAGATGGGCTTGATGACCTAATTGGCCTTACCCATCTCTAAATTCAGTGGTTCAGCTAAGTACCTTTTACAATCCATCACAGTATTATTTAACGGAAGAGAATGAGAGTGAGGGAGAAAGGCTGGGAGGGAGTGAGGGAGGGACAGAGAGAGAGAGAGAGAGAGAGAGAGAGAGAGAGAGAGAGAGAGAGAGAGAGAGAGAGAGAGAACTGGAGAAGATGGAGTCTCACTTTATAAAGCGCTCTCACAGTGTGGCTTTGACAATTGAACGGGGAAGGCACATCCACGCCTAGCTCTAGTGATGCCCTCGGCAGTCTAAATTCCCTCAGGAGCTTTTGCTTTGTTTTTATTTGGGTCTGGGTTTGGTGTTGTTTGTTTCTTTCTGAAAGAATACATCTCACTTATATAGCCCAGGATGGTTTCGGACCCTTCACCTTCCTAACTCAGCCCATTGAATGCTAGGAATTACAAGCCCCGTTTCCCTTCAGGTTTTCACTCAGTCCTTGAACATCCCAGGCCAGAGAAGGGGTGAAGAAAGCAAGGATCATGACATAAGACCCAGGACTTTCGTTCCCGGCTTTGAACCCATCCCATTCAGAAACACTGAAGAGAGCTTGGCTGGACAGTCTGCCTAGGTGAGCTCGGCCAACCTGCTTCCTCGTTGTGCTGCGCTCAGCCTTCCCAAGGGGAAGAGACTCCTCAGCAGGGAACGTGCTGGAAGTCAGACTGCTGGGGCAGACAGTTACACAGAACACAGGGCCCTCTGATCCCTCCGGGCTGTGGCTCCATCACGGCCCTGTGACTGGGGTTCCAGAGAGGCCTGTTACAAGCTGTTCAGCACATGCTGAGGGCTGGAGCACTCTTCTGCAGAGGTAATCTCCTTGTCTGCTCTTCTATCCTTGCCACCGGCCTTCCCAATCTAGAACTGTCTGGACTGTGTTCCTTTCAGACCCGAGCCCTCAGGAGGGCCAGAAGCCAGCAGTTGGCTATGTGCAACGGGCTCCTTGCCAATACTTGTACCTGCCCCTAGGCGAACACTCCTCCTGTACCCTTCCCATGTCATCCACCAAGCCTTAAGCCCAGACAGACGCCCTGTGCGGCCACAAGACATCCCTTACAAGAACTCCTGTGTTGTGTAGAGCTAAGATCACCCAGCACCTGCCTGTCTGGGCATCGTGGAGCCCAGGCCTAGAGGGCGAGAGAGGGACATGGAGCAGGCATTACTTATGGCTGTCCTGCAGGGCTGGGCTTGTGTAGTGCACACAGCTGGGATACAGCCCCTGAGCTCAAAGATGGCTCCCTTCTGCTCAGCTGCAGAAAAGCAACTCTCTCAGTCTTCCACTTGGAGGAGGGGAAAGAAAACTAGTACATTGAGGCCCAGCCAAACCAACAGGACTTAGAACACAAGGCTTCTCTTGATCCTGCCTCTCTTGGCACTTTTTCTGAGCCCCCATGGCGGGCCCCAGTCAACACGGTTGTTCTTAAGAACCACTGGCTGCGGGGGATGGCCCAGTCAATGAATTACCTGCTTCAGAAACATGAGGACCTGAGTACTGGCTGCTTTTCCAGAGGACCCAGGTTCGATTCCCAGCAACCACACATGGCTCATGACCATTGACCATCTATAACTCCATTTCCAGGGGATCTAATGCCTTCCACTGGCCTCCATGGGCACCAGGAATGCATGTGGTGCCCAGACACGCACATTTATGTTTTTCCAAGACAGGGCTTCCCTGTGTAGCCTTGGCTGTCTTGGACTTGCTTTGTAGACCAGGTTGGCCTCGAACTCAAAATGGTCTGCCTGCCTCTGCCTCCCAAGTGCGGGGATTAAAGGTGTGTGCCACCATACTCCATACTGGCTCAAAAATAAAATGTAAAAACAAGTTAAGCATGCTGGCTCAAATGTGTAAGTCCAGCACCAGACGGGTATATGTTTGTGTTGGGGGTGGAGGGGACCAGCTGGATGCCCGGAGATCTAACTAATTGATGAACTCCAGATGTTAGCAAGAATCACTGTCTCAAAACAAGGTGAAGAGTATTTGAGGAAGACACTTGGCACAGGTGCCTGGCCTCCACATGTGTGTGCACACAAGTGTATACGCACTCACATCCAAAAAGAAACAGATCTTAGTAAATACCGGGGACCAGCCATCATTACTCAAAGAAAGATGAGGAAGCAGAGGACATATAAATGTTTCCCAGGGCTCGGCCAGGATGAGAGCCCAGGTCTGACTCCAGCGTCTGGCACCAAACCACTGGCTTCCTGCCTGTCACTGCTCTAGCTGGTCTCTGGCCATGTCTCCTCCCCACTTAGCAGAGAGCACTTGAGAGGCAATGACTACACCTGCCTCCCCTGAGTACCCAGGCTCCAAACACAGCGCTCGGCACACAGCAGGCACTCGCTGCAGGTTCCTGCAGTGACTCAAACGAACGGCCACTCAACGCATGGGCCTCTGACTTGATGTCCTCCCGCTGATCGGTGAGAGAAACAAAACAAAGAATGATCCCGGCGGGGCTGGTGGGATGGCTCAGTGGGTGAAGGCATTTGCCACCAGGCCTGTGGACCTGAGTTGGATCACCAGAGCCTACACGGAAGAGGGAGAGAATCACCCAAGTTGTCTTCTGACCTTCATCTATGGTCTATGGTACATACACGCTGCTAATATTCCAATGAATGAATGATTGGATGAATAATCAGATGAATGAATGAATGAATGAATGATCCTGCCTGGCATCTGTCCATCTAATGTTAACCTTTTCTACACTGAAGCCCAGCATCATATCCTAAGCGCCCTCTCTGACTGGGCTTAGGGTTTGGTAAAGGTTTCTCACCTCCACTGACAAAAGATGACAAGGTGGCTAGCCTGAAGTCACACGGCTTGGCAGTGCAGAGCAGGACGAGCACTCACGGCTCCTGAGCTACTTCATGTTGGCCCTCCGACACGGGCCACAGTAAATCCATCGGCAGCCCTCCCCTCCCCTAGTCCCACGCCCCACCGACCAGCAGCTGGTGCAAGCCTTGACAATCACATGAGACCAATGGATGTTAGAGCCATCTTCTCAGGTCACAAGTACCTGGCATTGCCATGGTAACCCCGGGTCTGGAGAACAGCTCTTGTGGGCAGAGGCCACATGAGTGGCTTGGGCCCATGTGTGTTGTATCACTGCAATAAATCAGGTGTGACCAACCTGTAACCTAATAGACGCATGCATATTAGGATAGCGACAGATTTGGCCCGAAACGTTTGTGGATGACAATGACATATGGCCAGGTCAAAAGGTTGGACACCCCTGCTTGAAATAGTCAACATTAACCATTTAACGTGAGGCTGGGTCATCCTAAGCTCTTTTTTTCATTTGTGTGTGGTTGGGGCGGGGGTGGGGGCGGGGGGGGGGGAGGAAGAGAGTGTAGGGAGTGTTTTGAGGGGGAAGCACAGAACAGAATATGTCACTTCGATTTTCAGCCATGGTGAGGGGACTGGAGGTGTTTCAAGGAGAAAGACTGCAGGGAGACCCCACGGCATAGCCCCATAGCAACCAGTGGCAGCACCCCCAGAAGGGCCCCCAACATTCATCCCTCCTCAGACCTTACCTCATTGTTGACAAAGCAGTATAAGATAGCCACCATCAGGCCCTGGAAACAAGAGGCACGTTAGCAGGAAGGGAGCCCAAAGGAGGCAACTGGGCGACCATCCCCTGGGTCCCTCTTCTCAAATCAGACAGCCCAGGCAGACTTTGGAATACACGAGAGTGCTTTTCTTTTTAATTATGCAAAATAAGTTGTATGAGTGTGAGAGAGTGTGTGTGTGTGTGTGTGTGTGTGTGTGTGTCTCCGTGTGTGTCTGTGTGCAACATGTCTGGTGCCTCCAGAAGCCAGGTCCTCTAGCACTGGAGTTACAGGTAGTTGTGAGCCACCACGTGGGTGCTGGGAGCTGAACTCAGGTCCTCTGCCAGAACAGCTCTTAACCACTGAGCCATCTCTCCAGCAACGGTTTCTTATATTTTTCACCCATGCCACATCATCTAAGGCTAATGAAGAGGACGGATTCCTTTCTTTGAACATCTCTGACCTCTACGTTGTACAGCTAATTCTTCTGACTTAAGATATTCCTTCCTTGAAGGGGGGGAGGAAACTCGTAAGGCTCAGGAAGGTCATGGAATTTATAAGACTCAGGGAGTTCAGAAAGGTACAGGTCCTTCCATAGGGTTATATGAGCAGTCAGCAGTTGCTGGGGGAAAAGGAGACACTCCTCCATGGAGTTGCCTGCAAATTGTGCAAGGAGCTTCAGGTATGCAACTTTTGTGAGTCACCACCCATACTGGGTGGGATATTCAATAACGCAGCTGCCTCTGAGTCACTTGTGCTCCTGTAACCAACCCCAATAAGCTCATTGGTTCACCAACTAGACTTCAGTGGGATCATCTCTTTGGTTGGCTGTCAGTACTCTCTGTGGGGTGAATAGATGTATATTCACGTGCCCCTAGGAAAAGTCACACAACACCCTATATATAGATCTTGTTTTAACATCTCCAGGCCTCGGTTTCCAGTTATGTCAAGTAGGGGCAATCTCTCAACTGTGAGTCCTGGGTAGACTGAAAGAATAAATTATCTGGCGTGATGCTGGTGGATGGCAGTGCCTTTCCCTAGATGCCCAGATGCCCAGGTCCACATCTGGGAAAGGTTTCTTGTTCAGAGAAGACTGCCATATATGCCCAATTACCTGGGGATACCAGCTCTGGCTCTGCTTCAACCTTGTGACCTGGCGTGGGGGGCAGGATTGTTCTCCCAGGCCCCAGCCTATCCATCTGTATGATGCAGGCTGGTACCCACCCCTCCCTCCCTTTGGGATATCCCAGGCAAGTGGCCCCAGCACTGAGTCACCTGGAAGGAAGTGAAAGAGAGCTCTGTGAACAGCTTGATGAAGCGTAGGGTTCCTCGGGCATGCTCATCCATCACAAAGGCAAAGATGACTTCATGTGTCCCCAGAAGGGGGATGAGTGTCAAAGTGGACTTGGCAAGTCTGGAGAGAGGGCGAGACCGCTTGTGTCATTCTGGGCTTGTGTCCAGACTACTCTTTCCTCTCCATGCCCATCCCCTGCCCCTTTCTGCTACCTGATTTATGGATCAGTTTCACTGAAAAAATACCCTGGACAGGCTAGGCTGTCTGGGTGTGAGGGATGGGGGTAGAGGTCAGAGGTCAAGACTTCAGGATGAAGGGGGAAGCTTAGGGGTTGCAAACCAGGCCTAGATTGGAAAAGAGCACTACATGGGGCTCCAAACAGAGTCCCCCAAGATTCTCTCTCTGATGGAAGGGAAGGCTGAGGACACCCCTGCAGCCAGCTTGGTTAAGCACCTGCATTTGATGTCAGTCTTGCACATGAGATTAGCCTTCAGTTTGGATACCACGATGCAGATGACCCGGATGAAAATGAGAAAGTTGACCTGCAGAGGACACGGACAGGAGGCTGGGACCTTTCATTCTTCCCCAGGTCATTCGCCTGGTCCCACCCAGCTCAGGCCCACCAGCTTCCACCCCAACCCCCCCCTCAATCCTGTCTCTCACCCCAATAGCAAAGAGAATGGGCAGCCGGATGATGAGCCAGTAGTTCATGTTGGAGTTCCTGGTCCAGCAGCTGGGGAGGAGGAGAGAGGTATACAAGGCATCCAGGGGACTCACAGAGGCCCCGGTGGCTAGTGCAAGACAAAGCCACAAGTGTACGAGGCCAAGCAAAGGGCTACACCCAGCCACAGACCCATGAAGAGCCCTGCAAGTACATCCCATACCCCAACCCCAAGTCCTCAACACGCGGTCACACAAAGAGTTACCCATGCCCCTCCCCCATCTTCACAGACCTCTGCAAACTGTGACATGCACACCCAGCATTACACACAAAACAACAGGCGATTCACTCCGATGCCCATAAAAGCCACCAGGAAGGCACCATGGACTGCAAAAGCCAGCGGTATTGATCACCATACCAGGCCAGGCAAGTTCGGGAAGAGGAGATTAGGGACTAAATTAATATGCTAAACTCCTGCTGACCCCAGAGTCCTCCCCCAGCAGGTAATAAACTCGTGCTCCAGGGTTCAAGACCCCAGCACATCACTCCCCTGCAGCAGGATACTCACCCCTCATCCTCATAGAGGTACTTGACAACGCCCCAGGGGATAACAAACAGCAGAGGGACACCTAGGAGAGGGAAGGAAAGACATGAGAGAGAAGAGCTGGCAGGACAGAGCTGCTGACACAGTGGCCAGGTCTTCTCCACACCCCAGACTCCTCACACCCCCTTCCTGGCCCTAAAACAGGCTGGTCTGGGTGCTTGGGAGGATGAAGGTGCAGGGTTTACACTCATGCGCCACATTCGTCCTTACAGAGTTCTTCATGGTCCAGCCCCTCCCATGTGCCAGGCACACTATCACAATTTGCCTTCAGAGTCTTGGCTGTTAGACACTCAGTAGCATAGGTTCAGTACAACATGACGGGTAGGACATGCTTGACGAGGAAGGGGCCAGGGAAACTCTATGATGCTCCGTCCTCCCTTTCTCCAGCCCATATGTCCAGCTCAGGCCACCCCTTGAGGGGACAGAAGCCCCTTCAGATACATGCTCCCTCCCCCACGCACCTGTCAGATGGCTAGAAAATAGACACACTCCTATCCCAGCTGCACAGAAGCCTACACAATCAACAGGGCAGCAGTAAGACTTCCCAGTGAGCGCTTAGGATTTAGGTAAGCATCAATGTGTTGTTAGTAGGTGGGGTAGTCTTGAGAAGACAGGGTCTGTTGGGCAGTCCTTCCCAAAGGAGATTTTTGGGATCCCAGACTGTCAGGTCTCTCATTTTTGCTTCCTCGAATGGGGTGGGCTATTTACTACTCTATATGCACCCCACCACTGCAATATGGCACCCCCACAAGAGGGCCAAAGCTATGGATCTGCCTAATCTTTGACTTAAACCTGCAGAACAGCGATCTTATTTCTAAACATTTTCTCTTTATGATAACCATGTTGCAGGTGTTTTGTTATGGCAACGCAAAGCTGACTAACACAGCTTATAGACAGCCATTTAGATGGTCCCAGGTATTACTAGTTCTTGGTATTCCTGTTATTGTTGTTGTTGAGACAAGGTCTAAAGTAGTCCAAACTTGCCTAAAACTTTCTATAAGGTCAAACTTCTAATCTTCCATCTACTTCCTAAGTGCTAGGATTACAGACTTGTGGTTTCTCTCCACTTAGCTGGGGGAAGGGCGTCGTCGCGCCAAGAGTTCTATCTGACTCCTGCCTACAGCCCTGTGAGTGAGCTTGGGGATAGATTTCCCCTAGTCAGGCCCTGGATGACAGCAGCTCTGACAAACAGACAGACAGACAGAGACAAAGCCAGCTGGAGATTCCGCGTCAGGGATGGACAGCCATGTTGAACTCAAGTCTTTTGAGCAGGGGAACTGTGAGGCAGTAGTTTGATGCTGTAAGTGGCAAGGGTCAGAGGTCATTGTTAAACAGAAATGGACACATGGTCCAGCTGGTGTCTAAGGTCTACAGGGTAGAGCCAGGAGCCTTGCTCATCCCCAGAGCGCAGTCTGTGCTGGTTAACTGGCAGGCACGCTGTTCATCCTTTTATGGCAGATGAAGTAGACCAGAAGGAAAAAACCCAGGTAGGAGCAGATCTGGGGGTGCAACCCCGACACCCACTCCAGCCACCCTCAGTGGCTTCTGCACCAGTGTTCTCATTGTGTGCCTCCTACCTGTGCCTTTCTCAAGTTGGCCATGCACATGTATGAAGTAGGACAGAGGGTACATATGAAGGTGTGTGGACACAGGTTTCATGTGTGTGTGTAGGGTCCATGCACGTGCATATGTGGATTTAGGACATCTCTCCCAGGTGTATACTCCCGAGGCAGAATTACTTTGTAACCTTTCCAAACACCATCATCAGTGTCTTTAAGTCACTGGGGCTCACACAGTCATAGGTGTCGATCAACTTGTGTGTCTGGATCTCTGCACTGGCCCATGATTCAGAGAGGGGAGGGGGACCCAACAGTGTACACCTGGCCAGTGTTCATCAGATCCCCCCTGCTGGTCCATTTACTTATTTTACTATTACTATTGTTTAAAAGTTTTATTACATTCATTTAGTGTGTGTGTGTGTGTGTGTGTGTGTGTGTCCCTGTCTATATTTGAGGGTGTGTGTGTGTGTGTAAAAGTCTACATACTCAAACAGGTGATAGCCAGAGGACAAACTCAGGCATCATTCCTAAGGCTCTGTCTATTTGCTTTTTGAGTTAGGGTCTCTCACTAGGAACCTGAAGTTTGCCTGTTAGGTTAAACTGGTTGGCCACTAAGTCTTGAGCATCTTTCTGTTTCTGCCTCTCTAGCACTGGAATTACAAGGCCGTGTCATCACTTCTTTGTGTGAGTTCTGGGGAATCGAACTCCAGTCCTTATAATGGTGCAGTAAGCAGTTCCATCGAGCGAGCTATCTCTCTCTCTCCCTACCCTGTTTGTTTTCACACAGATCAGCCATTCCAACATCCATGATGTTTTATAAACAGGCTTTCATTGGACTGAACAAATAATGGGGTGACCTAGGAGGGGCCTCGGGCATAGCACACACTCTGCCCCATAGAATATGCCCAATAGGGGAGAATAAATATTATCAGTGAGTAAAGGGACACCCCTCTAGATAAGAACATGCAATTTCTGGGGTCACATATTGTACAGGAACTTCCAATGTGTGTCCTCCATCAGCTATGGTTCTTTCTGAGACCGCACTCCAGTATGAGAGAGCTTGCTCGTGTCACCAGCCAGCTCCGACAAGCTTTGTTCATTCCTTAACACCTGGTGAACAAGGCCCTCATAACAAAACAGTAGCACAGCCCTGCCACCTGCCGAGGTGAGACACTCCTTGCAGGCTCTAAGACGCTAGGACAAGCTAGGGGAAGAAGGGCAGCCAGATTTGCAGAACAGGTCCTGGGAAGTCACGTCTTCCCACTATGGCATAGCTCCCTTCAGAGGGTGGCCAGTTGCTCACGGATGACAGCACAGGTTGTATACCTTCCAGGGCGTTCCCACAGTCGCATCGGTCTTACTTCTGGATCAGCTGCACAGGAAGTCACAAGTTGCTCCCCAGCATCCTTACTTGGCCTAGGCTTCCTGACAGGGCTATAGAGCCTGTACGTCTCTATTACTCTTTCTTTCTCTCTGATCTCTTCTCTCCTCCACCTCAGTTTCTCAAGAAAAGGTGTTCTGACTGGGGAAGATGTCCCCAAGAGGAGCCCTGAGGTAGGCTAGGCAAGATAGACCTGTCACCCTTCTCCCATCTCCTTCTTAGAGACCTCCAGAACACCATATGTCTCCACTGACCCCTACCGCTCCCTTCTTTTCTGCACACATCCCTTTGATTGGCCCTACCCTTGGGTTGCTATGGAGACAGATACAAACAGCGCTGATGTTATTTCCCAGAAATGGACAGACACTATCCGTCCCCCACACAAAGGAAGTCCTTTCCTGAGTTCTCCTTAATGGTCTGTCCCTGCACCCCCTTAGGGAGCATCAGTATTCTCAATGGGACTGCCTGGCAGGATAGAGAGGCCTAGGAAGGAAGGAAAGATCTAGTAGGATGGGCTGGGTCTTGGAGGAGGAAGGAGAAAAAGGACCATCAGGGATTTCTGTGCTCATTTTTATCTGTATAAAGACCTAATCCTGCTCAGCAGAACCAACAGGGGATCAAGGGGAAAGCGGATGCCAAGACTGGTGTTTGGCAAAGAGATAACAAGGCCCAGAGCCAGGAGGCTAGGAGCCTCTTGTGACCCAGTGCCTGCTCTGTTGCTCTCCGGGTCTTAGAGGCCTTAATACTTGGGCCACACTAAACCCCATTAGAGTTCCTCGGCACTGAGGTGGCTTAGCAGCCCCAGAAGAAATAAGCAGGGTGCAAGGAGAGTGTGGAGGGAGCTGAGAGGGCCAGAGAGCAGCCACAGAGGGCCTGAGGCAACATCCTGGAACCTTGCATGAGGAGGATGCTCCCAGCATCAAGCAGCATTTTGGAAGGGCTGCAGCAGGACCGGGATGAGAAAGCACAGTCCTCGTGACTAAGCTGAGAAGTCTCAGGAAGCTAAGGCTGGAGGGACCAGAATAGCTCCAGGGATTGAAGTATGGCACAAGGAAGAAAGCTCAAGGGCAGATCAAGGAGGACTAAGCACAGGTCTGTCCTCTGATCTGTCCCAAGTAGAGGTATCCAGTGCTCCCTCTAGGAGGCGCTGTCCCCATCTGTCTCCCTGCTACCGTAGGATTCCAACCCTCCCAGCCCTGTTCCAATCAAACTGCAACACCCCCATCCCCTTACGGCGCCCTCCAGGAGACTCCCATGTGGAGAGAGGTAGAAACACAACCAGAAATGTTCCAGAAAAAAAAAAAAGGCACAATGATACTCAGTAGACATTTTTGGCTAGAACATTTCCAGCTGGGCTCCGCACACATCCGCAGTCCACCCCTTTCATCGGCTGGTCTCCTCTCCCAGCTTGGCTCTCTCCTGAGCCCTTCCCTTCACCAGCACAACAGCATCCTTATGCTAGCCCGTGCCCTGTTCACTTGCCTACCCCTTGCCTGCCGTGAGGCCCAGGATGTAACATCTCCCACTGGACCTCGAGTTGCCCTGCACTGGGTATGAAACGCTCTCCCACAGGACTTCAGCAGAAGAGGTACTTGAAGACAGTGTCTTGACTTCTAGTGGTGTGATGGCAAGGCTAAGGGTTGCCAGTGAGGGCATAGGGCTGATACGTGGGCGTATGAGAGTGGAAGCATCTACTAAGAAAGGAGATTTATTTTTAAAAAAGGGGGGGGGGTAGGGTAAGGTCTTCCACCCTTGCTGTAGGTCCCCATGGAGGTGGTGAGGTGAACGACGGTTGGCCTTACCCCAGCCTACACTCAGGTACAGCATGAAGAGGCGCTGCTCCGAGAACACCGAGAAGGCCAGCAGCGTGTACAGGTACACGCCCTCCACCAGCAGCCAGTAGTAGTTGGCCGCCACACAGTACTGCATGAGCAGGAACACCAGTCGGCAGCCTAGAGAGTCCTAGGGGCGAAGAAGAGTCCCGTGGGACCAGCAGCCCTGCCTCCTGCCCCCTCCTGTCCCTCCTGCCACTCCTCACTGGCCTGGCCTGGCCACTGTCCTACTATGGTTAACTTAACGCAGCATGACGGAGCTTTCATTTGGCCGGGGCTACTGCTGGGAACTCTCTCTGCTTTGGTTCACTGAAGAAAGCACCTGCTATTGCCCTCATGCTGGGAGGAGACCTGAGCCCTGGAGAAGTTGTGTGACGGGGTCTCGGTTTGTGCATTAACTAGTATGTGGTAGAGCTGGGATTCAAACGCAGGTCTGTATGCAAAGAACTCCGTGTGTCGGACTGAACCTGCCATGGCAGAATCTCTTACCTGCCCCAGGTGGACTGCCTCCTCCATCAGACTAGGGGTTCCATGTGTTGAACAGCCTCGCCCATCACACTAGGGACTCCCCATGGTGGAATGAATGTCTCTTCTATCAGACTTTCCTCACACTACGCCTCCCAGCGTAGGTTACCTCTCACATCAGACTAGGGGTTTCCCATAATGAACTGACTTCTCCCATCAGACTAGGAACTCGCCAAATTGGACTGCTTCTCTCATCACACTAGGGGCTCCCTGTCGTGTAGTGTCTCTCCCATCAGACTAGGAGTTTCCCGTGGTAGATTCCCATAACATAGGGATGCCCCAAGGCTAAGTCTGAGCCACTCTTGCTTATGCAGTGGACTCCGTCACCAATGCCCTCCCCTCCCCAGGCTCCCCGGGACACACCACACACCTGATAGGAGAGGAGCCCATCCCACTGGTGCTGCTGGGCAGCCGTGCTATACATCCATTTGAGGGCAGCATCCTTGATGAAGACGGACAGTGCGCGGAGGATGAAGGATGCAAACAGGTTCAGGTGGATGTAGTTCCGGGTGCAGTGCAAGTGTCTAAGGGAGAAAACAGGGCCCTTCCCTGGCAAGGTGGCCAGCACCAGTTCTCTGGCCAGCACCGGGCCCTCTGGCCAGCACCGGGCCTCCAACCAGCCCACAAACACATCAGGCATGTGCCCATCTCTGGATTACATTCACATCTTCACATCTTCCTTCCTCTGAGAATGCCCTTCTTCTTCATAACCTTGAAAATCCCCGATGCCTTGCCTGTGTAAGAGGCCCTCAACTAAGCAATTATGTGTCAGGATCAGTTTTCCCAATGGGAGTTTTGATTCTTTAGGCCAGGACGTTTCTGGACTGCAGAGTGGGTCTGAGGCACCCGGTGGAAATTCAAAAGGAACTGAGTAGAGTGTCAGTAGACTTTCCAGTAAAAAACAAAAACGAAAACAAAAACAAAAAACACGTAGCAGGGCTGAGGGGATGGCTCAGTGGGGAAGAGTGTGATACACGCGTGAGGACCTCAGTTCAGATCCCCAGCGCTAGGTGAAAAGCCAAGTGTGCAGTCCTGCGGTGGGGGAGTAGGGCATAGAGACCAGGAGATTGCTACAGTTTGCTGGCTGCCACCCTAGCTCAAGCAAATAAGATCAGAATGACGGAACAGGACACACAATATTTTTCTCTGGCTTCCGCATGCTTGGTATACAATCTACATGCAGAGCATACACATATATACTTACACACACAGACACACACACACAGGACATCTAAGGGCACTTCATTTGATAAAGGCCATCTCCCAACAAAAGCCAAAATCATCCTTTCTTTCCTGAGACAGGGTTTCTCTGTTTAGGTTTTTTTTTTTTTTTTTTTTGAGACAGGGTCTCTCTGTGTAGCCTTTGGCTGCCCTGGACTCACTTTGTAGACCAGGCTGGCCTCGAACTCACAGCGATCCACTTGCCTCTGCCTCTCTGAGCACTTAATGGAGAAACTTGGCAGCTATTTCCTTTAAAATCAGCAGCTGTGTCTCTAATGGCTGTTCTACAGATCTGACCACCGCAACAGGGCCACGGAAGAGGTGAACCAGAGCTGCTTACGGCTTAGAGAGGGTGTCTTCAGTGAGACCCCCAGAACAATGCACAGATAAACTGTAGCAACTAAAGAGTCCAGCAACGGCTTCCCCGACACATTCTAGCAATGAGCAATAAAAGGAAATTGAAGACTCATTCATAAGATTCTATCTGGTTTCCCAAAACTATCTCTAACAAGAGAGTGGGTAAGATCATTACAGGCAACATTGGCTTAAAATTACTAGAGATGTTTTTAAATGAGTGGGAAATACATAGTCACACTGTACTTATGAATAGAAATGCCACTGTCACTGTCCCATGTTAAGTAATGGATTCAAAGCAGCTGTAATAAAATGACAACTTTTTTCATTTAAAATTTAAATGAAATTTAATTTAAAAAATTTAAAAAATTTACAAAGCATAGCTAAAGGTCAGGAATAGTGTAAATGGCCAAGAGGCGCTTTCCTATAACCCCAGCACGTGGAAGGCTGAGGCAGGGTGACTAGGAGTTCAAAGCCAGCCTCAGCTACATAGCAAGTTCAAAGCTAGCCTGGATTCCATGAGATTCTGTCTCAAAACAATCAACACACGAAAAGCAATCACGACACAGGAGTCTTTGCTGTGAGAGAGTTAGCATTTCCTCTGTGTGTATGTATGTATGATGCCTGTACATATGTGTGCATGTTCATATGTGTGAGTGTGAGTGCACGTGCCAAGGTCAGAGGATAACCTCAGGTGCTGATCCTCCCTTCCCACCTTGTCTGAGACACTCTTGTTCCCCACTCCCCACAGCAGGCTGACTGGCCCCTGAGCTTGGGTATTCCTGTCTCTGCCTTCTGTGCCTGCAGGAGCACCAGGTCACAAACACATGCCACTGACCACATCTGGCTTCCCGTGGGTTCTGGGCATGCAAACTCGGGTTCTCACACTGCGTAGTGTGTGTGTTTAACCCCCTAGGCTATCTCCATGGCCAGAGAGCTATGACTTATTTTTATTTTCCCTTAAAAAAAAAAGCATTACTACAGCTGGGCATGGTGGTGCACACCTATAATCCCACTCGGGTAGGCAGAGGCAAATGGATCTCTGTGAGTTCAAGGCCAGCCTGGTCTACAAATAGAGTCCAGGACAGCCAAGGCTACACAGAGAAAACCGGTCTTGAAAAAAAAAAACCCACATTATTACATTAATTAATTTATTTTATGAATATATAGTATATATGTATATGTTTGAGCCCACACATGCCTGAACACTTGTGTGGCGGCCAGAGGGTTGGGAATGAATTTGGAGGAGTCAGTTCTTTCCTTTCACTGTGGATTCCAAGGATCAAACTCAGGGTAGCGGGCTTGGCAGCAGGAATTTTCACTAGCTGAGCCAACTTGCTGGCCCGAGACCTTAAATTTCTAATAAATCTTCAGGAGACAAGGTGCTGTGGTTTGGGAATAGGGCAGATGAACAGACCAGCAGAGAAAGATGTAAACAACAAAAACCAAATTCCAGGGACCCTTGTGTCAAACCAAGGCTTTTGGCAAAGGGACAGTACAATGGTGTGTAAGTGTATGAGTGTGTGTGTAAGTGTGTATGTGTGTGTGTGCTCGAGTGTGTGTGTGCATGCATACGTGTGCCTGCATGTGTGTGTGTGTGTGTGTGTGTGTGTGTATGTGAAATCCCTGTTTTTCACCTCATTGACATAAACTTAGTTCCAGGTGGACTAAAGAACCAAAGGGTAGAGCAAGACTGTGGCTTCTCGAAGGAACGGATGTGAATGGCTTTGTAACCATAAGAGAAGAAAAGCCTGCCTACAGGAGAGCAAAAAGAAATCTCATCTTCAGTGACAAAAATAAGTATCAATTGACGAGATTAACTTTTGCTAATCAATAGTTATTATTGATGTATTTTACTCATCAATAAAACTTGATAGTTGACCAATTTCACTTCATGTAAATGCACAACTCCTGGGTATAAAAGGCACCATAGAATAATAAAATAAACACAGAGTAAGTATGTCTCAGGCTAATATCCAGATAATGAATCCCTAAAACAAGCCAGAAAAGCCAAATAAACTAATTAAAAAAAAAAAAAGCAACGAACAAGCAATCCATAGACTAAAATATGAAAAAAAAAACCATAATCCACTTCATCTCTCTAGGGGTGAAAGATAAGCAAATTAGAATCATAAGAATGTCTTTTACAAGCTTTATAGAGTAGCAGTGCTTAATTCTGAAAATATTAAATGTGGAGGGCGAGGGAGCACAGGGCACCCTCTTCATTGGTTCCTGAGTACAAACTGGCAGTGGCCACCAGGCAAGCAACCTAACAGCAGCTAACAAGACACTCAAACCAGGCAGGTGGTCATTGTCGACAATTCTGAGGGTGTGCCCTAAGGAAACACGGGGGGAGGGGGGGAATCCCAGGAGGACTCTATTGTAAGGTTTGTGATTCAGAAGGAAAAACCAGCAAAACACTTCAAATATCCATAAACAAAGGAATAAGGCGGGAGGGGGGTTGGGGGGGTTGGGGGGTCAGGGAAGCAGAGTGTGGACAGCGCAAATTAATGACATAGGACTACCTGCGTCTGGAGTCCCACCACTGGAAACTGTGGCAGGATATGGACATTTAAAAATACCCACAAACCTTGTCGTCGTAGTGTGTGGTTATAGACACTTAGCAAAGGAGGGCAAGGTAAGGAGAAAGAATGCAAATTTAGTCTTTACAAGCAAGGGACAGCTCTTCTTTGAGGGTGGACATGGGAGCCTGGTGGTGTGCTTTGCTTTGTTTTGTAGCTCAGGCTAGCCTGGATCTCACTATGTGACCCAGACTAGCCTTGAACTTGTGGCAATCCTCCTGCCTTGACCTAAGCACTGGGATTACAGCGTTTACCACTATGTCTGACTTGTACTACTTTGCTTTTTGTTTTTGTTTTTTCCCATGTTTGTGTATGCATGTTTTCATGTGGACATCTGTGCACATGTGTGCATGTATGTAGGGAGGCCTGAGAATGATGTCAGGCATTGCTCACCACTGCTCTTTCAATTTACTCATCGACCCAAGGGCTCTCAATCAAACTCTGAGCTCACTGATATGGTAGCCTGGCTAGCAAGCTTGCTTTGGAGATCCTGTCTTGGACTTCCAACGCTGGAATTACAGGTGAGCCACCATGCCCACCTGACATTTATGTGGTTTTCTTTGGATCTGAACTCTGGTCCTCACATTTATGTGGCAATTGCACAGCTTAAACTGCTGTGCCATCTCCCCAGCTCACAATGCCTTAGTTCTAAGCATTGATTTCTATATGCATTTTCACTATTTTTTTTGAATCTCTGAAATGGTTCAAAATAAAAGAATATTTGATGACTTGAATATGAAATATCTTTGGGATGTGTAGATTTGGATGGTGGCAGTATTTCAGGAGTGACGATCGCTTAGCGGGTGGAGCCTAATTGGAGGAAGTAAGTCAGGAGGGGGTATCTCTGAAGGATATACTTAGCCTGCCTCCTGTCCACCAGGACATGAACAGCTCCCTGTGACTCACACTCTCATGGCCATAATTTTCTACCCGATCCCATGAGGACCAAGTAGTCCAAGGCTGAAGCCTTCAAAATCATGAGCTAAAACAAACCCTTCCACAACGAAACTGCTCTTGCATGTATCTCTCCGGGTACATAAAAGCAGCTGACACAACAATCATCCAATGAAGGTGCTTACTGAACACTGGCTGTGTCTCAGCGGTCTACTGCCGTAAAGAGACACCATGACCAAGGCAACTCTTATGAAGGAAAACATTTAACTGGGGTTGGCTTACAGCCTGAGATTGTTTAGTCCACTATCAGCATGGTGGGACGCATGGCAGTGTGCAGGCAGACATGGAGCTAGAGAAGCTGAGAGATCTACAGGCAGCAAAAAGATACTGTGTCTCGTACACACACACACACACACATACACATATAAAATCTCATACATTCATGTATATACACATATACATATATACACACACATACACACATGCACACACACACACACACACACACACACACACACACACACATATATATATAATTTGAGAATATATTACCTCAAACTTCCCCCAACAAGGCCACGCCGCCTAACAGTGCTACTCCCTATGGGCCAAGCATTCAAATACATGAGTCTATAGGGGTCATTCTTACTCAAACCACCACACACTATACGCTCAGTATTCAACCACCACAGACTGTACGCTCAGTATTCAACCACCACACACTGTACGCTCAGTATTCAACCACCACACACTGTACGCTCAGTATTCAACCACCACACACTGTACGCTCAGTATTCAACCACCACATACTATACACTCAGTATTCAACCACCACACACTATCCGCTCAGTATTCAACCACCACAGACTATATGCTCAGTATTCAACCGGGGGCTTCGGAGACAAGAGGAGGGGAACCACATCCCCTGTTTATGTTAAGTATTTATTTTTATTATTTTTTAACTACGTGTATGTGTGTTGGGGTATGAGCATATGACGAGTTCAGGCCCCATAGAGACCAAAAGAGGGTGCATTGGATCCCTAGAGCCGGAATCACGGGTGGTGCTGGGAACTGAGCCAGGGTCCTCTGTAAGGGCAGCACGTGCTCTTAACCACTGGATCATCTCTCCAGTCCCACCTCTCTGATTCTTGATGATCAATATACGGAGGTTTCTGCCCTCATAATTCTCCTGACCCTAAACTCAGTTCCCCACGCTTACCCCAGAGAGATTAAGGAAGTTGCTTCCCATCAGCTGGGTTAGACCCAAGAAAGAACTCTCCTCTGGGGTTAGCAAGCCCCAAGATGGCGGAATCCATAGCCACTGATGCTTCCCAAGTCAATACTCACTGATTATTATCTGCTTGATAAATGAGACTTGTTGGAATTTCCCATCACCTTACCATCCACTGTCACATTTCATACATGTGCTTGCATGCGTGCATGTGTGTGTGTGTGCATGCATGTGCATGTGTGAGTGTGTGTGTGTGTAATTTGGAGCACACACGCACAGTTACATAGTGGAGATTAGACTGAACATGCAGTGTTGCAACCTACATTTTCAACCTCATGTTTTCCAGAAAGATTTAGAAAGTTCCTCTACAGGGGAACTGGGCATAGGACAGTGCCCTTCCCTCCCGGTCTTGAACCCTGCCATCTTACCTGAAGCCAACCAGGATGGCTGAGGCGATGACCAAGGCGGAGAAGGAAAGCGCGTACCCCACGGTGTAGATAATGTACAGTGACAGGAGCTGTTCCTCAGGGGAGTTCTGTGTACACAGAGGGACATGAGGATGTGTGCCCATCCGGTGGCCTCCTTTTCCCATATCCTTCATTCCAGGGTCCGAGGACTGAAGTGACCTGGGGCCCCACTTGGAATTCCAGATTCAAGAAGGAAAATGACTTTGGAAGTGGTCCAGGCACATTTATGACCTCGTCCGAGGTGAGCACACATCACCTTTGGCCAGAGAGCAGATGGTCAGAGTCACCAGAAGCAGGGGTGGGGGGTGGGGGTCGGGGGGAGACAGATGACATGACAACAGCCAGCCCCACCCAAAGCCTAGGGCCTCTGCTCCCATGAAGCAGAGACCTAGCTGCCCCTTTCCCGAGGCTCAGAACCCTCCAGCTCACTCTCTCCCCTCGCTTGGACTCTTCGCACTCCGACAGGTCCCTCCACGGCAGGCTGGAGTTGTCCTTATGTAGCCAGAGGCCCTCCGCTGTGCAGAACCGGTACACGTGGCCCTGAAGCACTGAGCAGGGACACACGGTGGCTGAGGCTCAGCCTAGCAATGAGCAGACCACCCAGTGTTGCCTTCTCCCTTCCTCTCCTGGGGACACCCTGCTCCATTGGAGCTGACTCTTCTGAGTTAGTAACAGGACACACTCGTGCGCACGCGCACACACACATGCACACACATACACGCACACACACACATGCACACGCACACACACATGCACACACATACACGCACACACACACAGACACCCCATAATGGACCAGGTACATGACAAGAGGACACCAAGGTTCTCAAGAGTCACCCAGCCACTCCCAGCTGCTCCTCCTAGCCACCCAAAGACACAGCTGAGTGAGTCCCCCGCTTTTAGGCAAGACAAATAGGCACAATGTCCTATTCCCCAGCCTGGAACCATACTATTGACAAGGTCTGGTGCTGAGCAGAAGGGGCCCTGCCAATCAGTCACCCTCAATGATTTCTGATCTTCCTGACTCAGTCCTTTGCCCTCCCGCGTTCTCTGGGGGATAGACAGCTTTAAGACCAAAGCTGGTACCAAACTCCTGAGAATGGAAGTAAAGCAACCTACCTACGGAACCCTAACCTGAGGAGGCATGGCCTGCCCTGGGAGGCCCAGTCTGAGGAGATTCAGACTTCCTTTCAAAGACCTCTAAAAGGAACAGAGTCTTAGCTGTTGCTTAGGGAACTTTCCCCTTCAAATAGGGAGACAAAGCTTGCTCCTGCAAGTAACCACTAGTCCTATGCTCAAGAAGGAAGCTGCTCTTTGAGAGACCTGCTTCTCTGCAAGAAGGTGGCAATTTGGGCCCTAACCTCATGCAGCTCCCAGAAAAGAACAGTGCCAAGGGAAATCCACAGGGACCCAACACCGTCTCCACAGAGCTGGGTGTGTGCTGTCACCTGTGTTCTTCGCATCCACTTGAATATCGGGGTGCTGGAGCAGTGCCCAGCATGCCCTACTGTCTAGGAGATGAGGGACAGGAGTGATTTTTGGCCCCAGACTCCACATGAGACCGGCAGAGTGTTCACTGGATCTAGAAAACGCCTCCCCCATCGCCTCTCTATGGGAGAACTTAAATCTTTCACCAGGGCCAAGGAGCAGGGGTGGGGGTCGGAGGACAAAGTGGTTAAAGGAATGGGAAATTAACACAGGACAGTGAGGAAGGCAGCCAAAGTCAGGGCCTGACCGTCGAAGATTTAAATTCTACAGACTAAACTCAAATCAGTGAGATGGACCAGCAGGTAGAGTTGTCTGCTACGAAGCCTGGTGTCCCGAGTTCAGTCTCTGGGACCCTGTGATAAGAAGAAAAGAACCAACATCTACAAAGCTGCCCTCTGACCTCCACGTGAGTGCTGTCACACGTGCCTCCCCTAAATAAGCAAATTAATGTAATACAAATATTTTAAAGACCAAACGACTTGAAGAGCCACCTATGGGCTGTGGGTGGCAGGCACTGTGGGTGGAAAGGCACAGGGAGAATACAGAAGTCACCAGGAGCCCTTGGTGGCCATGGCTGGTCAGTGTTAGAGGGGTGTCAGTAAGAATTAGTTAATATATGTACACAGCAGAGTGGCAGCTGCACCCTTGGGTGGCATGCCCAAGGAACTCCCACCTCCAGGGGGGCCTCTCAGTACAGAAATCCAATTTCCCAGCTGCTGAGACCATTGTTGTGTGCCAGGGAACCTTACTGTCCTGTGACAGCCCTCTTCCAGTGCAGTCATGTACCTGTCAATCAAGCCTTATTCTCAACAGCAGCAACCCTGCCACCCAGTTGCCCAGTGCGGGCAGCCTCACACCTTACCTCTTCTTTCTCTCTTCCCTTCATGAATAGGCACTAAAGCAGGGGTCCCATGTGAGGTGAAAGAAGTTATCAAAGTAAACCAGCTTTATAGTACCACTATGATTGTTAGAAGAGCCTCATGTGTGTGTGTATGTGTGTGTGTGTGTGTCTGTCTGTCTGTCTGTCTGAGTGTGTGTGTCTGTGTGTGTGTGCCTGTCTCTGTGTGCCTGTGTGTGTGTGTGTGTCTGTCTATGTGTCTATGTGTGTGTGTCTGTGGGTGTGTATGTCTGTGTGTCTGTGTGTCTGTCTCTGTGTGTATGTGTCTGTCTCTGTGTGTTGTATACATGCATGCATGTCCCTGAGACACATACATGTGAACATAAGTGCATATGTGCACGGAGGCCAGAAATTGATGGTGGATGTCAGGTGTCTCCCCAACAACCACCTTACATTTTGGACAGGATCTTTCACTGAACCCGGAGCTCCCTGACTGGGCTAGACTAGCTGACTGGCCAGCCCCGCCCCTGTGCAGGCACACCCCACCAGCCCAGCTTTTTGCACGCCCCTGGGGATCTAAACTCCTTTTGTTCATGCAGCAAGCCTTTGCCAACTAAGCCAGGTCCTCGGCCTGGAACCTGCACTTTTGGAGACTCTAACAAACCCCTAAGAGTCTGACGGCAGCACGTCCAGCAGCAAGGAGTGAGCTGAGCACAGGAACATCTCTAAGGAGTTTAAGAATGGCTGGGTACACGTAAAGGCAGCAGAGGGCACGCACACGGCCTCATTTTAGCATCTTGAAGGACCACCCTTGGGCCCCCAATTGCTTCTGTTATCTGGTGTATGGAAACTTAAATTTCTTTCTGGGAGTACAGGCTCCTGGTAGATAGCACACCTGTCTTTGGGCTGTAGATGCACCCCCAAGAATGGTGATGGGGACCTGAGCCAATTTTGTGGGAATGACACTGGTATCAGCCTGCTCCATAGGCTGTCTGTGTGGGAGGAAGTGGGGAGGGAGGGAGGGAGGGAGGGAGGGAGGGAAAAGGAAGCTTGGGAATGAGAAGAAGGGAGAAAACACAGCAGTAGACTCTTCCCAGAGCTGGCACAAACCCCAGCACACAGTAGGCACCATAACCTACAAGCACTGTGCACACAGTAGGCATTATGCCTTATATGTACCATGCACATAGTAGGCACTGTACCCTACATGCACTATGCATACAGTAGACACCATAACCTACATTCATTGTGCACACAGTAGGCACCATACCCTACATGCACTGGGAACACGGAAGCACTGTACCCTACATACACCGTACACACAGGAGACACAGGGCATGCACCATGCACACAGTAGGCACTGTACTCTACATGCACCTGGCACACAGGAAGAATTGTACCCTGCATACACTGTAAACATAGGAGACAAAAGACATGCACCAGGCACACAGTAGGCACCGTACCCTACCTGCACCAGGCACACAGGAAGCACCATACCCTATGTACATTGTGCACACAGGAGACACAGGACGTGCATACAATAGGTGCCGTACCCTACGTGCACAGCACACACTGGAGGCACCGTACTATTGGAGGCTTCTTTCCTACATGCATTGCACCTGTGGTCTCTGAGGACTATTTACCCACAGAATCAAGTTTTGAACACCATAGCAGCCTCACCAAGGAGGCATGGCTAACCCCATTTTACAGATGAAAACACTGAGCCTCTGAGAAGCCAAGAAGCTCAGGATCATGCAGATAGGAAGCAGGATTCTAGCTCCTTCTAAGATAGACAGGATTCAAACTCCCAGCTCTCTGCCTCTAGGATCTAAGCATTAGCAGCCAGAGTTGTGCCAAGAGTCAATTGTGGCCAGGTGCCATTTTCCTCTGTTCTTCCCCTGGGTTTGGATTCCCACACAGACCACGGTGGCCCCCAGACAGCCTGCATAGCTCTGGGCTCTGCTCGGGGCCAGCTTGGGGTTGGGGAGGCGATGTGTGCAAGGATGTGTGCCTTCCTGGCTTAGAGTCAAGAGATCACTGTGTCCCAGCGAAGCCCAGGCAGCAAGTTAATCTGTCAGTTAGCCCTCATTAACATCAAATATTAAAAGCCACATCTGGGTCCTGGCTGAGCCCATGGTCCCCAAATGCCCTTCTTGGCCGGAGGTGGGTGGTCTGGGCAAAGCCCTGCTTATCAGTTCAGCTTTATCTGGCCTGTGAGGAGCTGGCCAATCACAGCCATAGGCTTGGCTTGGTCTAGTCAATAGAAGGAGACAACCAGGCGGCCGCATGCCAGGAGGCCCAGGGATATTTCATTAAGTCAGACCCTGGTGCTGGAAATAAAACCCCCAATTAAACACTTCGCCTCCCGGAAGCTGCCACGGCGTCTGTAATCAAGCTAACAGCCGCCCTTCCACGTGGATGGCGGGCACTCAACGCTGTGGAGAGCTGCTAGCTCCTGCACCCTGGCAACAGAGATGGCTGGCAAGGACCAGAGGGGCCCCATTTCACAGATGGAGATGCAGAGGCTCAGAGAGCCTGGCACCTCTCCCCGTATGTGACAGGATGGGGTAGGGTAGCAATGAGGGGGTCAGCTCCGGGTGGGGGCGCTGAGAAGCTTGGAGCATCAGGACTTAGGAAGAAGCCGGGTTATGAAGTCCAGATTCAAGTGTGAATCCTGGTGCCACTCTAGGTCAGCCATGGCACTTGGGGGTGGGGTGGGGCGGGGTGGTACATCACTTCCCCGGCTCCCAGAGTCCCTCACCTATAAAATGGAAGCCATTCTGAGAAGCATGTTTAGGAACTGTCTGGCACACACACAGTCCCAGTGGGGGCCTCACTACCCCCCCCAGCTTTACAAGGCGAGAACTCCTGTCTCCCCTTGGTAACCCCGGCCCGCTCTAAAAGCTCCCAGGCAGGCTCCACATTGCACAGGGGAGGCGACCTGTCAGAGGCTCTAAGAATTGCGAGTGATAGGCTATTTTAAAAGCATTTTATGGCCCCCATATAATTAGAGTTAAGCTAACAAACAGGTAGGAACCTGGAGAGGGCCGGCTAATGAGCCTGGGATGATGTAAAGCAGCGGATCCCTGCTGGAGAGTAAATGGGGCTGCCATAAGGCCCGGAGACAGCCGACACACAGACCGCATCGTCTTGTCTCTCGTGGACCAGACTCTTCCTCCCTACGCCGTTATCTTGGTACTCATCCGGTCTTTCGACACTACCTGGAGTCCCAAGTCCATGACGGAAAAAGGATCAGACTGCAAGGTTTTCCTGGGACACTGTGCAGCACCTCTGAGGCCTGAGGTCTTGGCCCTGTGTCTGAGGTGCCCCCTAAGCACTCACCTTCCTCCTCTCGTGCCTATGCCCGTCCTCCCTGCCTGGCCCCAATGTCACCTGTCCTGATGTCTCTGACTTCCCCCACCTGCCTCTGCTTGGACCATAAAGTTGACCCCCTCCCCCCTCCAGCTCCATGCAGCTCCCCTGCGTATGTCACACAAACATGCTCCTAGCTCCTGACGAGGACTTAGCTCAGCCACGGCCATTGGTTTGAATTTGGTTCTACGTGAGGCCACCCGCCCCTCTGTCTTGCTCTGAACCCCAGAAGGCTCACTCCTTCTATGTGGTACCGCACAACTCTTGCCCCTTTCCATTACTGGGTTTGGTCAACAGGCGACAACCGGCACAGGACACTAGGATGGGAAAGAACCCGGGCATCACTCTCTCACCTCTACCCTGCTGGAGTCTGGGGCTCTGGCTACAACGTTGCCCCTTCTTGGCCTCTGAAGCCTAACTCCAGCCATCTTGGGCACCTCTGGCCCCAAGCCTACTCCCTTCTTCTACTCAAGCCTTTCGGGGTGCTGAGCTCTGTCCATTATATTCCTTTCATATCCCCCACTGGGCATGTTTTCTAGAGGACCCCCCCCTTGCCAAGACAAGGCCCCACCTGCCATCTCCTTGTCCCCAGCACATGCTGTGAGGCCTCTCCACTAGCTGCTCCCTGTCGCAGACTAAGAATGCTCCAGAGACGTCCCTTTCCTCATCCCTCACAGCGCTGGGCGAGGTTAGGGAGCCCCT
Organism: Acomys minous; assembly: GCF_964271855.1. Lineage (NCBI taxonomy): Eukaryota > Metazoa > Chordata > Mammalia > Rodentia > Muridae > Acomys > Acomys minous. The sequence continues at coordinate 106,186,705 of NC_140495.1, forward strand.
CTGGTACAGTGACAGCATCATGTGAGTCCAGTGGGTGCCTCTGTGGGTCTCCAAGTCAAGAGAGGGAGGCAGGGTTGGTGATCTGGGTGTCAAAGAAGGTGGGAGGAGTAAATTAGCCTGGTGAGACGGGAGGGAAGGTGGCTGGCAGGGGGCCTGTGCAGAGGCCGTTATCTTCATGGAGAAAGCAATAAAACCGTGTTCGCTCATAAACGGGCACCACCAGGACCTATTTCCTGCTCAAATAAAATTAAAGGTGATGGATGGAGCAGCAAGCGCGGGCAGAGCTGGGGGCGCTTGGTGCTGAGTGATAGGCTCTGTCCCACGCCTGGCTCCCTGGGGTCTAGGGGCTCAGCCTGCCCGAGCAGAGGTCCCAAATCTTTGAGGCAGCGAACGTGTGTGCCACGCGGGAAGGTGCCAAGGCACGTAGGGCAAGTGGGAACAAAATGAATGGAGACTTGTTTTTCCCCCTGAGGATCTCCAATCCCCTCCCAACGGCATCACTGGGTTTTATCCCAGCCCCTGAGTGCGCATACAAACCGGAGCACAGAGAGGTCTAGGAACCACTCCCGACCACACAGCCACCCGGGCCATCAACAAGCAGAGCCACGGGACTGCATGGCTCAGAGGGGAAGGGCAGGATCCCACTGCCCTTAACGTGTGTCCAGCCAGTCAGTGGAGGTCATTCAGACCACTCACCTGTCCCCAGACCCAGTGCCACATGCAGGCAGGCATGCACACGCACCGGCTCCCCAGGAAGCCTGGCTCAGCAATTAAACAGTGAAGTGCAGAGACTAACCCAGCCTTCTGGACTGATGCCCAGGTCTGCCAAGCCAGCTAACTGTGTGCCTTGGAAAAGCCATGTCATATCTCTGTACGTCAGCGTCCTCATCAATAGAGAGAATAGGAGTAATTGCTTCAGAGAGCTATAGGCAGCGCCGAATGAGTGCCTTGCCTGTCAACAGGCAAAGGGTGCGGAGGAATTCTGAGTGACAGGGCCACCGAGCCACTCGGAGCCTGCCTCTTTTAGGCTCCGGATAGCTCTGAATAGCTCAGGAGAGATGGGTAGGGCCTGGCTAGAAGACCTGCCTAGGTCTCGTCAGACCATACTTCATCCTGAAGAGAAGTCTGTGTCTGGTCTGCCAGCCCATGTCCTCCAAGAAGCATGTGCTGGGGACACTTGAGAATGGCAGATCCCTAGGGTGTGCTGACAAGGCAGTCTAGTCAGGGTGGACGTTCTCTGAGACCCACCCAAGGCCCACCTTTTCTACAAGGAGGGCCATACTTGTGGATGCAAATAAAATTGTACATAAAATTGTACCTGCACATATGTGAAAACACACACACACACACACACACACACACACACACACACACACACACACCTTTCCTCCCCTTGTGGACACTGGGATTCCTTGCAGCAAGAATGCTTGTCTCTGTTAACCCCTATGGAGCCTCAGCAAGGAGACTAGGATGGAGCAATAGCCATGGAAATTACCACTGCAGTCATGAGCACCCTGGCCCTTTGCGGGGCTCTGTGGGGAGTGACTCTCCTACCCACCCAATCATACCTTTCCCAGTGTAGAGTGTCCCCTGCAGGCTGGACCAGGACTGAGGGACCAGCCCACCATGCCCTGGAGCATAGTTCTCTGTGATCCTTTAAAAGACTCTCTCTCTCTTTCTCTTTCTCTCTCTCTCCTCTCTCTCTCCTCTCTCTCTCTCTCTCTCTCTCTCTCTCTCTCTCTCTCTCTCTCTCTCTCTCTCTCTCTCTTACACACACACACACACACACTCACATGCATTCACACACCAGGCAGAGGCACCCTCTAGGTCCCTTCTTCCTGTCCCCGCCCCATGGTCCGTTCCTCCCTCCTGCCCCTTTGCTGACCAGGAGGGTCTCATTCCTGCTTTAAGTCATATTCCACCTCTGCCTGCACACCCCTCAGACTCAGGACACCTCGGGCAGTTCTGACTCCTGTCATTGCTAGCTATCCAACCCCAAGACCAAAAGCAGGTGGGCTACCCTCCAGGAGGCCTGAGGACACTTTCAGTACAGGATCTGGGTCCCAAAGGAAGGGAGGTCATGTCCCATTCTCCTCCAGAGTCCTGGGGACAGAGAAGGGACACACTCACCACTGCTGGCCCAGGGCAGGTACCAGGGGCAGCTGACATTCACGAAGGAACCTGGGGGCCCATCTGGCCAGCAGGCATAGTCATCAAAGGTTCGGTTGCAGAAGAGGCCTGTAGAAACAGCAGAGCCATCTCTGAGTCCCAAGCTGTCATTTATCCTTCTTTCCTACCTCCTCCCCAACCACTGGAAGCTGCACCCCCCAAACCTCAGTTGAGTGTTCACTGCATGCTGAGCACTCTCCCCATGAGGCTCACTGCATGCTGAGCACTCTCCCTCATTGGGCTCACTGCATGCTGAGCTCTCTCCCTCATTGGGCTCACTGCATGCTGAGCACTCTCCCCATGGGGCTCACTGCATGCTGAGCACTCTCCCCATGGGGCTCACTGCATGCTGAGCACTCTCCCTCTCCCCATGGTGTTCACTGGTTGCTGAGCACTCTCCTCATGGGCTCATTGGATGATGAGCACTCTCCCCTCAGAGCAGGGACCAAGGAAAGACACCTTATGCATGCATCAGGGGCAGGACCTTTAAGCAGATTCCTTCACAACTCTATGCTGTCCTCTGTGGAATGGAGGTATGCCCTGGTCCACGGAACTTTGCTATAGCATATGCTATATAGAAGAAGCTATATAGTAAGGGCTCAACAGATCGCTCCTATAAGGCATTTTTGAGCTGTTCTTCACAGATGGGAGGGAAACGTTGGCCCATGAGGCTGAGGAGACCTTCCCCAGGTCACTGATATGTCAGAGATAGGATTTGAACCCAAGCCTAACTGGCTCCAATGCTGTGATCTGTAAACCATCTTATAACCCTCCCCCAAAGATTGACTCCCATTGGTTCAGTTGGTGGAATGCTTGTCTAGCATGCATAAGGCCCTACATTCAGCCCCCAGCACTGCATAAGCCAGGCGTGATGGTATATAGGCACATAACACCAATGCTTGGAAGGTAGAGGCAGGGTGACCAGAAGTTCAAAATCGTCCATGGCTACATAGCGAGATGGAAGCTAGCCTGGGCTACGTGAGCTCTTGTCTCAAAAAATAAAGATTGATTTGTATAAATGTCTATGTTGGGCCCTCAGTCTATGCACAATTAAGGAGGAGCTGAGGAGAACACTAAACGGACAGTGGGGTACCTGCCCTGGGGGTAAAGACAGCAATAAAGCATTCTCACAAAGCTTCCTGAGAGAAGACAGGTGGGAAGGGGGCTGGAAAGCGCTTCAGGGAAGATGTAACGTGGTCCCTGGGACAGAGCCCCAGGCAGCTAGCATTCCAGAGAGACAAGCAACACCAGCTCTGGACTTGGGGTGAGGAGAGCCTCCCCTGGAGCTGCGCGGGGCGTACAGGCGTGAGGGCTCATCCGGACTCACCTGTGGCCAGAAGCGGTGTTTCCGTGAGGAAATGCTGGCACTGGCGTCGGTATTCTCGCCATTTCTGCACCGTCTCCGAGAGGGACACCGTGGCACCCTACAAGGGAAAACAGAAATGGAGACCCTGTGGTTCTAGCAGCCCCTTCCACTCCCCCATCCTCCTGGTCTCTTAATCTCTAGTGGAACAAAGCCCACTGGGAACTTCTGGAAGGGAAGAGAGAAGTGACTGTCACTTTGGGGGATCCAGGCAGGGCCTTTTGTGTCTTTATTCCGCCCAGGGGACTGTGCAAGGCCAACATGTACGAAGTACCCAGCAAGTGTCTAACAGATTAATGCCTGAGGAGGTGGGGTGAAGGAGAGTGCAGAGGGAGAATATGTGACTCATTCATGGTCCCATCTGCCCTTCATCTACCCTCAGCAAGGAGAGACTTCCTGAGGGACAGGGCTGCATCACAGCCTGGGGCTCCTCCCCTCCTGATGTCTGGCCATGCAGACTGCCTGGAGATGTCTTGCTTCCAACTGTTCTAGAAGAGTCAAGAGAAGACTCCATCAAAGGCACAGGACATCTTGGGAAGCAGAGCCAAGGCCAGTAGGCAGATCCACCTAGTTCAGTGGCTAACCTCCAGCACCCGAGGACACAGGATGTGGTCTCACTGAGGGCTTAATATCACCCACTCCTCCTGCAAGACTCGGTCGCTGCCCTAGGAATGGAAGACCCTCCCTCCCCACAGCCTCTTCCAGTACAACACAGATCTGATATTCAGCCTGCTTCTATATCCCAGGGGATGCTGAGGGCAGGGCGAAGACAGAAAATTTCCAGAACACTTGAGTTTACCTGCACTGGGAGATGGCCTCCTACCTGTGAGGGAAGGCTGGGAGCCTAAGTAAGTATAACAGCCCTGGCCTTTGAGAGTGTGCCACTAACAAATCCACTGAGCACATCCCCTCTGCATATTTCTGAGTGTTTCCTTTGAGCTGTAATGCTTTTTAATTTGTCCCACAAACATCCTTAAAGATTAAAAATATTACCCACTTAGAAGTGATAGATGTCAAAATGATCAGAGAGCCCCTTGTTGGGATTTATACACAAGGAAATTCTCACATGAGTGTGCATATGTGCATGTGTGCACAGGAGAGAGAGACGGGGGTGGGGGGACAGAGACAGAGAGAGACAGAGAGAGACAGAGAGAGAGAGAGAGAGAGAGAGAGAGAGAGAGAGAGGTGCCACAGCGTGCAGAGTGTATGTGGAGGTCAGGTGGCAGCCAGTGGAAGTCAGTTCTCTCATTCAATCATGTGGGATCCTGAGGATTGAACTCATATTGTCAGACGTGGCAGCAAGCACCCTGAGAGCCATTTCTTTAGCCTAGAAGTTTATTTTTCTGAAACCACAAGTTACACACAGGTGATGAAATGAAAAGTCTAATTTCCAAATGCCTTGGGCCCCTGAGTCCTAGTCACGCCCCCACCCTGACACACATACACACACACACACACACACACACACACACACACACACACCAGATCTGATTTCTGGGTGAGCCTGCCCTGGTTTAAGCAGAGTCCTAGTTCACATGACATCACCACAGAACAACGCACAGTGACATGTGCTTGTTCCTAGTGACATGGAAAGTTCCAGAAGCAAGGGGGGGTGGTGTCAAGCTTGCTCTGAATGCCACCAACATCTCTGGAGTGAGTGTGCTGGTGAGGCTGCCCTGAAGGACAGGTTCTTCTGAGAGCAAAGGTCAGCAGTATTTGCTTGGAGAATAAAGAAAAGGAAATCAAATGTGCCAGCAGCCAAGGTGGATTGTGCTTGGAGCCATTCCTGCGGGGTGGCAGATTCATCGGACTAAGTCAGGGAGGATTGGTGCCACCTCCCTCCCTTCCTTTTCTGCTTCCCTCCTCCTCTCTTCTCACTGTCCTGAAGGCAGTGGGGCAGGTGAGGGCGGGCAGCAGCAAGGCAAGGAATCCCCCACAATGTCCGTTCTGAGTGGAACAAGTAGCAGAAGGCAAGGTCACTGCTGGGAACTGAGGCAGCAGGTGCGTCTAGCCAGGGAGTGAGGAGGGCCGAGAATACAGCAGCTGGGGAGGGGCTGGTGGCCAGAGACAGGACCTTGATGGCCAGCCACCATGGGGAGCATCATCAAAGATACGTTGACAGTGACTAAGAGCGGAGGGAAGACATGAAACTTAACTTCCCATCTGGGGTTCTGTTGGGACTTGGCCTTGTCTCCCCCTAAAGCCATAGAGTGCCAAGGTTAGACAGGAGAGGAGACAGGAGAGATTTGGAGACTACGCTGAGAGTCTTCAGGCTGTATGAGGTTGGGTAGACTGTTCTGCAGGACAAATGACGTAAGGAGGCAGTGGGGGTAAGAGCTCAGGAAGTGGTCGGGGCAGGTCTCAGTGTTGATCTGAAGAGTCATCTGGGGCCTGAGAGGTACAGGAAGGGAAAATGGAGGCTGGCCTAGCAAGGAAGATGGGCATTTCAACAGGAAGGCACAGTAGGGACAAAAACATAGAGCCGGATGGAAAATGGCTCTGTCCATATGGTGTGCTCTGCAAACCCATGGAAGTCTAAATCCTCACACCCAGAGCCCAGGTGAAAAGCTGGTGGCACATGCTTTTAATCTCAGAGCTGGGAAGGTGGGGGGGGGGGGGGAAGGGGACAGGAGGATCTCTGAGGCCCCGCTGGTTAACATGATAACCAAGCCCCAGGTCCCAGAGGCAGAAAACCCACCTCAGAAGCAAAGCCAAATAAACCAAAAGGCATAATACATATGGTTCTTGAGGATCAACACTCAGGTTTGACCCATGTCCCCCACATGCATGCACACATGTATGAATGCACGTATGCCCACAACACATATACCACACATATGTACATACATGCTCATCCACAGAGACGCCCAAGACAATTTCTGGGGCAAAAAGAATGCTGGGAGTGACAGATAGGAAGCTCTGATCTGAGACAAGCCTTGTTGAAGTCGGGGCCACTGAGTGCCACAGACCCTGGGACCCAGGTGGCAAAGCAGTGAATGGCCCTCGTTTGGGGGTTAGATCTGCACTTGATCCCGCAGCTTTCCCCTAAGTTGGGCCTGTGACCTTGTGCAAGCCTTCACTTCTAACCTCAGCTTGCCTGTGTGACAAAAGGGACCAACAAGAGTCCATGCCTGGAAGACTGTGCCGACTAAGCTACAGCTTACAGTGACCCCTGGCAGGTGGGAGAGGCTGTCAGAGCCTTGGTTCGGAGGATTTCCTCTGTTTAGAAGACAGACTGGTACCCCGAGGCTGGCTTCCTGGATTTAGGGAGAGTCTTCCTTCTAAATTCAATAAACTGCCAGGAGGGAGAAATTAGCATGGCTGTCCCAGGGTGGTGACAATGGTTAGAACAGGTTAGAAGCCGCAGGGGGCAGAAGGACAGCCTAGCATTTCCTAGGACCAGCAGCTCCAGGGTATTGGGGCAGGGAGGAGGTAAGTGAGGACAATGCCCAGGTCGAGGGGACAGTAAGGAGGGGACACCCCCAGGAGAAGAGGCAAGAGCTGGAGAATAGACCACTAAGGGGTTTGCAGCCTGCACGGTGCTCCCATCTGCTCGGTGCACAATCTGCACCGCAGCACAGGCCGTCCTCCACGGGCTCCACATAAGCGTGTGCACCAGGGTTGTTTCTTTTCTGGAAATCATTTGGGTTGAGGGGTAGGAGAAAAAGGAGGCCAGTCTCTTCTTACTACTGGGGAAGGGAGGAGGAAGGTGCGGCCCCTCAGAAGGATCAAACAGGGCTTCGAAGACAGTTTCTAGAAGCCCCAACCAGGTACAGCTCTGCAGATTCCCTGCCATTTCCTCCTGGAACACCGCACTTTTCTTCTCTCTGGTCCCCTCTCTGAGCCTGGATCACACTTCCCGTTGCTGAGTCCTATGGTTTTGTGTCCCTGTTTTGTTTTCTTAAGATCATTCCTGAGATAGCTGACCAGCCAGGGCAAGGCAAGGTACAGGCAACTTCTCTCAGACTCAGGTAACCGCTCAGAGGCACACTGTCACACACAGTCCCCCCTCACACCGTCAGGGATGTTTCCAGCACTGAGACCCTGACCTTGAGTCCCCTGTCCCCCACACCATCACACACAGACCATCGGGCACACAGGCACATGCTGAAACACTTACCAATACACACACACACACACACACACACACACACACACAATCACACATATAAACACTGTAAGAAGCTCAGCACCTCTCCCCTACATGGGCACATACAAGCAGATCCCCATCCACTTGCCAGGCTGTAACATACAACCCCATACCCTCCCCCCCAAAACACAGTATAACAGGCAGGATACCAGCACGCACACAAAACACTACACCACACCGCACACTTGGACACGTTATTACATGTTGATAGGTTGTTGCTCATACGTGGAGACTCCCATCCAGACTGTCACACAAACAGTCCCCAAGAAACACATAGTGAAACAGGGGTTCGTACACCTTGTACACCTATCTCCCAATCTATCTCTGTCTCCTCATATGCATCTCTGTAATATACCACACACACACACACACACACACACACACACACACACACACACACACACACACAGGAATTTGCCAAAGGACAGGTGCAGTAAATGAAGGACCTGTTTTTCCTCAGCGCCAGGCACTGGGGGCCAGGATGTGGTTTCTTGGCTGCTCCTGGACAGCCCTGTGCTGGGTCTCCGTGTCTGGAAGGAAGCCCAGCTAGGGACAAAGTCCACCCAGACCAAGCTGTGGCCTCAGCCTCCATCGCCCTTTGCTGGAGTGCAGAGGCCGGGGGGCTTCCAACAATCCTGCTCCAGGCTCTACTCTGCAGCCTAGGGCAACACACCAGGTTCCAAAGGACAGCTCCCCCAGGGCCTCGAGCTTTGGTGTCCCCTTGGTGTCCCCCTCCACCCATTCATGTCAGATGCTGCAATCTCTGTTTCACCCTTAGGGAAACTGGGGGTTTGGGACCCTGGAGGGTCCTGCTGAAGAGTTCCAGAGAAGCTCAGACCTGACCTCAGAACCCAGCTGCATCTGGTTGGCAGGTCAAATGTCAAGGGCCTGCTTGCCTCTCAGGAGCCCAGCTCCATGGGGAGAAAGAAAGCAGAAAGAGGAGTAGTCCCTTGCACCCTGGAGTAGGAGGTCTGCAAAAGTCAGTCCAGCCATCCCCCCATCCTGCAAGGAAGAAACTTCTGGCCTCACCAGACCTGCTCCCTCAGCCTTCATGGCCTCCAAAAGGAAGCAGTAAGCCAAGAACTGGGCTTCCTTCACTCTTGCCTTCCCTGTGCCTGAGCTGCTGGATCGCATTGCCTAGGGAACCCTGTTTCTAAGCACTTACCCCACCGCCAGAGCCATGAAGGGGGACGTTGTAATCTCGCTGACCTCACAGACAGAAACTAAAACACGAAATTTATTTTTGGGTCTTCTGAGTGTCCATGAGGTTGTGTCGTAATTACTGCACTCTAACCTCGAAGCGGCCTGGTCACACACACACCTCTGTGGCTGCTGGAGATTGTCAGTACCCCCCCCCTATAACAAGGGCACCCCATCAAAAGCTCCACTGTGTCTCTTCAGTGCCTGCATTTTCTGCCACCCGGGTGCTGTTACGCACCAGGGCTGGAGTGAGATGACGTGGAGGAGGTCCAAGGAGCCTGCCACTGGGGAAGGGGGATTTGCAGGAGAAGACAGGCAGGCCCCAAGTTTGACTCTTCCCTCAATCCCAACCTGATCTGCAAATGTGGCCTGCAGCAGCCTTGAGCCAGGAGGTTCACCCGCCTTCCCCCCCCACCTTCCCGGCTCACAGAACTCAGCAGTGGATCTGCGGTGGTGGCTCTGGAAAGAACCCAATGTCACCAGGAAAGCCATGGCCTACGGGGAGGGGGGGGGGCGCGGGCGGCAGGGGGGGAGAAACAGTGATGAAGGTGCCAGGGATTTGGGGAAGGTGTCTCTTGGGGTCGGCTGGCCCTGGAGAACAGGGAGAGGAGTAGCCTGGGATTTGGGAGCGCTAACAATGCTGCCACCTTCCTTGGGAGACACCTCTGCCCACAACTGGGTTCTCAGCCAGAGGTACGGTCTGCACACCCCCGCCCCAGTTCAGACCAAGTCAAGCGTGTGTAGGCCCGCTCCCTAAAGGTTTCAGTCCTTTAGGTCTGCCTGTGGACACAGGAGATGATGGGACAAAGTGTTCTCTTATATAGGACACTGCCCAAGCCTGGGGCCTCTTCTACTCAGGGGTGTCCTGGCACGTTTGAACAACTGCCTTCCCAACAAGGAGCTGACCATCATGGCCAGGGCAGGAGTCTGGGGCAGGGCACACAGGCAGGTCAGTGAGAGCCTGAGAAGAATCCACCCAAGTCCAACTGCAACCTATCCTTTGGTGACACCAAGGAGGTAGGATGTTCCTGAGGGTCCCAGTGTGCTTTCTGGTGGGTTACTGATCAGCGGGGGACCAGACTGGATGTTAGCAGACTGTGTGAGAGGGCTTATCTGATTGGGAAGGGTCGAGGGAACCTGCTGCATGCTTGCTGCAGAGGCTGGGGTGGGGGGTGGTAAGCCAGTGCCACCTGGGAGGTCATCAGGAAGGACAACAAGCTGTCACCGGCAGGGTCCCTTGGGCTATGAGTCAAAGACTGTGATGAGGGGCCAATGACGGGGGAGAAGGAGCTAGGTTTCCAGGCCCTCTCAGCCTTCTAGAGCGTCCTGAGTAATGCACCCCCCGACACACACACACACACACACACACACACACACACACACACACACACACACACACACACACACAAGACCTGAGTACAGGGGGAAGCGCCAAGAGCCAATGGGTTTGGCAAAAGGAGTTGGGAAAGTGGTAGAAGGACAAAGATGCTTAGCGGAAGTCAGAGCAGGGCAAGGCAAATGCGGGGCAGCTGGTGCCCTGGCAGTGGAGCTGTGGCCCAAAAGTGGGGTGCCTCCTCACGATGAGGGTAGTCACCCGGTGTCCAACCCCAGCTGAGCTCCCCAACTCCTTTCTCCCCTGAGCCTTGCACTTCCCCTGTCTGGGGTCCCAGAGTTTCGCTCAAGTCCAAGGGCCCTTCCGCTAGCTCCTGCGCCCGCAGAACACCGCAGCGTCCCCCTCCCATTTGTCTCCGGGGTCCCCGGGGCTCACCTGGGGGCGGGGGCCGGCCCTGCCCACCGCCCCGAACAGCAGGAGCGCCAGGCGCAGCAGGCTAGGGGTGCTAGCCATGGCGGGGCGCTCAGGACTGGGTCATAGCTGCCACCTGCGGAACCGCGCACCGCGACTGATCCCTGCCGGGCTGCGGGGGAGGAGCCGGTGTGGGACCGCCCCGCCCGCCCGCAGGAGGGATCGGGCGGGGTCCCTGTCGTCTTCCGCCGGTGTCTCGGGAGGCTGGGGGGGTCAGACAAGCAGCCTGCGTCCCGGGCCAGCGGGTGCTCCGCGCTGCGCTTCTCACAGGCGCCACTCAGGTTTAAGAACCGCAGGAGTGGAGCCACCAGCTCTGAGCGCCCGCGGTGCGTGCGCCTGGCCAGCTCGCTGCGACCAGTGGGGCCCGCCTCCCACCCCCGCACCCCAATCTCCTTCAGGCTCCCCCTCAACTAGGAAAAGCCACGCCCCCACCGAGTCAGTGCTTTAAAAAGGAAACTGAGGCCTGAGAGGTGTAGGGTTGGACAAGGTCACAGTGTTTATCAGACTTCTCCTAGGAAGTGTATCCTACACGTTGCCAGTGACTAGGGAAGAAAGATCCATCTAACCGGGGCTATCTACTTGCCCAGTCCCATCCTGATGCCAAGCCTAGCTTCTGGGCTGGCCTGGAAGTCAAGGTTGCAGGGACTCCAGGGAGCATCCTCAAGTTCCCTTCTATCTGGAAACTTTGGTGGAAAGGCTTGAGGCTGGAGGTCTGTCTTTCTAGAACTTTCCAAATGTTCCCTGCCCACCTTTTGCAGCCTGCGGGGGCTTGCTACTTACTATAGCCACTGTGTAAGTGTGATTATGTGCTCTCTGACCGGCATCCCTGTGCACTTCAGTCTGTCTTCCTACTTTGTGGAGACTCTTAGCTTTTTCATTTTTATTCCCCCCTGTCTTTGCCCTTGCATCCAGTTCAGGTCTCAGGGAGCTCCAGTCTCCCATCTGTTCAGCAAGTCAGTAAATGGGACAGACAAGCAGAGAGATACAACTAACCCTCTTGAGGGAGGCAAGAGGATGCCAGGACCCAAGAACTGGTGTAAGGAAAGTTGGGTGTGGCCCTACTCAGCCCTGGACCCAATCATGACATCAAAAGTCCTGCAGGGAAGAACCAGTGACTACCACCAGGGACATATCCTGAAGTTACCAACCATCCATTCCCCACTTATTGGTCAGAATTTATTCCCACTGTCACCCCCAGTTCTGGAAGGTACCTTTTATTGCAGGCTGTCACGGGTGCAGTTAAGTGGTGTCCCTTTTATTACTGTCTGCTTTCTGCTGCTAATAATGTCATACCACAGACTGAGTGCTTTGTGTCTTGTTTTAGACAAGTTCTCTCTATGTAGCCCTGGCTGTCCTAGAACTTGCTCTGTAAACCAGGCTGGCCTCGAACTCACAGAGATCTACCTATCTCTGCCTCTCAAATGCTGGGATTAAAGGCATGTGCCACCACTGCCCAGCTAGGCTAAGTACATTTTGAAGAAAATTTTCTTTGGGCTCCCGATTCTGGTGTAAGGGTGAAGAACCTACCATTGGTGGCACCCACCATCAGAATTCTGGAGTGGTGAAGGGTATCCCACAATGACCCTCAGGGAGTTCCCAATATACCTAGCCACAGTAGCTTTGAGAACACAAGGGCTAGTCTTGGTTGTCAGTTTCTGAGTCGAATCAATGCTCCCCAAGGGGCTTTCTTGGTCAGATTATTTAAGGTGGAAAACCCTACCCTATATGTTGGTGGCACCCTTGATGAACGGGTATGGCAGAAGGAAGTCTTGGCTTTTAGCCTACCTGTCTTCACTCTTGCTGGCAAGCTCATCTACCCGATTGTTGCTACTGCTACATTCCTTTGCTGATATTAGAATAAGCTTCTTGAAGCTTTCAACACACACTAGAAGCTCTCCGAGAATCCTCCAGGCCTTTGGGGAGAAATTAGGATGGCTGAGACACCCAGCCGCATATCCATTCGGCAGCTACCAGATTCTCAGCCTCTCTGGTGTGAGTCAGTCATTGTCAGGTATCCTGGACCATGCATGTAAACTAATCTAACCAATCCTTCTCAGCACTACATAATTAATTGTTTTAATTTTATGTATATGTGTGGATGCCTACATATATGTTTGTGTACCATGTGTGTTCAGTGCCCCTGGAGGCCATAAGAGGGCATCAGATCACCTGGAACTCAAGTCGCAGGCACTTGTGAACTGCCACGTAGGTACTGGGAACTGAACACAGGTCCTCGGCAAGAGCATCCATTGGGCCATCTCGCCAGCCTTCATGTCACCTTTTAATAGATATTCATTCTCTAAGTTCTGTTCTTCTAGAGAACACTAATACAGAGAGCAAACCCACCTGGGAAGCAACCCACTAACCCATGCATCCCTGTGTGTTAGTTATTACTTCCCTCATTGTGACCAAGTTCCCGACAAGAAGCAACTTAAGGGAGAGAGGCTTTGTTTGGCTCATAGACTAAGGTGATTACAGTCCATCCCAGGCAGGGAAGGTATGGCTACAGAAGCAGCAGGTGGTTGGTTATATTGTATCCTAGTCAGCAGAAAGAGACTGGTGATTTGAATAAGAATGGTCCCCATTGGCTCATCGATTTGAATATTTAGTCATCAGGGAGTGGCACTACTTGAGAAGAATTGGGAGGTGTGGTCTTGTTAGAGGAAGTGTGTCACTGGGGGTGGGCTTTGAGGTTTCCAAAGCCCAAGCCAGGCCCAGTGACTCTCTCTGCCTCCTGTCTGAGGATCCAGCTGTAGAACTCTCAGCTGCTTCTCCAGCACCACGTCATGATGGACTAAGCCACTGAAACTGCAAGCAAGCCCCAATTAAATGCTTTCTTTTCTAAGAGTTGCTGTGGTTCACAGGCCTTTGAACGGGACAGCTTTGGGGTGGCACTGCCCTCCCTCAAGGGTCCCCAGATTCCCACAGTAAGCTGCCTGCACTATCATGTGCCCGTTGCTAATTTTCTTTCTCCTCCTGGTTCATCTTCTAACAGTGTGGGTCAGGGGCAAGGACTTCTTGGGATTCACTTCCCAAATTTAAAATAAAGCATTTGTGCTTGTGCCCTCATACCAGCATCTGTGCGTGAGGTGCCAGTTTCCCTGGGTATGTGTGGGTGGAGTGCACGGTTTCTTCTTTAAAAATCTGAGCATCCAGAAATCTCTGTGTGTGCTGTGGTGCTACCTCTCATCTTGGCATGCATCATCCTGGGACTCAGCAATAACACCTTCTCTTTAGACCAGCTTACTTCTGTCCCTAACCTGGTTCCCTCTGGTTTCTGTCTCATGGGATGATGAGTGGGTGAGAGCTGGTCCTCCGCCCTTTTGCAGCCATGAGTGTTTCTTTCAGCAGTCCATGGGACGTTTTGGAGGACCCATCTCTGTAGCTCCTAAGGTGTGAGACCCCTTGTACATAGCAATCTACTTGTTGCGATTTGTCAATGCAGCTGGCTTTAGAATCACCTAGAAATAATTTCACATGTCTGTGAGGCATAGTGTTATAAAGACGTGTGTGTGTGTGTGTGTGTGTGTGTGTGTGTGTGTGTGTGTGTGTGTGTGTGTTTGGACACTTGCTGGAACAAGAGTTACAGGCAGGTGTGAGCTGACTACCATGGGTGCTGGGAACGGAACTCCTGTCCTCTGGAAGAAAAGCCAAGCGCACCTAACCACTGAGCCATCCCTCTGGCCTCTCCAGAAGGGTCTCACTGAGATGAGGAGACTCAGTCTCAATGTGAGGGGACACCATTTCGTGATCAAAGGCCTGGGTTACCTTAAAAGGCAAGGTGAGCTAATCACCAGCGTTTCATCTCTGTCCGCTTCCTGACCATGGACATTCATGTCCCTGCCGCCACAGCTAGAGTGCTCTTTCCACTTAGAGGAACCTCAGCCTCACACTGTGAGCCAAAATAAGCCCTCCATCCTTAAGCTACTTTTGTCAGTGATTTTTGTCACATGCATGGGAAAAGCACCAGGCAGATGCTGGCCTCCCTCTTCATCCAGGGTCCTTACCTGATTTGTCCCTAAGGCCATTCATTGGGCTGTCCATTTCCCCATAGCTTGGGAGCAAGTCCTCCAAACTCATTAACTCCAAGGAGGAAGCTGGAACCTGCCCCGCCTCCCTCCCCTCTGCAACCTCTCATGCCTCTTCTGGTCATGCTCCTGCAAGCGCAACCGCCTCTGATGTTCCCTTATTCCTGTCTCCTAACTGAATTCCAGACCACGCGCTCAAATTCCATCTCAGATAGGTCCCTTCCCAGAAGTCCGTTCTCCACCCTGTCCCTCGGTGTCCTTTCAGTCAATATAGACGCTTACTCCAAATGGCAGCTCTGGCTGCAGGAGGCTGCCCTAGACACACATCTCCTTAAAGACCCTGGACTCCCGCCTAGCCTCAGAGCCTCCGTGGAGGGCTCATCCTTATCTCCGAGATGTATCAGTCCTCATTTCCCAGGGCTCATGGCCCCTCATGTTACTACCACTGCCAGGGCACTATGGAACAGTAAAGTGATAGAAGTAGCGGGTCACGTCCCCTATGCTGCCTAGTTTGTTCCCCTAGGAACACTGTGCCTCTTAGTGACCGAGCTTCATCTAGACCAGTGGTTCTCAACCTTCCTAACTCTGCGACCCTTTGATACAGTTCCTCACATTGCAACTTTGTAGCTGTAAGTTCCCTGCTGTTATGAATCACACTGTAAAGGTCTGTGCTTTCTGATGGTCTTAGGCGACCCCTGTGAAAGGGTCAGCTGACTTCCAAAGGGGTTGTGACCCACAGGTTGAGAACCATTGCTCTATACCTACAACATCCAGCCTGGGAGTACTGTCCCTATCCATGTGACTTTCCCAGGAAACTGAAAGCTCTTTGAGTGAATACAGGTCCCCTCAGTCATCCCCAAGTACCTGTATCAGCACTGGCCCTGGTCCATGGTAGGCGCTTGTTGCAAATGGCACGTGGGGATCCAAATGTTCTGTAGCTGTGTGGTATACAGAAGGTTAGAAGGTTCTGAGACCTTTTTTAGAATGGATGGGCTGGGAGAGGGGGCAGAGTATGCTCGAGGAACGCACACTCCTTTCCTTACAATGCTTGCGAGCCATCCTAGAGCAGGAGGAAGGATGACTCTCTAAGGATGGAGATCTGAATGGATGAAATAGTGTCTGCTAATTAGCAAGAGTTATGAGGGGATGGGGCCATGACTCAGTTGGTAAAGTACTTGCCTTGCAAGAAGGGGGATCTGAGTTCAATCCTCAGACCCCATAGAAAAAGTCAGGTGCAATGGCGTGCCCTGTCAGACAAGTCGGTTTCTGGGGCTCACTGGCCAGTCAGCCTCACCTACTTGGTGAACTCCAGGCCAGTAAGAGACTTTATTTTTTAAGACTGTAGATAGGCTTTGTGGTTAAGAGCATGTGGTGCTCTTGCAGAAGACCTGAGTTCTTTCCCGGCACCCGTATCAGACGGTGTACTATCTGCCTATCACTCCAGCTTCAGGGTATGTGATGCCCTCTTCTGGCTTCCATGGACAGCTATACTCACATGCACATATACACATATGTAATAGAAAATAAATCATAAAAAGGATAAATGGCATCTAAGGAACTGCACCAAAGTCTTCTGGTACACACACACACAAACACGAGAGAGAGAGAGAGAGAGAGAGAGAGAGAGAGAGAGACAGACAGACAGACAGACAGACAGACAGACAGACAGAGACAGAGAGAGAAGACAGAGACAGAGACACACACAGAGAGAAGACAGAGACAGAGAGAAAGAGACAGAAAGACAGAGACACAGATAGAGAGACAGAGAGATACATACAGAGACAGAGAGAAGACAGAGACCGAGAAAAAGAGATAGAGACACAGACAGAGAAAAGAGACAGAGACACAGATAGAGAGACAAAGATGAGACAGAGAGACAGAGAGATAAATGAAAGAAGCCACCACCTATTGGGTGCTCTCTGGGGGCCCTGACCTCAGAAAGCATCATGAACTGGCATTGCCATACCCTTTTATAGACGGGAAGCCCAAAACTCAGGGATAGAAAACACACTGTTCATGAGAGGAGAACTGCAGCCGCCATCAACCCCCAAAGCTGCTGTGCCAGGCAGCTTGATGCCTAGCAGCTTGGAGGATTCAGGCTCCCACCTCAGCAGCTGAGCTGGTGAGCCCCTCCCGGGGGTGGGGGGGGGGGCTGGGGAGCTTCTCCTTCCATAGCCCAGAGTGAAAACACCTGCTCCTCACCCTGGTGCCCACATGCCCAAGGCTTCTCCTGGGGCCTTTGGAGGTGTCTCGCCTTCCGTGAAGAGTGAAGACAGCCTCACTCTCAGATTGTCCTCAGAAATGTGAATGAAAGTGACCAGTCAGTGTCCCTGAGGAAAAGATGCTGGCACCACCCTTCAGAGGATGCAGGCTAAGAGCCCGGGCCACCCACCCTCCCTGTCCCTACCCAGGAAAGCCCCACCCTCTGCAAGAAGAGCAGGCATTGGGGAGAATCTTTCTGCATGAGAGAAGGTTGGAGAGAAAAGAGCAAGAGGACAGGAGAGGAAAGCAAAGCTAGGGGTGTTGTCCCAAGCTACTTCTCGAAGAAACCTACTTCTCCCAAGTTCAAGATCACATTCTGCTCCTGACTGGGGAGGCTGGAGCTGTTGTCTTTTGGCCTGCTATCAGCCACAAACATACAGATCTTAAGCCAGGTGTGGTGGCTCACGCTTTTTATCCCAGAACCCGGGAGGTAGAGGCAGGCAGATTGCTGTGAGTTCGAGGCCAGCCTGGTCTCCAAAGCGAGTCCAGGATGGCCAAGATAACATAGAGAAACCCTGTCTTGAAAAAAAAAAAGGAAAGAAAGAAAGAAAGAAAGAAAGAAAGAAAGAAAGAACAGATCTTAGAGGCTGAAAGTCATGAGTTCAAATCCAGACCGCCTCACTTCCTGTGCAGCTGTCATCGCTAATTCTGGCCTGCTGTCTAGGAAGTGTGGGTATGGTGAATAAAGCCAGCGCTTGCTGAGCATTTGCTGGCTTCAGGCTTACACCAGTGTCCCTGCCCTGCTTGCCACCAGGATCCTGAAGATCTGCCCCCTAGAGGACACAGAGACGACAGAATCCCAAATCCACCTTCTGCCAGGGAAGCCTGCTAGCTGCAGGTCCTGCATACAGAATCTTGTCACAGAGGATGATGCCCCTGCAGGTGAGGGCTTTGCTCTTCCATCTCCTTTGAGTAAGCCCCTGCCCTCGGCACCCCCGCCCCACCCCACCCTATCCCCTGCTCAGAGCAACACTGGCTTATAACCAGTTACTTTTATTACAGTTTTACAAATGAGTAAGCGTGTAAGAAGGGATGTCACACGACTTGAGCTAGCCCAAGAGAGGTTCGATGCAAACCCACACAGCCTGCACCCCACAGACCCCCCTAAACCACACTGATCACCCTGCAGGTATGTTTTACAGTCAGAATCGGCCCCTCCCCAACACCTGGCACCAATTAAGTCTTCAGTCAACAGCAGCTTTAGCTCGGCAGTTATACCCAGCCCCTCCATCTCCCCTGCTGTCAGTGCCCCAGCTGTGTGGGGCTCAGCCAGGCAGCAGGTGTGGCTGCTGAGACCCAAGGGCCTTAGCACGGAGCTCTATCCGCCCAGGTGGCTGCTGCCGGGACCACCAGCTCTAGCAGACAAGGAGGCTTGACCTACCTAAGGGCCCTTTCCCCCACGCTATCCCAGTGCATGGCCGCCCTCATTGCTCCGCACTCACTGAGTCAGCCAAGCTTACCAGGTACTGGGCCCTGTCCAGCTCCGGGCAGTCAGCAGAGAAGATTTACCACCTCTTGAGCTACAGTGATTATTGTTCTCTTGAGGGGCTGCGGCAAGCTGTATTTTCAAAGTGTCAGAGCGTCGGTTTGCAAAGGGACTCCTCTGTTGAGAGAAGTCAGTGAGATCAGATCGCAAACCCGTTTACTGGGGGAGACTCGGGAGTTCTACAAGCCTGGGCAATTGCCTGGGGTCACTTAGGAAAATGCAGGCAGAGTTCTTGAAACTCTGGACCAAAAGAGAGGAGTCAGGAGGTGAGGGCAGAGTAGCTCCTGTGCCTTTTCCACATGGATGCACTAGACAGAAATGGTTCAGGCCTTCGCCTGCTCCCAGAGCGCAAAGAAAGTGACAGAAAGCCCAGGGGACAAATGGAGCCTGGTTGATGAGCCAGAAAACATCCCCTGGGGAGATAGTAAAGTGCCTTAAGGAAGACCCGTTTCTTCCTTTGGACAAAAAGAAACTCTGCCAGAGCTGGCTGGATGCTCCCCAGATCTGGACAAGGCACGGTGTGTTTCTGCTTCCTGTGGCAGCCATAGCAAGGCAGCCCACAGTGTGTGGCTTAACTTCAGGCATTTCATCTCAGAATTTGAGAGGCCAAGAGACTGGGATCATGTGTGGGTCCTTCTGAGAACTTAGAAGAGTCCACTCCAGGTCTCAATGGTTTCTCACAGCCTCAGGTACCCCGCTCATTGTGGTTATGGCCTTCTGTGTCTTTGCATGTGTGGCATGTGGTCTTTCCTAGGTGTGTGTCTGTGTCCAGATATCCTTAATGTAAGAATGCTGGCTTGTGAGCACAGCGTAGTGGTAGGGCATTTGCCTGGCATGTGCAAGGGGCTGGGTTCCATCTCTAGTGCCTGGAGGGGGGGGGGGGGAAAGTTGGCTTACCCAGGTATGATGGTGCACACCTGTAATCCCAGCACTTGCAAAGTCGAGGCAGGAGGGTCAGAAGTTCAAAGTCATCCTCAGCTTATATAACAAATTTGAGTTCAGTAGCCTGTGTGAGACCCTGTCCCAAGAGAAAGGATGAGGAACAGGAGGAAGAAGGGGAGGATTCAGCTCCCTTAGTTTCCAGGCGAATCTATGAGGATCTGACTCTCATATCACTGTAAAGACTCTATTTCCAAATTAAGCCACACTCCAGGATACCAGGGGTTAAGGGCTTCAAGACAGCTTCTTAGAGAGAGACCATTTGGTCCATAAAGCTCTGAGACACTGCTCCCCACCACCTCCCTCAGTGTTTTCCTGTGGACCATGGAACAGGGAAGAAAGCGATATAGCCGCCCACAGTCCCGGCCCACAAGATGGCTTGCTCTCAACCCTCCGGTCCTTCCTCTTCCGCTTTGTGCAGTATGGGTGATCATCAAAGGGCCTGGGTCTCTGACTGCCTACATGGAGCAGAGCCTCCTGCCAGACCTGATTTGGATGGTATCATGGTAACCTCTGGGACTTGGAAGGTAGACAGCCTGGCAAGTGCCCTTAGATACAGGCCAATGTTAGTTAGTCTGAGCTGAGGGCCCTTCTGAAGATCTCATCAGAGTAGCTGCAATTATGTAGAGAGGGCCCCTCACCCCAAGTTATCTCCTCCTCTGCTCCTCTCACTTATGTTTCAGGAAGACAGACATCAGGGGATTCTGGGTCTGTGTCAGTGTGGCACCTGGCCCTCCTGTGTAGCTCGCCTCCAGTGTTCCTCACACGTCTGCCTTTTTCTTTAGAACCAGAGTATTGGGGAAGGCGGGTATGACAGAGCCCATGGCTTCCTCGTCCCTAAATTAAAGCTCTTATGGGAAAAGAGAAAACACCACATTTCACACACTCAGAAGCCAAAGGAAAAAGAGGACCACGAGGGGCCTTCTCGTGGCTGAGAAACCCACCGTGACCAAAATAAGAAGTGAAACCAAGGTCAATGTGAGTGAAAAACAAGGGGTGTCCCCAGACCTGTGTGCACTCTGGTCCCCTGGGAAGCCCTTTGCAGAGACCCTGACGTGTTCCCTCTTCAGAGCGTCCCTCTGGAGCGGAGAGGAAATAGGAGCTGGTGGTGCCTCAGAGTTTTCAGCTCTGGCACCACCAGTGTGGAGGTGCGGGGATCTGGGGCTGGACTTCAGGCAGCGAGGTTATTAGAAGGCTGAGAAAGGTCATCCCAGAATTTCACCTGGGTCTCCCAGGTTCAGGAAGGAGGAACTCTGGGGGCAGACAGGACCCCGACACTAGTAGGCATTCATCCTGGAGCCTTCTGAGTCACCTCACTCTTGGATCTGCGTGTTCACATCAGGGTGAGTGGACATGTGGGTACATACACGTGTGTACATGTTCGTGGAAGTCAGAAGACAACCCTGAGCGCGGGCATTCTTCTTTTTATTGTGTCGTCGTTTCATTTTGGGAGATGGGGGTGTCTCTGTGTGTGTAACCCGGGCTGGCCTGGAAGTAGATATGCACATCTTGGGATCACATAGACTCATCTGCCTCTGCCCCTGAGTGCTGGGACCAAAGGTGTGCTCTACCATGCCTGGATCTTTTTTTTTTTAAATAAAAGGGGTGTGTGTGTGCGCACGCGCACACTTGCATGTGTACACTTAGATGTGCGTGCCCATGCGCACTTACCTGTGTGCACCCGTGGATAGGAGAAGATGGCATTGGATGCCCCGGAGATGAAGTTACAGGCAGTTGTGAGCCACCAGATGTGGGTGCTGGGACCTGAACTCAGATCCTCTTTAAGAGCAGCAAGCGCTCTTGACCACTGAGCCACCTCTGCAGTCACCACCTTGTCTTGGGAAGCAGGGTCTCTCCTTGGCCTGAGGCTAGGTTAGCTGATAAGCCCCAGATATCCGTCTGTGTCTGCTGCCGCCTTCCGAGCACTTCGCTCCCCCCCTGCCCCCCCTGTCCCCCCCCCCCCTGGCTCCTGGGGATCATACTCAGGTCTCTTTTGCTTTGGTAGCAAGTACTTTGCTGACTGAGCCAGCTCTCCTGTACCGGTCTCCTCGCTTTTACTAACCACACACAGGCTGGATATAACTGCCTCCTCCCCAGCTTCTGCATGACGGGCCTTTGATGATCTTTATTCTTTTCCCCTTGATAAAACAAATACAGGACAGCTACTCCTGGAGTTTCCATGCCTGCTCCTCTCAGCAGCTGGAAACCACCCCCCCTACACACACACACACACACACACACACACACACACACACCCCTTGGTTTTTAGTGTAGATTCAGTATTGTGGTGCCCAGACTCCAACAGAAAGCGAAGTGCCACCACTACTCAAGACTGACCCCAAAGTTGTCTTCATGCCCAGGAGTACAGCCCAGACACTCCCATCCCTGCCTCTGATTACTTCTCCTGATCAAATCTGGCTTGGGCCATGGCAACGAGTCAGAAGCCCATGCTGGCCTGTGACTACAAAAACTCTAAGTCTCTCGCTGCTACTCGGGTCAGACCACCGGACGTAGCTTAAGTGGGCCTGTCCTCTCCAAGCACCTTCATTCCTTCCCCTCACAAGGCCAGAGCCAGAGTCGCTTTTTCCCCTCTCTTCTAAAAGTCCCCTCCCCACCCCCACCTCAACCTGATGCAGATGCCTTGGTTTCTGGCTCATTTGCCAAAAGGGATGACAAACAGAGTTGATGAGCCCCTGTAGCATCTAATGAACGGCTTCGGTGTCCCTCCCTCCCCCACCCCTCCACGCCCAGCTGCTCTCAGAAGGTGGTGGTAGCTCTTCTGAGGGTAGAACCAACCGCAGCATTAATTTTAAACAGGCAGTCTCCTGATGGGAAAAGGTTGACAGTGTCAGTATTGAGGAAGAGATGCTGGAGAGGAGACTTCCAGATTGGTGTGGCTTGGATTTGGACTGGGGTCCAATCCCAGGGCTAAGGCCTCATATCTTGTGGGACAAGCCTAAGGAAAAGAATGCAAGTCTCAATGGCATGGCAAGCCCCATTCAGTCAAGGACGCGGAGACCTGTTTGCTTTTTGTTTGTTTGTTTGTTTGTTTGTTTTTTGTTTTTTGGTATTAGTTAGCTTTCTTATCAGTGTGACAAAATGGCAGACAGGAATTTTATTTTGGCTCACGGTTGTAGAGGGCTCAGTCCTTTGCTGCTTGGCTCCAGAAGCTTGGGCAGAACAGCACGGTGACAGAAGTGCGTGCCAAAGTGGGCATCCATTTCATGGATAACCAGAAAGGGGAAGGAGAGGAAGAGAGAAGAGGAAGGCAAGAAAAAGACATGGGACCAGACGCAACCCTCGAATTCGTGCCTCTGGGCACCAGTGAGGCTCCATCTATCTCTCAAGGTTTTCAAAACCTCCTAAGATAATACAACCAGCAGCTGGGAAATGATATTCAAAACCCGGGTCTATGGAGTATATGTGGTGTGTGTGTGTGTGTGTGTGTGTGTGTGTGTCTGTGTGTGTGTGCGCGCATGTATGTATGTACTCAAGTAGATTTTGTATTCAAACCTCAGCACTTCTCCCTGCTTATCAAGGGATTCTCAATCTGTTTCTCAGAGGTACCCCTCAAAGTCAAGAGTACCCCTCAGAGTCAAGCTTCTAAAGGAAGTGCCACAGACAAGGCACTATCTTGGTCAGTATCAGGAAGGACTGTGGTAATGCCAGAGGTTTGAGTGGCCCAAGGAGATAGCCACTGCCTGTCAAACTCTCGACAAAGTGGGGAACGAGATTTGCAAGCTGCACTCCATGTCTTGCATTGGCAACACTGGTTCTGTTCTGTACTCACACACCTCAGGACCCCAGGATGCTGTGCACGTGTGCCCCTGAGTGACAGTTAGAGGACACCACGCAGGAGTTGGTTCTCGCCTTCCATCTTGAGGTCCTGGGGATTGAACTCAGGTCATCAAGCTTGGTGGCAGGTGCCTTCACCTGCTAACCCTTTCTTGCCTGCACAGCCCCAGTGCTGGCATTATTGGTGTGTACCTGGGTACCCAGCTTAATGCCCTAATCATTGACAGTCTTAATGATGTCTACACATCTACCCCGTTAGCCAGAACCTCATCTGATGACACACCCACGACCCTATACCTCTGACCTCTAGGAAAAGCCCATTCTCCATGTTTCCATATCAGGAACACTCTGACATACCTGAATATCCACTAGGGCCTTTACACAAGGAGAGGCCGTGAGTTAAATCCTACCAACGCATTCAACCAAAGATGCTCAAAACCACCGTTACTAAGGACGGGAAGTCTCTTACAGGCTTCCTGCTCACACTGATGTTTAGGGGCAGGGTCCTACTTAAGATGTTGGAAGCTGCAGCACAGTGGTGGGGATATGAACATGTAATCCCACCCCTAGCTATTAGCTGTTTGATGGCTGCTGGGAGAGGAAGCTTGGGAATGCTTTTTATTTGTGTTTTTGTTTTAATGGTGTACCTCCTGGTAGGCTGACCACACTTGAGAACAGGCTCATATCTCAAGACTAGCTGGGCAAGTGATGCTGGACTTGACAGGAAAAGAAGAAAAATAAACAGGTAACAGAAGAAATGTCTACCTCTGTTTATTCTGTTTCCCCTTCTGAGTGAGATGTGAGCATCCTCCCTTGCGTCCTCCTTGTTACTTACCTTGTTTGGCTCTGTGCATTGTAGTGTGGTTATCCTCTTCTAAGTGGCCGGAAGCCACTCATAAGTGAGTACATACCATGTGTGTCTTTCTGGGTCTGGGTCACCTCACTCAGTTGAAGAGAAGGAACAAGGTAGGAGAAAGAGCGCAGAGAGAAACAAGGATGGAGATCAGGCCTGGGGAGAGCAGGAACAGGAGGACCGAAGGCCTGCAGAGAAACTGTGGGTAGGGGCATCTCTGTGACAAGCTGGAGACCTAAGTCAGAATAGGCCTCTGGAAGGATCTGAGGGGAACTCTGGCTGAGACTCCTAGTAGCAGGGGCCATGGAGACTGATGAGGGCACCCTTTGACTAGACAGGACTCCTCGTGGAGGCAGGAGAACACCAACCTACCTGCAAAAACTTTGATCCCAAACTTACCCAGCCTACAAGACGTGCAGGGATAAGGATGTTATAAGGTAGAGCAGAGATGGAGGGACTGTCCAACCAATGCCTGGCCCAACCCAACGCCCACCCCATGGCAGAGAGCCAACCCCTGTGACGCTGTTGCCGATACTCTGCTCTGCTTGCAGACAGGAGCCTAACAGACTTGTCCTCTGAGAGGCCCCACCCAGCAGCGGTTCTAAATAGATGCTGAAACTCACAGCCAAACATTAGGCGAAGCATGGGAGTCTAGTGGAAAAGTGGAGGGAGGATAAAAGGACCTAGAGGAGACAAGAGCTCCACAAGAAGACTGACAGAGCCAACCAACCACGACCCAGAGGGGCCTGTGGAGTCTGAGGTACCAACCAAGGGCCATGTAGGGACCTGACCTAGGCCCTCTGCATAGATGTTGCCAATGGGCAGCTCAGGCATCATGTGAGTCCCCCAGTAAGGGGAGCAGGGGCTGTCTCTGACCCGGACTCCATTGCCTGCTTTTTCACTCACTTCCCCTTAATGGGACTGCCTTGTCAGGCCACGGAGGAAGAGGACGAACTCAGTCCTTATGTGACTTGATGAGCTGGGGTGGGTGGGTAGGGGGGCTCCCCTTTTCTGAGGCATAGGGGAGGGGTCAGGGGGGGTGGGGGAGGGAGGATGCAGAGGAGGGAGGGCGCTACGCCCGAGATGTATAAAGTGAATAAATAAATTTATTAAACAAAAAAAGAGAAATCTCAAAGTTGGATAGGAAGGGCCGGGTGTTGAGAGGGCAGTATGGGGCAGAGTTGAGGAGGGTGAGTATGTTTAAAATACACTGTATGAAATTCTCAAGGAATTAGTTTTGTTTTGTTTTGTTTTGTTTTTTTTAGTGTTGGAAGAACTGAGTCTTCAATCCCATGCTTCCGCTACTCTTTGTCCTAGAGGCAGATCACGCACGCAGATCTCCCTTCTACAGACAGCACCCCCAAATCCTGTCTTCCCAAAGAAAAGTCAGGTTTCCGTCCCATCTTTGTTACTATAGCTCATCATCCCTGGACCGGTGACCACGTCCTGGTTTACGTACTGCCTTGTGGGCACGGTTGGTGCCTTCTGCTCTGATAAGTGTCTGAGATCTGTTCTTTGACTTGGTCACCTCTGCATTTCTCCTAGGGGTTGGCACAGAGTCCAGAGTCTGCAAAAGCCACACAAGAGCCTGGGGCTTGGTTTCGGAGAATTGGAGTGGACCTCGAGAAGTGATCAATGTCTTCTGAGCCCGCAGGCGGGAAGATGAGTGGCCGGGCTCCAGAGATCAGGCCCATAAACATCTTTTTGACAGAATAGGCTAACTTCAAAGCCTAGCAATTTTAGATTATATTTGCATCTGAGGCTTTTAAAGTAGCAAAACTTTAGATTTATGCCTTTGTGAACAGATGTGGAAGGGAAAATCAATTCCTCGTAGGATTGGCTTATTTGTTTTTTATCTCAGTACTAAATATTATGCAGCAAGTGACAAATTAATACATAAATTGACCCGGAGACATCTACATACTGGATGGACGGGGATCAGAATGGAGCGAGTGGCGTGAGGAACTCAAGAGCCGGCCGGGCAGCATGGATGCTTGCCCGTTACCTGACAATCAAATGCTTCCTGTGAAGACAGCTTCCATCAAGTGCTAAAGGAGAGAAGAAAGGGCTCACAGGCTTCAAGGGGGACAGTGGCATGCAGGCAGGCAGTGTCACCTTACAACACTGGCACCGGAGCTGTGATCCAAACACGACCCACCGGAGGAGGACCGGCAGCATCCTGTTTGCTCCGCACCTGTGTCCTTCCCTTCTCCAGGATCCTGGTGACAGAGTGATGGCTGACACAGGTGGCCTGTGGGGGCTCTGCTGGCAGGGTTCCAGGAGTGAGTAATGTGCGCTAACAGAGGATAGGGTGACCATACTCCCTGGAGTCAATCCTCACCTCCCATAGCCTCAGGGCAGAGCAGGAAGGTGGACAGGAGAAGCAGGAGTCAGGCTCAGATAAAACACAGCTGCTGGTGCGCCCTGGGCCTGATGCTCCCTGGTGCTCCGCTGCCCAGGAGTCTCTGTGCACTGAAGGGACCCAAGAGGAGCATGGGATTTGAGAGCCTCCAGGGAACGTCACGGCTCCTGCTGGCACTCGGGACCAGCTTTCTGAGAAAGCAGAGGAAGCAGAAAGAACAAGTCAGTTCTCTAGAAGAAGGAAAAAAATTCCATAAAATGTGGAAAAAAACCAAAAGTGACTGCTTTTCCCAGGAGAGAGGATGACACATCGAAGACGAAGCTTTTGATACAGTCTAGCTAAATGCCAAACAGCCAGTCCGGCTCTGGAGAGAAAGAAAAAGAGAGGAGAGATAAAGGGATGGATGGGAGGGTGTGTGACGGAGTATTTTCTATTTGTCTGGCAGCCTCTTTTTGGGTTTTATCGTGACAGGACACGGGTGTCCTTTAGGGCTCACAATAGAAGAGGGACAATAGGGAAGAGGCAGTTTGCATAATCAGGAAGGCACTCGGAGAAGCCAGAAACACAGCTGGATGTCCTTATCCTCCAGACAGCGAGTGACATCCCCCCAGTCACATTCCTGGTGACAGAATTACTCGGGTATTGATCAGCATGGGGAACAACAACAATAAAAAAAGCCCCCAACACACTCATAAACACCATCCTGAAGAAGCCGAGGAGGTGTCAGGGAATTGGAGCCGCGAGCGCAAAGTGTCTGGACCCGGTCAAATAAAGATTTCTGTCTGGAAACAGAGAGGAGGTGATTTGATTACTCTGTCCCACCTTGAGCGAGGACGGCAGGTGGGAGCTGCCGGCACCATATTCGTGTGCCGGGTCGTAGAGGCAGGTATGTGCCGCCCAAGGACACCTGTTCAATTAAGACTGTTTATAATGGAACACCTGTAGCACTGTCACTTTCCTGCACCTGCACCCCATAATTCCAAAAAAAGGTGATCAAGCTTTAGGGGCATGGGGGTGGGTGCAGTGACACCTGTAAGGCCCTCAGGCTCATTCTGGGGTGAATAGAAGGGGTTAGGGTAATCTTTCCACCTGCGGCTCCTATGAGGCGTCTGTATTGATTCAGGGTAGGTAGGCAGAGACTATTTTGACGTCTTGAGTTTTACCCCCAGAGTATTTATATTCATCTCGGACCCTTGCATGCAAATCAAGACTCGAGTGTTCAAAGACTACACTCTCTTTTGCAGTCAGTGCCAGATGCAACGGACCCGGCCAACTTTTCCCCGTGTGCTCAAGGTACAAAAGTAAATTTTCAAAGGCAAAAATACAGCTAGCTCCTTCAAAACTTCTTAGGGAATTTATGGTCCCCCCAAACCAAACCAAACCAAAACAAAAAAACCCCAACACAAACAGCAATTAAGAACAGAGGCTTTCAAATTATAGCTGTTTTTGTGTCAAGGGGGCATCTTTTCAAAACCCGCCCTGGGTCATCCCTCAAGAAGGGATGTCTCTTCACCCGGTCCCTCACAGGTTAGAGTCCCTGCAGGTGTGTCACTCAAGGTATTGAATTCAGTTGTTCAGGTGGCTGAAGACAGTAAAGAGAAGACGGGACACAAAACAGCCTCGTGATGAGATTTACAACCAAAGCAGTTTGGGAAGGCGTGTGTGCATGTGTGCTTGTGTGTGGCTGGGGAGGTGTGCTAGGTGCCCTTAGCTGGCTAATCCTACTCAGGCCCCAAGCTGTTTTCTAGTCTGCTGGGCTTATTGCTGCTGCTACTGCTGGCTGTCTGCCTGATGCCCGGCCACGTGTGGAACAGCCTGAAAGGCCGTCTTTTGCCTGGCAGCCCAACTTCTCCCTTGTTCCCTTGGTCTGTCTCCTCCAACCACACCACAGGAGCTGTGTGCCCCAGAGCTCTTTCTAGGGGCTCCAACCTCTTGGTTTCTGGAGAAGCCAAACTAAAACAGAGAAAAAGAGAAGGAAGCTTTTGGGATTTTTTGTTTTTTTGTTTTTGTTTTTGTTGGATTTGTTTGTCTGTTTTCTCTCAATGTATATTTACATATATATGTACATACATATATACATATGCATATATGATTAGTTGAGGGGGGGTGTGGGTCTGTGAGTACAGGCATATGTGTACCACACCACAAATAGGGAGGTCAGAGAACAAACTCAGGTATTGGTCCTCACCTTCTGCTTCGAGACAGGGTCTTGAGGGATCTGGTTGTCTCTGTGTCTCCCATCTCATTATTACTGGGGTAGCAAACACACACTACAGTGGCCAGCTTCATGTGTGGGTCCTGGGGATCCGAACCTAGGTCTTCATGCCTGTGTGGCAGGTGCTTTGTGGACTGAGCCACCTCCCCAGCCCTCTCTTAGATTTTAAGAATGAAAGAAACAAACATCCAGTCAGACTCTATAGACTGTAAACAGCTGTATTTTCAACAGTTTGTATGTGGAGTATGTGTGCTATGTGTGTTGCGGTGTGTGTGGGATATATGTGTGATGTTTGTATGTATGTATTGTGTAGGGTATGTGTGTTGTGTGTGGTACATATGTTGCATTTGTGTGTGTCATGGGGTGGTTTTGTGTGGGTATGTGTGTGTGCATCTGTATGTGGTCCTATAAGCATGCTAGGCAAGCACTACCATTCAGTGGCAGCCTTCTTCAGACTCCTCCTGCTGTTCCTTCTCAACTCAGCTTGCTGAGACTCTGAATCCTCCCTTCTCCGCATCTTTCAGAAGCTCTGCTCTAGTCTTTTCTAATTGTCATCTCTCTGGTTCCAACCTACAACAATGGCTCCTCCAACCATCCCGCCCACCTCCAACCTAGCATGATCCTCTGGAACTCTCGCCCCTCAGACCTGTCTCTCACGGATGGTCCTGCCCTCCTCCTCATCACTTGAACTCAAGCTGGGTTGCCTTCTGTTTGCTGATTCTTTCGTTTTGACAGTACTTTTTTTGGGGTGGCTAATAGGCTGTACTTTGCAGAGGCTTGCTGGGGCCGGGGCGGGGGTAGGGGGTGCCACTTGAGTGACAGGTTGGACAACAAAGCTGAAGTTTCGGCTAGCTCACGAGGCCTTTGGTATTTGGAGTGTGAAGTCCTAGTGATGGCAGTCTCTGTCTCTGGACACTTCCTGCCTTCTTCTCTTCTCTTCTGTAGTCCACAGGCTCCTGTCTTGGGACAGCGGGTCTTCAGTTGGTGCCGTTAGCTGCCTTGGAGGGCTGCAGGTCCATCAGGAGGTGGAGCCTCGCTGAAGGAAATGAGTCACCGGAGGTGGTGGTCCCTGAGGTTGATAGCCTGGCCCTGTTTCCTGTCCAGTCTCTGCTTCCTGACCTACCCACCTCTGAGCCAGTGGTCTCACGTTCCAGCTATCACTGTAGCCGTGAGCCACTCCCATCACTGTGATGAACTATGCCCGCCCCCAAACCGTGACGGGGCGGGGGGGGGGGGGAGGGAAAAAAACCTTTCTTATATACAACTGCTACTTGCCTGGCATTTGGCTACATCAATGAGATGACTACTTTATCTCCCTGACACTAGGCCCCTTCCTTGATGACATCCATAAAAGTTGAGGATCTAGCTCCAGAGTTGCCACGTTTTTCACCTCCATCCCTCAGTCCTGAATATCCTCAACCACACCTGTGACCTTGAGCCATGGCCCTGTGTCACACTGCATCCCCTGTTGAGTCCAGGCCCCTACCCATCTGGAGCCTCTGAGAGCGGAGGGTGGCTAATTCACACATCACCGCCCACAAGACGGATCTCTTTCTCTCTCTTTTTTTAGGCTCTATCTTTGGATGCTTTCCTTTTGCCTTTATTTTTATGTAAAGTCCAAAGTAAAATAACATTTTAAATCAACGAAGATATAAATCTCGTGGCTCATTTTGCCGAGACCAAAATGAAAAAACGTGGACCGATTCCAAGGAGGGAAAACAGAAAACAAAACAAAACAAAAAAAACCCCACCACTACCTCTGCCCCAGCTTCAGTTGGCTTAACCAGCTCGTCCTCTCTGCTCTTTTATGCTCACCAGGTCTCCCTCACTCAAGTGTGGCAAATTATGTAATTAGTGAAAGAGCAACAATTTTGCTGAGAAAATGGTTATGTGTTTATGGAAGTTCAATGGTGCAAAAAGTCTAAGGAAAGCCATTTGCTAAGCCAGAGAAAGACAGCGGAACTGGGTCCCCAGCCAGCTCCCGGCAGAACCCAGGCGGCAGTTCAGAGGCGCCAATCGTCAACAAAACCATTTGGAGGCACTGCCCAGGGGCCAGGTGCCCATCTTGGCCAGGCCCCGGTCCCCATTTCTTTCTCTTCACTGTCGACTCGGAGCAAAATAACCAGGCACAGAAGTGTTCCCAGAAGATGGTTCTTGTGTACCATTAACCAGTCTTATGGGTGACCTTTGCCGGGGTTACAGCTTTCTACCTGGCTCCCTGCCCCGCCCCGCCCCACCCCGCCCCGTTTTCTCCAAGCCATTCAAATCATTAGACAACACTGAACCTAATTATGATTCTCTAAGTATCTGCTCAGATATCCAGGGGTTTAGATTTTACATTTGCCTTTGTTTCATCACTTGACACGTGTGTTGTTTCAGAATCCGTCGGCTGGCTTGCTACAGTCAGAGACCTGCACGGCTCTCCTGGGTCCGCCCAGGCTGGCAGGCTGGTGCTTCCACACTCTGGCTTCATCTCAAGAGGGCGCTTCACCGGGGGACTGCTACCTTTGCTTTAGTGTATGGCCCGGTCATGGAAGGTTCAGAGACACTTGGACTACGGGCTTGGCTGCTGTTCTAGTTAGCATTCACTGTCCGTTTGACACAACACAGAGTCACCCAAACCAAAGGAAAATACATGTTACTGTCTTTATAAAGGCCACCTGCGGACATTTCTGTGTCGTCTGCCTTGATTGATGCGGGGAGGGCCCAGCCCACTGTGGGCGGTGCCATCCCTAGGCAGGTGGTGCTGAGCTGTGTGGGGAAACTAGTGCGAGTAAGCAGGGGCCTATGAAGAGTGAGCCAGCAAGCAACCCTCACCCGTGGTCTGCAACTCAATTTCCTGCCGGGACTTCCCTCAGGGATGGACTGTGGCCTGGAAATTTAACCCTAATGAAGCCTTTCCTCTCCCAGGTTGCTTTTGGTCAGGGTTTTTTTTTTTTTTTTTTTTTTTTTTTTTTTTTTTTAAATCACAGCAACAGAAAAGAAACAAGAGGCTTTAGGGACATATCAGAAGTTACCACTCTATTCTACTTCCGGGGGCTACACCAGACAGGAGGCACAACAGGGCTTCCTCTGAGGTCAATCCCGGAGACCTTACCCTGGTTACCACTGGGCCATCTCACTTGATCTGCCATTACCATCTCTGATCAGGGTAATGAGGGACAACAGAGGAATGACTCCTCCTCCAGAAGAGAGAGGGTGAAGTTGGTGGGAGCAGCCGGGCGGCAGGCAAGAAGATTCCAGATGAGATGACAAGCAGAGACACACTTATTCACTGTCCCGGAGCTACACGGGCATTTCATCCGAGGACCCCATCTGTTTTGTTAAATTGACAATTTCCTTCTGCAGGAAATCAAGGTTCATACCGAGTCTCAGACTAACTACTGAGTAAGAAATAGCTTCACTTTCTAAAGACTCTGCTTTTTAAGACGTTCAGCATGTAACCTAATTTCATTTGATGGAGTTTGTTTTGCTTTCTCCATTTGCTACCTAGATATGTGTTTCATTATTTCCCACAGAATTGGGCTTGGGTGGGAGAGCCGGGGAGACAGAGTTCACTGAGCCTCAAAGGCACTACAAAAGGAGGAGAAAATAATATTAAATAAAATTACAGCAAGTTACAGGATCAACTGTCCCTGTGGGTTTTCTGCCCCCCTAATATGAACACACACATATACATGCTCACGCACATATCCACATTCACATATACACTCACACACATATGCACACACACACACACACACACACACACACACACACACACACACACTCATGAGAGAGAGAGAGAGAGGAGAGAGGGAGAGAGAGAAATACAAAAGGGTAATATGTGAACAAACCTAGACATGGGAAGATTTTCTTTTTTATTTTATTTATTTGATATAGTTAATATATTTATTTGTATATTTTAATTACATTTATTTGTGCGTGTGCACGTGCATGTGCTTGCACACACACATGTGCATAAGCATGCTCCACAGTGCACATATATAGATCAGAGTGCAACTTGTGGTAATTGGCTTTCTCCTTCTACCATGTGGATCCCAGGACACTCAACTCATGTTGTTGGCCTTTACCAACTGGGACATCTTCCTATCCCAAGATTTTTTTTTTTTTTGAGACAGGCTTTCTCTGTGTAGCTTTGGCTGTCCTAGACTCACTTTATAGACCAGGCTGGCCTCAAACTCACAGCGATCTGCCTGCCTCAGGATTAAAGGCATGCGCCACCAGGGCCCAGCCCCAAGAATGGTTTTCACTGGAGGGAAAAAGTTTCTATCTGCTGGGGTCCTTTTAGGATGACTCCTATCAAAACCCTGTTTTCTATATCTTAAAATGCAAACCTTCTAAAAAGTATTCTAACACCGAGGCAGGGGTTTATCTTTCAAGAAGTAATTATAATATAATGTGAGTTCTTGGAGCCAGAATCGTGAATTGGGAACGGTCCTGTGAATAGTGATATGAGAGGAAGAAACAGGCAAGCAATGAGGGAAAAAAAACGCCAACTGTTTAATTGAGGGAGAATAATAAGGACCTACCAAGGAAGGAAAGACATGCGTGCCTGAGTCTTTCTGTGTAGCTCTTCTGGGACTTACTTGATGTCACACAGGAGGGCTACTCCCCTCAGAATCCAGTGATCAGGGGACAGCACCGTGCGCAGGTATACCACGGTGATGAAGGTGAGGTCAGTTCGCCTGGGTTTCTTGTAGATGGGACACACGTACAGCTTTGGGTCCTTGGGGGCCGTGGAGTTAATGGCAAAGATGTGCAGGACAGGAAGCTGCATGAAGAGAACCTTCGGGGTGGATTCTGTGAGCTTCCCGTTCCTCCTGTCCCAGGATGCTCCGTCCATGTACAGCCCATAAATATACACGCCTTCCTGGAAGGCCAAGCGACAGAGAAGGGGAGGTGCTGAAAGCTGGGCATCCATTACATAACGAGGGCTGCCAGCTCAGGAAGAAAACACATGCCAGTCTTAAAGCTCTAGCAGATAAGAAAACACCACTGGGCAAACTAGGTGGCCATGTTTTTCCTCCTGGGGCACAAGGTGAGTCTGGCTGCATGGTGGAAATGTTCTGCCATGTGTTATTGGGATGTAGGGTGACCCATCTGGGTAACAGGAGGGCCACGAGTTGCTGTTCTAAGTCCAATTTGAACCGGTGCAAGCTGGGAGCATAGACTGTGACTTGTTGGACCTTAGGCTGAGTTGAACAAGCTAATCCTAGGCTCCACCCCATCGCTTTCATAGAATGAAATCAGATTAGAGCGCCCCCAGAGGCATGGAGTGGTACAGCAAGGAGGGTTGGCTGCTCCACAGTGTATGGCCAACCATCTTCCCTACTATTTTTCCCCCCTACAAATGGACTTGCCTTTAAAGGCAAGGAAACAAGACCCCCTGAGACAGTGACAGTTTGAAATCCGTTAATGGCATCCCTGGTGTTGGGTTACAAGGGTAAATGCAGGGACTTCAGACTGAAGGTCATGGGGGCTTTAGCCATCAGGGTAGACTGTAGAGGGGACAATCTTGAGGACACCCCTGAAGGGGTGGGGCAGCACCCGGAAATGGGGAGGAGGGTGCCATAGCAACTCCACAAAGACAGAAAGGACAGGCAAAGAAGATACTTTACTCCTTGGCAAAAAGGGGTTCAAAGGTAATAAAGTGAGCTATCACTTGACCATGGAAGACGAGTGTGCAGAGCTGGAGTGTCTGAACTCTATCTCGCAGGCACGGGGGAGCCACAGACCATGTATTCATTAAAACAAGAAAGGGCCGGAGAGAACCATGCGAGCTCATAAAGTATATTTATGTAGAAGATGGTGACCGTTTTTCTATTTCTAATGAAGATGGGGCCTGGGGAAGTAAGTGTAGATCACGATAAAGGACAGAGAGATTAGCTGCAAAGGGTTTCCAGAACTCTCTCATGTGGGCTAACTTCATGAGGCCCATATATTCCGAACCACGAACTGGGGCACATAGTTTGACAGTGAGATCCTGGGAAGTCCCGGAGAATCAGGACACAAGAGTTCCCATCACTAACTTAGTGGTTGACACTTGTCTGCATGAGCAAGGCCACCACCAGGAATCATCCTACAGCCAGCTGTGTCCTTTTCTATAGCCCTTGCAATTTAGGGACCTTAAACGTCACAGCTAGAAGACATGGCAGGTGGCATAGTGTCACTATGTGCAGGCCGGTTTTGCCTGTCAACTTGACACAAGCCAGAATCATCAGAGAGGAAGGAGCCTCATTTGAGGAAATGCCCCCATGAAATCCAGCTGTAGGGCATTTTCTCATCTAGTGATCAATGTGGGAGGGCCCAGCCCATCTTGGGTAGTGCAACCCCTGGGTTGGCAGTCCTGGGTTCTATAAGAAAACTAGCTGAGCAAGCCACTGGGAGCAAGCCGGTAAGCAGCACCCCTCCATGGCTTCTGCCTCAGCTCCTGCCTCTAGGATCCTGCCCTGTTTGAGTTCCTGTCCTGACTTCCTTCACTGATGGGCAGCAATGTGGAGGTTTAAGCTGAATAAACCCTTTCCTCCCAAGCTTCTGTTTTTTGGTCATGACGTTCCATTGCAGCAACAAAGACACTAACTGAGACACAGTCCAAATTTATGTCAACCCCGCACCCAGGGTGCAACTGTTTGGCTTTGCAGATACACTTTGTTTAGTTATTAACACGCTGGGTCTGGAAAGGCTGGTGTGTGTGTGTGTGTGTGTGTGTGTGTGTGTGTGTGTGTGTGTGTGTGATGGGGTGGGTCATACAGAGGGACACATGGTAGAATAAAGCTTTTGACAGTTGTGGTAGATCCTGGGAAGACACAACCAAAATCAAACCAGTCTTGCCAATGGCTGCCAGTAGGCATCAGAAGCCAGGAGAGAGTCACGGGGTAAGATCATTTGTCACAGCTTCTTCCTCCTGGAAGAAGCCAACACTGCCAGCCATTGGCTTATTTTGCTTTGTTTTGACACAGGGTCGCATGTACCCCAGGCTGGCCTTAAACTCCTACGCCTCCTGCTTCTATCTCCCAAGTGTTGGGATTACAGGTGTGCGCCACAACGTGCAGCTCATGTGGTTCTGGGGATCCAAGCAAGAGCTCCACGCTTGCTAGGCCAGCACTCTATAGTGGTTTTGGACTTCTGGACTCCTTAACTGTGTGGGAACACACTCCAAGGTTTTAGTGACCCAGACTGTGGTGTTCTAGGCAACAAATATGGACTGGGCTCCGGGAAGCTAGGTGGTGTGCTGTAACAAGCATGTGGAGCGGGCATCGGGGGTGTGAAACAGTAGGTGGAAGATGCAAGAACTTTGGGGCACGTAACAGAGAGACCCTAAATTACCTTAAAGAGGGGCCGGAAGAACGATACAGGGTATAGGGGTGTGTGGGATGAGGGCTTGAAGAACGTGCCAAGCATCTGTGTCAAAGCAGAGGGCTTTGGGCCTGCTCTCTCCGTAGCACGGCAGAGTCCCTGCACTCCGAGTCACACAGATAGACTGAGGGACACCATGGTGTAGGGGCTGAGCTTCCAACAGATAGTCCGATGGATTTCCATGGTCCTAAGCTGATACAGGGGACCCCGCGAGCCCAGAGCAGGCACTGAACACACATAGAGACCCTCCTAAGCCATCATGTGCATAACCTGTACTTATTAAGAAAGGTCACCTGGGGAGGCCCTGGGCTCACCTGGCCCTTGTCATTAACCTCCCACTCAGCAGACAGACGGGGGAGGCACTGGCCTTGAGGCTGTCCAGCTACAACGGAGAAAAACCTCCCTGAAAAGCAAGGCCGCTTTCACGGAAGAAGCCAAGGCCAGCTATTAATTTTTCGCTTGTTTCTGCAGTGTTGGGGCTTGAACCCAGGCCCTTGCCCACTAGGCAAGTGCTTGGCCAGTCACCACACTGCATCCCCATCCCTCAAGGACAGTTTTGAGCTGAGCTTGGATTTTTCACCCTCAGCTCCTTGCAGCACCTACCGCAGGGGGTGTTGTGATCTCTTCCTTGGTCTGCCGTAGGACGTCATTGTGGATGGTCACGGTGTCCAGAGCCCAGCCTTTGTGGGCTCGGGTCACTTCTTGTCTCATTGCTGTGAGAAAACCTAGAGGCAGAAAAGGGGGGGAGGGAGATAGAGGTGGGGGGAGAGAGGAGAGAGAGAAAGACATTCTTGGTAAAGTCCATCTCAGAAACACAGAGGAAATAACACGGGGGGTGACTTGACAGTCTCTATACTGCCTGCCCATCCTGGAAGGAGCTGAGACCAGAACCCCAGAGCAAAGGGCATTTCTTGCTAGGGATTTGTTTCCATGGGGACAGTGAAGTGCAAGGGACCTTGGTTTGAAAGTCTCCTGGAACTGCAAGTTGGTTTTTTTTTTTTTTTAAGAGTTTCAACCCAGCCCTAGCTTGTGTTCTCTATTGGAAAAGGCAATATTCAATGTGTGACCGGAATGGTAAAAATATTCTGAGAAGCAGCCTTCCAATTAAACTCAAATCAAACCATTATGGGGCTTCTATTTGCCATAATGGGACAATTTCATTTAGTCTAAGGAAATAAGGCATAAACACCATAATAGGAACCTGACTTTCAATTTGATCAAACAAGGCAATCACACCGGAAAGGGAAAGCTACATCTTTTAATGTGCATAATACAGTTATTTTAAGATAATGCGTGGCTCCCGTATCTGTGGCCTTTCTCTAAAGTTAATATTTGGGAATCATGCCATTCAACTCAATAAGAGAAGTCTTTTCTGGAGAGTGGCATTTGATGGTAGAAATAAAATATCCTAATTTCTAGAGCTGGCTGCAAACCATAGATGCTGCTGCCTGTGGGCTACCCATTATATTTTGGTTTTCTGTTAAAAATATGGACTATGTATGACCTCAGTACTCTTTTTTTTTTTCTAATTGCTTTTTTTTTGGGGGGTGATTTTATACACGAACATGATGTGCTTAGAGCACTTCCATCCCGGGCTCCCCTCCTGGTGCTCTTGAGTGACCTCTGAGAGCCAGAGGGCGGAGGTTGCAAAACAGCCTTAACATGCACTGAGTTAAGCTCCCTGGAAGGAAAGAGCAACACCCATTCTGGCTGTACTGGGGGACTCCGGTTTATGGAAAGGAGATCATTCTTCATTTCATTCGTTGGTTAGCTCTCTTGAGAGTGGCCACGGTGTACCAGGCACAGCTCAAGGTGGCACAAAGTGGAAGAGGCATCCGTCTGAGAGATTCTGCCCCTAAGACCCAAGGCTCTCACCCTTCCTAACACCGCAACCCTCTAATACAGTTCCTCATGCTGTGGTGACAACCATCCAACCGTGAAATTATTTCGTTGCTACTTCATAACTGTAGCTTTGCTATTGTTACAAGTTGTAATGTAAATATTTGTTTTCCGATAGTCTTAAGTGACCCCTGTGAAAAGGTCATTCAACCCCCGCAAAGAGGTCTGGACCCACAGGTTGAGAAACAGAGACAGAGACTTAACAGGTCACAATCAAAGGCGTGGGAAAAGTTTAGAAAGGCCTAACTGGAAAGCAGAAGTTAACTGCAACTTTTTTGATATTTACTTTCGTGCTGCTTTTAATTGTGGGGTGTGCATCGTGGGGTTTGGGGGTGGGGTGGGAACACAGGAGACGTCAGAGTATACTGGAGCTGAGCTACAGCTGTGAGCTGCCCAACATGGATGCTGGAAACCACACTCAGGTGCAAGGGCAGGGCACATCCTCTCCAGCCTCTGGGCACAAACCTTGAAAGCCGCATGAGAATTTGCAAGGCAGAGACAGGACCACCTCCAGCAACAGCATGTGCAAGGACAGGACCACTGCAAGCAACAGCATGTGTAAGGACACAGGGGCAGGGTCTAGGTAAAAGGGTGATGAAGACAGCATAAAGGTGGAGACATGGTTTCTGGGGTCTGGGCCAGGAGTTCATCCTGCCCCCTTTAAAAAATTAATTTGTATTATATTTATTTGTGTGCATGTCTGCATATGTATGTGTGTGTGCAGGCATGCTGTGGCATGCATATGGAAGTCAGAGAGCAACTTGCAGGAGTCAGCAACCTCTTTCCACCATGCGGGTGCCAGGACCTAATTCAGGTTGCCAGGCTTGGCGGCAAGGGGCTTTATCTAAGAGCCATTTCACCACCTGCACTGCTTCTCGGGAGGTGAAAGTCACGGAGCGTTTAGAGGAAGCCAAGGACTTGTCTGCACTTGCATCTTAGAAAGCTTACTCAGAGCACCCATTAAAACAGGATCTGGGCCACTGGAGAGAGCCTTCTACCTTCCTACAAAAGCCAAACCCCGGCAGCAGCCAGAGTGGAAAAGAAGGGCCTCACAGTACCGGCTACAGTCGTCAGGGAACACAGTGGAAGTTCATCTGGCAACAACAGCTGGCCACTGCCTGCCCTTCCTGGTGTCCCAGATGGTGATCTAATCACCAGGAGATCATGTTCGCTTGCATTTTTTTTCTTTTTGAGATTTGTTTATTTTTATTTTATGCATATGAGTGTCTGCTTGCACGTAAGGCTGTTTGCCATGTGCATGCAGTGATCATGGAGGCCAGAAGAGGGCATCAAATGCCCTGGGCCTGGTGTTATAGATGGTTGTGAGTTACTGTGTAGGTGCTGGGAGTTGAACCCAGGTCCTCTGCAAGAGCAGTTAGTGCTTTTAACTGCCGAGCTGTCTTTCCCGCCGAAAATGCCATTTTCATAATTCAAGACATACTGTTCATCCATGTGTCCATTAGACACTGCTCATTCAACTTGAGTGCCCGGAGTTAAATCGACCTTAGCTTATGATATTTTAAAATCCACCTCTGATATTATAAAATTGTGAGGTCACAATGTGCAAGTCACTGATCCTACTCTTAACCTTTTCTCTGCACCAGATGAGAAACTGATATTCTTTTTCTGTAACATCTTAAAATCATGACTAGACTACAAATTGGCCTCACCCCTCACCCCGTATGGCTCCTGGGGCCAGGACAGAAGTGTCCAAAGAGAAAGGAAGCAGGGTCTTTACCACCACCACCCAATGCTCTTAATATCCTTTTTCTGCTTCTAAGATTTTAGTCACTATGAGGGAGTTCTGCAAAACCCCAGCGCAGTTAAGAGATACTATTTCTTGTCTAGTCTCTACTGGGGAACACACGCTACATTGTCCAGACTGCACCAGTCCGTTCCCTGATGGCGAAGAGGCACCCTGTACATGCCAGCAGGTGGAATCTAGCACACGTACACACACACACACACACACACACACACATTCAGCTATTAAGAAAGGCGGTGTTGAGTAAATATATCTGACCCCTGGATTTAGGGCCAGGAAAGGTTTATGAGCCATTCCTACTCAGAGGGCATGGAGGAGAGAGGATGTGTGTGTTTTCAAATCTGTCTGTCTATCCAATGTGTCTATTCATCCATCCATCCATCCATCCATCTCTTTGTGAGATAGTCCCATTATCCCAAGCTAGCTCCAAATGCCATCTGCAGCCAAGAATCACCTTCCTCCCTTGAGCTTCCACTCCTCCTGCCTCCTCCTCTAAAACCACTCATTGCGTATGTACTGGGACTCCGGGCCAGGGCTCCGTGTGCGCTAAGTAATCTACCAGCTGGGCTGCAACACCGTCTACTTCTCCCGGCTTCGTCATTTCACATTGGCTTCCCACAGAGGACGCAATCTTGTCGCGTTCAAAATGTACTGAATCTACTGAAACATTAATTGTTGGGTTTATTTAT
This sequence comes from Acomys minous, assembly GCF_964271855.1. Taxonomy (NCBI): domain Eukaryota; kingdom Metazoa; phylum Chordata; class Mammalia; order Rodentia; family Muridae; genus Acomys; species Acomys minous. Next base: position 106,227,043 of record NC_140495.1, read on the forward strand.
TTTTTTTTTTAAAGAATGGCTGTCTCTCTTGGAGACTGATGTCAAACCCAATGAAACTACAATCTGCTCTTTCTGCTGCTTGCATAAGTTTTTAAAAGGCCAATTGATACAGCTCTCTTCACAAAGGCTTGAAAATCAAACACTTTTGTTTTGGCATGAACTTAGTTATAATCATCCTGAAAGTGATTCATATGTTCCCGTGCTTGAAATCAGAAACAAAAAGTCAGTCGGGGCGAGACCTCCGCAGCAATAAGCTTCCATTCTTCATGAGACTTACCCACCCACGTGAAGAACGAACGACTTGACTAAACGCCAGAGTTACATGCGGTCTGGAAGCTCAAATAAGTCTCCCCTTCAAACGCATAAAGCGCCATGACTTCTTAAAAGCACTTGTCAAGTTCATTTTGTTTTGTTTTGTTTTTTAAACTCACCATTAATCTAGGATTATGCTGTGAAAAGTCAGCCCTGCAGCAACTTGTTACATGTTAATTCCTATAACAGGACACTCTAACACGGAAGCAAACTGATTTTTGCCACTTGACTTGTGCAACCAGCTGGCCTAAGGAAAGCTGGTGCGTTTTAAGTGGCGTTCCCTACAAGGTCTTAGGAAAAAAGGTGAAAGAAGACAGCTCATCAGGAAGGCTGCGCTTCTCAGCTTCACAAAGAGTCGGTTGGTATTCTGTAATGAGGGCCCTGTGCCAATGAGAGAGAGAGAGAGAGAGAGAGAGAGAGAGACAGACAGACAGACAGACAGACAGACAGACAGACAGACACAGAGAGACAGACACAGAGACACAGGGACAGAGATACTATGTCCGTGTGCCTAAAGGCCAGACTTCAACCTTAGATATCTTCCTTAATTGCTCTCCACTTTGTTTGCCCATCCATCCATCCATCCATCCACCCACCCATCCACCCATCCACCCATCCATCCATCCACCCATCCATCCATCCATCCACCTATCCATCCACCCATCCATCCACCCATCCACCCATCCACCCATCCACCCATCCACCCATCCACCCATCCATCCATCCATCCATCCATCCACCCATCCACCCATCTATCCATCCATCCACCCATCCATCCACCCACCCACCCACCCATCCACCCATCCATCCACCCACCCATCCATCCACCCACCCACCCACCCTTCCATCCATCCACCCACCCACCCACCCTTCCATCCATCCACCCATCCACCAGCAGGGTCTCTCACTGAACACAGACCTCACCAACTCAGTTAGAATGGCTGGTCAGTGAGTGCTGGGGTTACAGATGTGTGACACCATGCCTGACTTTTACATAGGTGCTAAGGTATCTGAATTCAGGTCCTTGTGCTCCACAGAGCCATCTCCCCAGGGTCTCCAGGTGGCATTTTTTTTCTTCCTTTGATAAATGAAGCAGTCCTTCTGTCATGCGCCTTGGTCTGCACAGTTATATCCTGTCTAAACCCTTGCCACACCTCCCCGCAGTGCCTCCAGAGATGAGGAGAAATGATGTTCCTGCCACGAGTTTATGGCAGGCAGTTTTTCCCCCCAAATGAGAAACAAATGCAGTTCATTGGTAAGTTAAATAAAAGGACAGTTAGACAGCGATGAGGTTGGTCAGCCGAGCTGTGTGAACACGCCCTGGGCACCTTTCAGGGGTATTTGCTAGACACTATGGGGCAGGAAACGGCTGCAAAATCGAAAGGCCAGGGCAGCTTGGTCTAGAGCAGTGAAGTCTGAAGTGCTGGAGGAGGGGTCCACAATGCGGTAGTAGAGTTTTTCTCAAACTAGTGTGTATGTGCACCCGTGAGCGTGTGCGTGTGTTTCTGTATCTGAATGCTTGCACATGCGTGCATATTTGGAAACTAGAGATTGAAGTCACAGGTCTTCCTCAATCACCTTCTTGCCTTATTTTTCAAGATGGAATTCGCTGAACCTGGAGCTCATGGGTTTGGTTAGACTGGCTGAAGTGTCCCAGGGTCAGCACTGGGATAACAGGTGTGTGCAGCCACACCCAGGTTGTTGTTGTTGTGTTGTTGTTGTTGTTGTTGTTTTTAATGTGGGCCCCGAGGATCCAAACTCAGGTTTTCCTGCTTGCAAGGGAAGCATTTTACTGACTGGCCCATCCCCTCACCCCCAGCCCATTCTCTCAAAGTTTAATGATCCTAGGAGCCATCTGGGGAGGGGACTCTAGTTAACCAGGGGGGTCTGCAGTTGCTGCAGGAGGCCCACACGTCAGGTACCAGGGATCTAAGTTCAAAGTTCTTGTCACATTGGAATGACTAATGGAGCTCTTAAGAAAACTCTTTTAAAAAACGCTGAGAGCAGAGGCTCTCAGCTCGAGAGTCTAGGGGTCTTAACCCTGGAGAGCAGGGACACGATTGGTTTTGGGTCCCGGCCGTTAGTACTTATTAGAAATGTCCCAGGCGATTCTGCGATGGAAGACAGGACTCAGACCGGAGCTCTATCAAATGCTCTCGCAAGACAGGACACTTGGCCAGTCATTGACCCACATTTGTTTTAAGAACCAGTTTGACAAAGGGGGGAAGGTCAGTGCCTCCGAGTACAAGTGAAATATCTGGCTGTCGGAGGATGAGCTGGCTCTTTGCAGGGTCTCTGGAGAGTCACTGGAGCTCTGCGCTGTCATTCATCTTAACTGACAGGCTGTCAGGCCCATGAACGCAGCAAAGGGCGGGCAGTAAGGCTGGGACCCTCTACCCCAAATGGCCGGAGTTCAGAAGTCTAAAAGACACACACACACACACACACACACACACACACACACACACCACCTTCTCCTTGAGTGACGGTGGCTTTCTCTTGACCCCTCCAGTCCCAATTCTTCTCTCCCTCCCAGACCTTCCCATCATGCCCTTCGGCATGGCTCCATTTCCACACAAAACAGTCTACCTACCTTTTGGCTTTTACTGGAATCGACTCTGGATGCACAGCACTTCCCAGTCATTTCCTCCAGCCAGCACGAGACCGTCTCTGCTGCCCTGACAACCACAGGCTCCGGAGACCAGCCCTTCTCTTCATCTCTTCATCATCCTAGCCATCTGTCCCAAGTCACTGAGCAACCACCAACACCTGCTTTGTGTGCGTGTGTGCGTGTATGTGTGTGTGTGTGTGTGTGTGGTGTGCATGTGTGTAATATACGTGTGCACATGTTTGGGGAGTGCAAATGCACATGCGAAGGTCAGAAGGCAGTGTCAGCATGTCCCCCATCAATTGCTCTCTACCTTATGTTTTGAGGCAGGGCCTCTCCCTTGAACCTGAAGTTCACTGATTTAGCCGGACTAGCCGGGCAGCAAGCCCCAGGGACCCTCCTTGTCTTGGCTTCCTGGGTCACAACAGGATTGTGGGTCTGAGCCAAGGTACTCAGCTTTCCTCATGGGATCTGAACTCGGGGCCCTCACGTTGGCATCTTGAGCACTTGACTGAGTTATCTCCTCAACCCCCCTGACCCTCTTCAGCGTCCCATCCAGCAGTATGGCTTCTCTGTTCTCAACATCATTATGTCACTATTTATTTACTTTATTTTGTGTGTGTGTGTGGGGGGGGTGTCTAGGGGGCGCATACATGTAGTGGTCCATGTGTGAAGGTCAGAGGACAGCTTGATCCTCTTCTTCCACCATGCAGGTTCTAGGGACCAAACTTAAGTCATCAGGCTTGGTGGCAAGCACCATCTTGGTGCTACTGAGTCATCTTGCTTGCCCAGACCGCATTGTTTGTAACTCAACACTTCCACTTCCTCTCTGCCTTGCCTCATTAGGTCCTTCTTTTTCACTGCATGCCAGGCAGAGCCCCAAACACAGATAAGCTCAGAGGTCCCTCTTCTTACAGCAGTAACTGACTGCAAGGGGATACCAGTGAGCACCACCACTGCTGTGCAGAACCTCAGTGGGTTTCAAAGCCACCTGATGCTCTTCCCTGTCCCCACCAGCCCTCCTCTCCTGGCTTCTGTCACTTTCCTGAAATTCTTGTCCACAACATTTTCTTGCTCCCAAGACAAGCTCGCCTGTTTCTTTAGCTGGAGGATAGGAAGGTCCCTTTCTTTATGTCCTGCACCAAGCCCGCACTGTTATCCACTGTGAGCGTCTGTCTTAGTCAGCGTCTCTATTGCTGTGATGAAACACCATGACCCAAAAGCAAGTTGGGGAGGAGGAGAGGGTTTATTTGCCTTACACTTCCATATCACTCTTCACCACCAAATAAAATCAGGACAAGAACCCAAACAGGGTAGAAACCTGCAGGCAGGAGCTGATGCAGAGGCCATTTAGGTGTGCTGCTTACTGGCTTGCTCAGCCTGCTTTTCTAAAGAACCCAGGACCACCAGCCTAGAGGCAGCACCACCGGCAATGAGATGGGCCCTCTTGTATCAGTCACTAGTTAAGAAAGTACCCTGCGGAGCCGGGCGTGGTGGCGCACGCCTTTAATCCCAGCACTCGGGAGGCAGAGGCAGGCGGATCACTGTGAGTTCGAGGCCAGCCTGGTCTACAAAGTGAGTCCAGGACAGCCAAGGTTATACAGAGAGACTCTGTCTCGAAAAACCAAAAAAAAAAAAAAAAAAAGAAAAAAAAAAAGAAAGTACCCTGCGGGTTTGTCTACAGCCCAATCTTACGCAGACATTTTCTCAATTGAAGTTCTCGTCACTCAAATGACCTTGGCTTGTGGCAAATTGGCATAACACTAGCCAGCACGGCATCTGTGCTCAGCCTTCCTTACCGCTCTTGTTACTGTGGAAGGAAGGGGTGTCCAGGCTGCCATCCGCCCGTCCTGCACAGTCTCTCCGCTGTGACACACACATCCCTCCTGCCTTTTCTAAGCCCTGCCCTCTTCTGGTAGCTGTAGACTGTCTCTCTTCACCTCCCTATGCGCCATTTCCTCTGGTATTTGAACAGACTTCTCTTATCATTAAAAGAGAAAGAAAAATCTTTCTTCTTACAAATATCCTCCAGTTTTCTTCAAAGTCTGATTTCTTCCTAGTATCTGCCACACCATCCATACGAATCCATCTTCTCTCTCTCTCCCTCCCACCCCCTCTCTCCTTCCTCGATTCACTCACTCATCTTGAAATCTGACCCTTCAAGCTCCCACCTGCACCCATGGGACTTCTGCTCCAAGTGCAGGCCTTCTTAGGAGACACATGCAGTCACTCGGGGCCCATCTGGCTTGACCTCTGGCAACCTCTGTTATACTTCCTGCCTCCCCTTTCTTTCTCTTCTGGGACCCATGCGTTTCTGCTCTGCCTTTTCCAAGATATTTGGTGGAGGGTCCAGATTTGTGTGTTCTGGACGATGGTGCACAAGGAGACAGCGGACTCCCCATGAGGACGGCTTAAGGGAGGATCCGCCAGATTGTGCCCTGGGGAGGTCCCTGGAGAACGAAACCTCCTACACTGGATGTTGGCAGTGAGTCAATGCCCATGAGAAGAGGAAGCTGAGCCCAAAGGCAGAGGCTGCCTGGGAGAAGCCACAAAGAGGCCCGAGGAAGCACACGGGTGGAAGCTGAGGTCTAAAACAGCTTCCAGGAATTGGAGAGACGGATCAGCAGTTAACGGCACTTACTGCTCCTCCAGAGGTTCGCTTGTAACTGTCTGTCACTCTGGCATGAAGAGGGGTGTCAGATGCCTCCTCCTGGCCTGTGTAGATGCCAGCACACATGCTGAACACACACATAAAATAAAAAGGAAGAAAGGAAGGGAGGGAGGGAAAGGGGGGGAACCCTCCACACTTGGCATCCTAGCTACATTTAAGGGAATGAAGTTAGCAGAAATGTCATCAGGCGGAGTGCCTTAGAGAGAGTGGTTTTGGTGGCTCCTGACAGCTGGCCAAATTACAAGGGACTAGACAGTTGGTAACCATGTGCAAGACTAGAATTTTAAGAGATATGGCTGTGACTGTGACCACGCTCAAAGGCTCCTCGCATCCGAAGGCAGGCAGAACCACCTGTTACCCGCCCCCCCCCCCAAGACGTCTTTTCACTCAATGCAGTGGGTCCCTCTGCAGTTCCGAGATTTGGGCACAGGGACATGCAGAAACAGGCAAAGAACTGACATGAGGCGATAAGTTTTCCTGGTTCCTTTCCGATCCTGAAAGCCTGTTAACCCTTGGCCCACTTTTCACCTTGACAAGCAGCAAACTCTTGGAGTGTGTGCGCGTGCGAACACACACACTCTCTCTCTCCTTCTCTCTCTCTCTCTCTCTCTCTCTCTCTCTCTCTCTCTCTCTCACACACACACACACAGCAAGATAACAGAACAAAAATGACCCATCTCTTTGCTTCAGCAACAGCCCATCTAAGTGAAAAATTCTGATTCACGGGAATGAAGAAGTTGGTATTGATATCTGCTGCAGCAGACCGGTATGGCTGGGGAAGACACAGGAGGAAAAATTGGTATCTAAACAGCACCACGCTCGAGACTGAACCAAGCACTTGGAAAATGACTGTTGCTGCAGAGTTCAATCTAACACAGGCGTTCAAGGCCTGGGGAACATGCCCAGCCTCCACCGCCATGTCATTAGCATGCCTGTGAGTCACCCCCAGCACCAAATGACCAAATGTGGCTATTCACTTGAAGGTATCCCAGTGGACTTTTAGCTTGAAGTCTGCCTCCCTATAATTCAGGCACATCTCCACATATAGGACACATAGGTGTGCACACACACACACACACATGCATGTACACAAATGCATGCTCACACAACACACACGCAGGCACACATGCGCGCATATACACAAATGCACACAACACACACACACATGAAGCCAAATCATGTGTGTGTGGTGCCCTGAGAATGGTACACCCGAGGGGCAGGCCAAAAAAATTCCTTTGTGGGCTGTGAGAACCACAGCCTTAAAGAGTTTAAGAATTCTATGAGGTCAAAACTGCCAGGGAAAACCAGTAGAAGACAAAAGCTCTCTGGGTCTGCAGAATCTGCTGGAAAGTAAGAGCCATCCACCGAAGAAGCCGTGCCATTGAAACAAACAGCGCAGGGTCACCCACACAGCGAGCTGACCACTTTAATCATCCAGTCTAATTGTCCACATGGCTGAGCTCATCATGGCCACAGAAATCATTGTGAAGGGGGCCTGAAAATAGCAGGTGAGGCTGTGCGCTGTCTGGATCAGCCTCCTCAAATGTGTCAGCCCAAAACAGAAAACAAAAATCAAGCCAGTCACAAGGCAAGTAAGTGTAAACAGTGCTGACTGGGATGCTGGTGTGTGTGTGTGTGTGTGTGTGTGTGTGTGTGTGAGAGAGAGAGAGAGAGAGAGAGAGAGAGAGAGAGAGAGAGAGAGAGAGAGAGAGAGATGAAGGATGTTACCTGTCCTTATGGTATCATGGACCTCAAAGTCACCTAAGTCTGAGAAAAAGGGCCCTGATGGGAAATAACACCACACACTGTAAGATACCACAGGCATTATACTGTGATAAATGTATTCACATGCAAATATATTTATTTTTAATTCATTACGTTTCTTTACTGGGGGTGGGGGAGGAGCTTGCATGCCACAGCACACATGTGGAGGTCAAAGGACAACTTGCTGGAGTTTATTCTCTCTCCACAATGTAGGTCCTGGGGTTTGAGCCCAGGTCATCAGCCTTGTTGGCAAGTGCCTTCATCCTCTGGGATATTTTGCCAGGCCCCAAACTCCATTTATTTGTGATGAAACTGTGGCCCCTTTGTAGACAGCACTATGTGTATTTTGTTGTTGTTGGTTTTTTGAATGTGTAGGACATTATTTATAAAGCCATTTACTTAAATGTTTTAAATTTTAAAAAATAAGCTGATTTTTATCACAGTGGCCAGAGAAGAAGGCACAGACTCGGGAGATGAGTCCACATTGAAGGACCTACTGCTCATATCAAAGAATTCTTATCTGCTTTGGACACTGCCTGTGAACACACTTCAGGACAGGGAGGGGCTGAAAAGCTCCCTGCTTTTCTGATGCGGCCAACTGATGTGGAACGGGGAAGTAATTTGTCCCCTGTGTCAAGAGAAGGAAAAGGAAGCAAGGATGTGATTAGTGTGCACGAGAGGCGACCTCCAGGCTTCTAAGCAACAAGCAGAAAGCAATCATAGATAAGGGTGTGGGTATGGGTGTGGGTGCGTGCCGCTGTGCACGACTGTAAAGGGCAGGGTTCTGGCTTGAATCAAGTGTGGACTTTCTCAGACGCAGCCATGAGGGAAAACAGCAACAGTTCCACGGATGCAGAAGGAAGGACCGTGAAAAGGGTTTTGTCTTATCGACAGGAAAAACTAAAATGGACATCTATATTCAAAATAAAATTTTTTAAAGATTTACTTATTACTATATATACAGTGCTCTGCCTGCAGGTATACCTGTGGGCCAGAAGAGGGCATCAGATCTCATTATAGATGGTTGTGAGCCACCATGTGGTTGCTGGGAATTGAACTCAGGACCTCTGGAAGCGCAGCCAGTGTTCTTAACCTCTGAGCCATCTCTCCAGCCCCACTCAAAAATTTTTAAAAAAGAATTTAGGAGCTGTGGAGATGGCTCAGTGGTTAAGAGCGTTTACTGTTCTCGTAGACGGCCCAGGTTTGGTGCGCGGCAACTACATTGAGCGGCTCCCAGCTGCCCGTAACTCCAGCTCCGGGTGACCCGACACTCTCTGCGAGCCTCCGTGGGCACCTGCACACACGTACACTCAGGCCCCGCACATACATGTAAAATAAGATAAACCTTTACTTTTTTTTTTTCTATTTTAATTATGTGTATATTTGTGTCTGTGCACCTGTGGAGGCCACAAAAGGTCATCTGATCCCCTGGATCTACTACTACAAATCGCCATGGTTAGTGCTGCAAATTCAGGAAAACAGGAAGGTGCTTGGAAACGCATGGAAGAGGGCTGGCAGGGTGGCCCAGTGGGTAAAGCACTTGCTGAGAAGGCCTGAAGACCTGAGTCCAATCCTCACAAACCACATGGAGATAGAAGGAGAGAACCCACTCCACCAAGCTGTCCTCTGACTCCCCGCCCCACACACCACGACATGTGTGCCCCGCCCCCATCGCACACACATAATAAGTAGTCAATTAGTTAATTTTAAGAAGAATGTGCACAGAACATAGGAGCACATATGCACAGAGGGCGTGTGAATATACATATTTTAAAGGCATGATAGTTGCTTAAAATCTATTTATAAGAAGTAACTGAGTGTATAGAGTTTATAGGTCAGTAGATTGTCACCAAGGAAAGAGCCGTGTCACCCATGGGAGGGGGAACAGCACATCTCAGACTCCCAGGAAGTCCTGCTGTGTCATCTTACAGGGCGAGGCCGTGATCCTGTCTGCCAGGATCCTGCATCTACTGTGCCCATCCTTAGCCCTCGGATGAACAGGCTCCTACAAGGTGCTGCCATTTTCACCGGGCTGCCTTGACTCAACACTATTTTTATGAGATTCACCCAGATTGCTGTGATTCCTCCCAAATCAGCCAGGGTGGGTGCTTCTTAACTCACTGACAGATAGAGAGACTGGGGTGCTGAGCACAGAGACACCCAAATCCTTTCCTCTAGCTGAGAATGGCTTGCAAATTCCTGCACTGTGGCAAGACAGAACGTGGCTGGCTATCCAGACCTTACAGACTCCATGGCACCAACCCAGTGACTTTGTCAGAGAATGTTTCTAAAATGGAAGGATGGATGACAGGACAGCCAAGCACCTTCACGGAGAGGGGAGGATGCCCCGCCCCGCCCCCCCCAACAAAGTCACCCTGATTTTTCATGTTTAACTTTCTAACTTAAAGCAGCAATTTTTGGCACATCTTCTGGCATCTCATACTTTGGCTTTATTTATTTATTTTCTATTATTTGTGTGCATGGGCACACGTCACACTGTGTGCACACGTGTGAGTGCTTATAAATAGAGGTCAGAGGCCAATGTCGGGCGACTTCTTCTATCTCTACTTTATCTCTAATGTTAAAGGATTTATTTATTTATATCTTGTGCATATGCATGTTTTGTCGCATGTACGTATATCACATGTGTGTGCCTGGCGCTTGCAGAGGTCAGGAGAGGGTGTCAGATCCCCTGGAACTGGGGTTCCAGAGGGTTGAGGACCACCACGTGGGTGCCAGGAACCAAACCGTGGGTCCTTCTCAACAGCAGCTGGTTCTCATAACTGCGGGGTCATCTCTCCACCTTCCCTCTTAGATGAAGGCTGTCACTGAACCTAGGGCTTGCTGATCTGACTAGCCTGGCTGGCCAGGAAGCCCCCAAGATCCTCCCATCAATGAAGCTCCCCCAGCACCATCCGGCCTGGCTGTATGTATGTTGACGCAGGTGTGGAGAATCAAACTCAGGTCCCAACTGACCTATCAACAGTTAAAAAAACTAACATTTGAGAGAAGTTTTGGGAGTTTTTTTTTTTAACCCTTTCACCCCAGGCCATGATTTACTCATGTGGGCAAACAGGAAATGGCAGTGCACTATGGGAGAAATGGGACAAGAAGAATTTCAAAGGACTATGTGTATTCTTGGACCTTTGAAAGGCTGTCCCGAGCACCCGCCCCACCTACAACCCCATACAGCATCATGGAGTGTACATTCGGCATGCAATGCCGTCACGCAGCAGCGCGTGAACGTCCGTGTCAGCCCACTTCCGTGATCACCTACCTTGGGGGTTAAAGAACCCGGTCATCCAGAACACGTTAGGCCTCCCTTCAAATATCCACGTGGAAAACTGAGAGTTCCTTTCCAGAAGCTCAGTGAACCAGAAGCCCAGGGTGGAGGAATCCCAGGACACTCTCTTCCAGAGCTGAGGTATGCGAGCATCATACATGTTGTCCAATGCATCCCGCAAGTTCTGAAGACGACAAGGGTAAAACATGTGACGGAGGGAACTGGAGAGATGGCTCGGAGACTAAGATCACACATCGCTCTCACAGGGAACCTGAGTTCGGCTCCTGACACCCAGGTCCAGTGGCTCATGATGCTGACCTGCAATACCAGCACCAGGGGACAATCTGCCCTCTTCTTCACAGCCACAGGTGCCCGCACTCAGGTGCGCATCACAGCCACAGGTGCCCGCACTCGTGTGCACATCATACTGCACACAAACGCAGGGACAGGGACATGACTCACATGGAAAATAAGATCTTTTTAAAACAGTGGGGCTAGTGGGCCAGAGAGATAGCTCAGCAGTTAAGAGCACAGGCAGCTCTTGCAGAGGACCTGGGTTCAGTTCCCAGCCCCTGCACGGTGGCTCACAACTGCCTGTGTCTCCGGTTCCAAGGAATCTGGTTTCCTTCTCTAGCCCCAGTGGGTGCATATACATAGATGCAGGCAAAACACTCATATAAAAATGAATAAATATTTTAAAACAATGGTTTCTAAAAATACGTGGCTAGGAAACACTACCGGGGAGCTGGGAAGAGAGGCCAGTTGGTGAACTGATTACCCAGTGAGCAAGAAGGCCTAGATTCTCCATATAAACATAGCTGGGTGTGGTTACACATGACTACAACCCCAGCACTGGGGAGGCAGAGACTGGAGGACCTCTAGGGGTCACTGGCCAGTTACCCCATCCTAATGGGTGAGAACCAGGTCCCAGGGAGAGACACTGCACCCAAGTGAAGGTGTGTGAGGAATGACAGGTGAGGCTGCCCTCTGCCCTCAACATGACGTAGGGTCTCACACGTGTGCATGCACACCCACACACCTCAGTACACTCACACACAAATGAACGCGCATGTGCACACACATGAATACATACATGCAAGAAAAGGCAGAAGCAATCAGACGAGGGAGATGCCCACCTCACTCATGATGATTGTCCCTTCGATAGCCAACTTCAGATCGCTCAAGCTACTGCGGAGGATGGAGATGACTCTCTGCATCCTGTCAATTTCTTGTCTAAGAAATATGTTCATGGAATTAAGGTGTCCCATCTTTATCAACCGAGCTTTCACCTAAGGCAAAGTATAGCATGCCACAGTTTTAAAACTCATTCGTCACTTCTCTCCCAAATGACCTCTCTCCCAATCTCCGTTCTTTCTCTTCCTCTGGATGCGTCTCCTCCACTAGACCCAACGAACTAGAAAACATCTCTTGCAGAACCAGACTGGCTGTTAAATCCCCCATTTTCTGAGCTTCAAAAACTTCTGTTCAACTTAAATGATTTTTATTTCCCACTGATTGTACTTAGTTAATAATTGGAAATGTTCTTTAAAAAGCTGAAATAAAGCTGTACCTATTTCCTCTTTCCAAAGACTAAGTAGTGAGTGTCAGCTAAATATTCTTTTGCAATCTAACCTTCCCAGGAGTGCAGCAGGACATTTTTTTCCATCACTCTTACAGAGCTGCTATTAGAAATGTCACCAAAGTTAACGCAGTCCAAATCTTTATAGAACAGTCACCAGTAGACACAGTAACTATAGGATCACATTGGCCTCAGCTACAAGGCTAAAAATGGCTTTCCTTAATTTAATCAGTAAAAAATGTTTGGCTTCGTGGGAGAGCCATTAAGTGACCTGTCACTTGTTCCTGTTGGCATATCATTTATCGACCATGTTGAGGAGATCAATACCAAAGCCTCTCGTTGTGAAAACAATAAAATATAATGATTAATTCATTAATTAATAAGCCAATATACATTCACATTTCAGCTTAGTGATACACGCCATGAAGAAATTGACCGTGGACACCAGCAGGAACTCATGAGGGGACGTGAACAATCCAAGAGGTGCCGGGATGGACGGAAATGCACATGGCTCTTCTGAGATGTGGGATGTTAAGCATGTTCCTCCAGCAGTGGGCATCTCTGCTGTACAGCAGCTGTGTCATTCCCAGTGAGTTAAAGATAAAGGCGCAAAACAGTTACATAAGAGCTGATGGCCTGAGCTGAGGCCACCTGAGGAGGGCAGAGCAAATAGTACCACCCTTACAGCCCAGCTGGGCCAGTGGAGGACCATGACCCAGTGCCACATACTAACTTTAGGGTTTCTCCTAACTCCAGCATTTACATTTTTCAAAGAATCTGTGTGTGGATGTGTATGTGTGTCCGTGTTATGTACGTGTACGGGTGGGGTGCCTGCGGCAGTCAGAAGATTCCCTGGGGCTAAAGTTACAGGTGGTTTTGAGTTGCCCTGCATGGGTCCTGGGGATGGAACTCAGGTCTTCTGCAAGAGCAGCAAGTGTTCTTAACTGAAGAGCCATCTCCTAGACTCTAAAAGCCTTCATTTGTTCTTTTACTTAAGAGACAGGATCTCAGGCTAGTGTCCAACTTCGTATAGAGATAAGGGTGACTTTGAACTTCGGATACCCCTGCCTCCACCTCCCCTCCAAGTGCTAGAATGGTAGGTGTGCACCTCCATGCCCAGTGGGTGCAGTGTTGGGACTTGAACCCAGGGCCTTCTGCATCCTAGGCAAGGACTTTTACCACCTGAGCCACATCGCAGTTGTTTTTCCCGTCTCCAGTGCTCTGCTCAGTCTCCATCCTGGACCCTTCAGCCTAGGTGACTGACACCACACACAGCATCCTTTGCTCGTGGCTGTCATGTGGCAACTCACTCTTTGGGGAAGAAGAAATCAGGAAAGACCACTTCAATCCCACAAACGGGACATGAATCCCAAGTGCGGGCCACAAGATAAAACATACCCGTGACATGTGGTAGCTGCCTCAAAATAATTACCCTGTCCTGAGCTTAGGGTTTCAAAGGTTTACTCTGGCTAGAGAGTTGGCTCAGAGGTTAAGAGCACCGACTCTTCTTCCAAAAGTCCTGAGTTCAATTCCCAGCAGCCACATGGTGGTTCACAACCATTTATAATGGGATCTGGTGCCCTCTTCTGGTAGGCAGGTGTACATGCAGGCAGAGCATGGTATACATAATAAATAAATCTTAAAAAAAAAAGATTTACTTTGTGTGTATGTGTGTGTGTATGTGTGTGTATGTGCATGTGTGTGCACGCACTCCCATGCATGTATGTAATTAATGTATGTATGTGTACCGTGTGCATGCAGGTGCCTGCAGAGGCCAGAAGAGGGAGGGCATCAGATCACCTGGACCTGGAGTTATGGCAGGCCGTGAGTCATTTGATACGGGTTCTGGGAACTGAACCCAGGTCCTCTGAGAGAACACCAAGCGCTCTTAACTGATGAGCCAGCCATCTCTCTAGCTCCCGGCTGCAGGTTTTAGCAGGGAACCTCGTTGGGCATAATGGATTGCTCCTGTAGTCCCAGCTACTCAGAAGGTAGAGGCAGAAGGAATACTTGAACCTAAGAACTCTAGGCTGGCCCAGGCAACATGGCATGGCCAATTTCTTCTTAATTAAAAAAATATATAATAATAATTAAACCAGAAGGGGAGCACCCTAGAAAAGAGTATAATTTTAATGCGGACCGTATTCAACGCATGACTATGAGTCCAGCATAAACGGCTAATAAAGTCAAAGCCTTGCTGTGGTCTCTAACAAGATTCTCCCAGGGCTTCTGGGAGCAGCTGTCTACCGTAATGGGACTCCATTTGTGCTGTGGAAGCTAATGGCATAATTAGGTTTCAATTTACAGATTTCACTTGACTGCTACATTTCCAATAACACGCTTCCATAACATAAAAGCAAGAAGGGTTGGGCGAGGTGGCTTCGGGGGCGTAAAGACGCATGCAGCCGAAGCTAACAACCTGGGTTTGATCCCTGTGACCCACACGATGGAGGGGCGGGGGTGGAAGGAGGGGGAAAGGGGGGAGGGGGAAAGGAGGGTGGGCGGGGTGGTGGTGGTGGTGGGCGGAGCCAACTCTGGCAGGGTGCACTCTGATCTCTGCGTGAATGTTATGTGATGGGGTGGGTGGAGTCTCCCAGGATCTTGCCCAGCGGGAAGGGCACGGCTTACCTCGTGAGGTATATAGTCAGGTGGCAGCTTGCTCAGCATGTCCTCAGACAGCCTGTAGACAATGGCCTCGCGCGTCTCGCCCACGCCGCCACCGCTCTCTTTGGGCTGGATGTTGGTGATGGTTTCGAGGACATCAGAGGCCGTGTTACTCTGATACCTGGCGGGAAGAGCGACCGCTCAGCAGGAGGAAAGGCAAACACAGAGAGAAACTTGACCATCAGCCCACAGGAACGAGAATGCTTGGGTGTCTGTTAGCTGCCAGCGTGACATCGCGAACACCACAGCAACTCCTGTCCCCAAGTTACCTAGACTGTCACTTCCTTATGCAAGCAGCTTGCATTGACGTGATCACACCTTCTGTCCCCCATCCCCACCCCCAGGGCAAGAATGGCACAGGCATCTATCAGAATACGACAATCCATTACATCAAACAGTACCATCTCCTCGCCCCTCCCCCATTGGATGATGATCTACTTAATTTTTTCCCCTTTGTTCTGGTCTGTCTTTTCTGTGAGGTATAGTTCCCATGGCGATCTTCTGTCATCCATCTGTCCCACCTACTCAAAGGCAGCCACCCATCTTGAAAGTCCACTCAGCTGTGACTGAAAAGGATGACTCGGTCGGTAGAGTGCTTACAGCACAAGTTTGAGGACCTGAGTTCAAATCCCCAGCCACCCACGTAAAATTCTGGGTACGGCGGCACAGGAAATGCCAGGGGGCACATCCCTGGACAAGGAAACAGATCGTCAGTTGCGTGGGAGCTGGATGCAGGAGAGATTAACTGCAAATGGGTACACGGTTTCTATCTGGGGGATAGAGGTATTCCAGCCATCGGCTACAGGGATGGCCACACAGGTCCTGAAACTTACTGTATTTTTAGTCTCTAGCTAAATTTGGGGGACTTAAGGAGGGTGGACTATACTTTGTTAAAAGGATTTTCCCCCCAAAACCAAAGAGGATAATAGTAGCATAACTTTGGAGAAGAATGGAGAAGCCAGCCACCAACATGCTGCTACTTGAGAAGATTCTAAAGAAATACATCGGTGAGGAGAAAAATGAACCCCATGCAAGGTTTAAAGTATAGAAAGAGAGAGCCAATGGCTGGGTAAGCGTAAACAAGTATTGTAGGGTAAAATAATAACTATAAATCTAATTGTTGGGGTTAAAAAAACAAGATACAGTTAAAATACTGAAATGTCAGGAGGGGATTGCTTCATGTTAATGTTCCATAGGAATCTATATATCTATATATCTATATCTATCTATATCTATCTATCTATCTATCTATCTATCTATATATATATATATTCATTTATATTTGCTCTATATTTAATCCACATGCAATAAAGACGTTTTTAAAATAAATACTCATGTAACTGTATTTCTAACAAATAAATCCTGCTAAGGGCCTATAAAAAGCTGCATAGTTGATTAAAAACCAGGAAGTGTCTCTATCCTCATTGATAAAGTGAGATGTCATCTAGAGTTCAGAATAAAATGGCATGTTACAAAAAGCAGCTATGAGCCTAGAGAGGTTCTTGCCCATGACCCCAGCACTTGGGAGGCTGAGGCAGGAAGACAAGCCACAAGCTTACGTCCTACCTGGGGTACAGATTGGGCTCCAGCATACTCCAGACTACAGGGGGGGCGGGGAACGACCCCCATCTCAACCAACCACAAGCCCTACAAAAACAACCAGCAACTGTGCTGCTATCTTTCTTCTTTCTTCCTGTGCATGAGTGTGAGTGTGAGTGTGTGTGTGTGTGTGTGTGTGTGTGTGTGTGTGAGTATGTGTGTGCAGGTACAAAAAGGTCTTGAAGGGTATTTTGACAGTGGTGTTTCTATGTGATATGCCCTTCCTATAATTATTACCTTTTTTTTCATATTCCTCCATATCATTTATTTTAAGAAGGTGTGACTTCCATGATAGTGTATTAAGAAAAAATGCTTAAAAAAAGAAAATAGAGAAAAAAAGAGAAAAATATGATTTTATAACAAAATTGCAAAACCAGCCAGGCAGTGGTGGCGCACACCTTTAACCCCAGCACTAGGGAGGCAGAGGCAGGTGGCTCTCTGTGAGTTCAAGGCCAGCCTGGTCTACAAAGCAAGGCCAGCCTGTCTCAAAACAAAACAAAAACAAAACGCAAAAATTGCAAAGCCATTTCCTTTTTGAGAAATAGACACCACCCCCCTACCTCCATGAGCAAAGCCCATCTCAAGTGCAAAGAACTTGTCAGAGACGAATCAGTTGTGAATGTTTTGGGGACACTGAAATGTACCTCAAAACCACGCAAGCCATAAAAGCCCTCTGCTGACGGCTCATGTTTCCCTTCAGCATATATAGAATGACACTGTTTCCTCTCAGCGTTCCTAGGTGTGAATTAAACATCTTTCTGTGGAGCCCAACGCAGTAACTGTCAGACACCTAAGGGGCTACTGATAGCACCGCCCTGCCGTCCTCTTGTGAAGGAACTGTGTTCTGTGGGTACCAGACAGTCCCTCGGAGCCCGGGTTTGATCTCACTTGTGAGTGGAGTTGAAGAGGAGGACAATATCCTGTCCCCATCCAGTATTCCTATCTGCCATGATGAGCCGGTGCAATCCACATGTGGACCCAGACACGGAGGTAACCTCCATGATACATGCACGTGGCACCACGTTTTACACGCTGGGCTGTCCATCTGTGTGGCCATTGTGAGAGCGCTCGCATTAGAGTGAATGTCTGTCACCCCACCCCAAGTTTGGGAACTGACTCTATCTTACCCTTTATAGTGTGAATTTCAAAATAAGAGTTAACAAAAGTAAAATATATTTTTACTTGTATTCATGTGTGTGCTGTGTGTTTGCACGTATGTGCAATGCCCACGGAGGCCAGAAGAGGGCACCAGGTTCCCCAGTGCTGGCCATATAGGCAGTTGTGCCTGACACAGGCTGTTGGGAAGCAAGCTCTGCACTTTTGATCCCTGAGCCACCTCTCCAGTCCCCAAAGTTGATTTTGTTTGTTTGTTTTTTTGTTTTTCGAGACAAGGTTTCCCTATGGCATCTTGGTGTTCCTGGACTTGCACTGTAGACCAGGCTGGCCTTGAACTCACAGCAATCCACCTGCCTCTGCTTCCCAACTGCTGGGATTAAAGGCGTGAGCCACCACATCCGCCCAGCTCCCCAAAGTTGATTTTTAATAAATACAAATTTATTACTTAGTTACTTTTGGGGTATAAGCAACACCTACGTAGGCATTGGAGGATTTAGATTGTATCAAAGTACATTTATTTTAACAGTAGAAAGAGGAACGGGAAGGAAACACACACAGCTGAACATATGAGGTGGGAACAGAGCACTCCAACAAAGCGGTACGGAAGGCAGCTACCCTGCTCCTGAATTTTCAGTGCAATCTGCGTGTGCAAGTGTGTGTGTCACAATCCAAGTTTAGATCCATATAAAGTCTAACAAAAAACACAAATAGCGCAAGAGTGGGCAAAGCATATATCAATAGCTAACGAGACAACAAAAGGAAATGAGTCACAGCCTGTTACCTACACGTTACAATATCCAGGTTTCAGAAATCTAGATCTGTGTGTGATTCACATGAGTCCATGACCTCCCTCTGGGGGTTGGCTACAGTAAGGACAGGAGACATGGATGAATCACTCTCAGAGAAATGGACAGACCACCATGGCCGACACTTACAGAGCACCGCTGGATACCAGGCCAAGCTGGTAGTATTAAATCCCCGACCTCCTCCTGAACACCCCACACGCACATGTCCCTGCAGTCCTCGAGCTCTCTGTGTCTTACACTTTCACGCTTTCACACCAGATACACTATCTTCAGTCTCCTCTGTCCCTCACCTGAATTGTCCCTGGCGCCACGCCCTTC
The DNA here is from genome assembly GCF_964271855.1 of Acomys minous. NCBI lineage: Eukaryota > Metazoa > Chordata > Mammalia > Rodentia > Muridae > Acomys > Acomys minous. The sequence continues at coordinate 106,245,763 of NC_140495.1, forward strand.
AGCATCATCAGTGTCGTCGCTGTTGCCAGCCTAGACCCCTCAGGTACAGCTTCCTGATGCCGTTCCTACATGCTCTTGGCTTCTGAGCTCCACTTCCTGATTGCCTCCGTCATTCACTTCTCATCCTTAACCCCTACTATTTTCAGGAGGATTTCTTCTCCCCTATGCGTGCTTGTATGTGTGTGTGCATGTGTATGGCAGGTAGCTGCGGGCGGCATCAGATCCCTTGGAGGTGAGATTGTAGGTGACTGTCAACTGCCCAGTAGGAGTACTAGGAACCAACTCAGGTCCTCTACAAAGAGCAAAGCCTCTTAGCCTCTGGTCCATCTCTCCAGCCTCCCTACTGCCTACAGAACGAGCCCAAACCCTCTGCCTAACGCCCCAAGGCCTCAGAAGCTGCACCCTGCCTTGGTCACATCTTTCTGCAGGCACTGCTCCCCGCGCTCTGGGTGAGCTACCCGTTCTGGACAGCCTGCACACTTTCACTTCTTCACGCCCCTCTGTAGGCTCAATTTTTTTAACCAATATATTTTATTAACAACTTAGTGACCTAGCATTCGTCACTTATAACCTGACTAACCAAAACAATAGGAAATGAGGATTAACGGACACAATAACAAAACCGTAAGGACATCACTTCCGAGGAATGATTCTCCTGGCGCAATCTGCAGGATTTCTTCTGCTGGAACCGAGAGTAACCAGAACCCAGAACCTGTGCAGGAGCCACAGCCCCGAAGCCTTCCCTCGAGCGGTTCTCTCTAGGAGCGTCTCGAAGTGCAGCGATGAACAGCCAAAACTATGCCAAGTCTCAAAAAAAAAAAAAAAGCTTCCTGTTCTGGGCTCATTTATATATCTCCTCCCAGAGTCTGTTCGCAGGATCTTCTCAGCTGGCAACAATCAAGCTCCTGCACGAGGTGGTTGCTCTTCTAGTGGATTAACCTCACCTGTTCTCTCATGAGACCATTCCAATCCTGCACTTGGGATCCTAAAAAACAGGTTTATCTCTCCTTCAGCCCTCTTTGGTTGGTTGCTCCTGACACTGAGTCTCGGTCCTTACTGCCCACTGTGTTCTTTCTTTGCATCCCATCTTTCCTGCCCCATGATGAAGGCATCTCCTTATTCTCGCATATTATCCATCTCCAAACTGACAACGGTACGTCTATCTTCCAGCGCATAAATGGAATACGACCTCTATTATTGGCTGTCTTTGATCCCTAGATTGGTATTTATTGGGGTCTGTGTTTCTATTTTTCTCCCCGGATGGGGCATATACGCCATGGCACTGTATATATAACCTGATTTTAGAGTTTATCAGATTGTCTTCTGTATTTACCATCCATCCCTTTCCCTAATAGACTGTGAGCCCGGAGGATAAGAACTGCGTCTTCCTCGTCTTCACGTTCCCAAGCTGCCCAGACAGCAAGTTCTCAATAAATACTTGTTTGTTGAGTTGAAGCCAGTTGGTTGGAATCTTATTAAACTTCAAATACAAAGGAGAGAGGGCCTCCAATATTTAAAAGGCATGAAAATTTAATTATCTGTCCCTTCTTGTGGTAAGCATTTAGAGCAATTTTTATTACAAGTATTTCCACTTCCTGACATTTTTCCACCTAAAGGGAGAAATGAATACACATGCGTGTGCACGTGTACCCACACATATAGAAAGGTAAATATACACCACTGGCTCCTTAACTGTTAGTAATCTAAATTTGTGTTCCCACAGCCTATTCTCATAGGGTTTTTCTCCTCCCTCAAAGTTATTTGTACTTTCCTCATGTTTCACATGGCTTTCAAAAAACCTGGATTGTGCCACACTTCAAAATTCAAGGAGTAAATTGCCAACCCCTTTACATATTATCCTTCCAAAAACACAGGAGAGTCCGTGAGTCAAATTTCAAGATGAAGAAAGCTATTCTGTAATTATATCACCAATGCAGATCTTCTAACGCTAAAGATAGAAAAACCACGGTAAATTTCCATGCTAAGAAGGTCATTCTGACCTGGCCTGTCTATCTACAAACAAAATCTAGAATGGCCCGTGTCTGAGGGCTTGCAGGAGCTCTCTCTGCTCACCTCCTGCCTCACACGCCCTCTGGAAGCCTGCCCTACACACCAGTCGCTGGGAGCCAGCTATGCACACCACCACGGGCAGGACCAGCTTGTTCTCCGAGGGCTCTGGTCAAGTTTGCGGGTGTCCCCGGGCAAGGATCCCAATGGAGATGCTGCGGCTGCCTCTGCTCCATCCCCCCTACTAAACCACTTTCATGGTGGGTGATTTTATTCATTTGTGATGCTATCTAAGAAGAGCCTTCAGCTGCGGGTATGACTAGGAAGCCCCGAAGAGCTGACGGACTTTGAATGACAGCAAGGCAAGCTCCCCGGGTCACTTCATCGCCCATTTTTATTAGACACAGAATGCCGTTCCCCAGCGTCCCGGGGTTGTACGGCTTACATCTCCTTTTCCACAGCGTGATTTTTATGTTTGCAAAGATACAAACGGCAAGCGCCTAGTCAGCTGGCACTGAGGGATAATTGCAAATACCTCTACATGCCTCAAAAGCCCAAGGGCTTTCAGGGAAAAACGGTCTTCACAGCTGCTTCGAGATGAAACACAGAGACTGTCATAATTCCAGAACTTTAGTTCCGAGTCACTTCTTGGGAGATTTCTCTTTGGAGTAAAAGGTAAGAGGAGAGGCTATTTGGCCATTGTGGCTTGGTGGCTCAGTGAGTTGGGAGTCACGAATAGCAAGAATGCAAAACAATTCAAAGATAGCACTACCTATAAAATAAACAATCAAGCACCTAATGAGGTATCAGTGCACAGTTATTTCCAGATAAGCACATGAAATATCAATGAGCATAATTTTTTTTAAAAAAAAATATAAAACTCAAAAAAAAATTGCCCATTAATTCCAAAAGGAACATGTTTACATTTGCCCTGCACAGAAATGAATGGAGACGTTGTAATGAGGCATCTGATAAATTTTGGAAGGTAGAAAAATATGCATAACCCGCTAATGAGAAAAAGAGCCAAAATAAATAACTGCTTTTGACATCGAGATAGAGGAATTTGCGGAGTCTTTGGTACCTTATAAATCTAGATAATAAAATGTGAATACACAGTGCATTTTTATAGCTTCTGTCACCAAGATATCTAACCTCACGGGAGAGATTTTACTTATTTTCAAGCATTTAATTCGGCGTGATCTCCCTTCACCACCACCTTCGGAAACTGCCTTGGGAAACAAAGACCGAGGAGGGAGAGTTGTGATTCCCTTCTGCAGATTCCTCTCCTTGGAGATTTATGGACGTGAACTTCAGAAGGCAGATCATCATAAACAGGGGGCGATTCTTCACCACGGTCCATGACACCCATGGGACTGTGTAGCAGCAAGATGGCTGTTGAATGGCATGGCCGGTCATATAGAGTAGTGATTTCTCTCACTGGGAACATCCAGGTGGACTAAAGCCTCTGCTTTGCAGACTTCTTCTTGTCTTGTAGCTTCCACTTGTCACCTCAGCACACCCCGCAGGGGGCTCTGCTTCCCCTCTGTGCACTCTTACTCTAGAGTCCTATGTTATCCCACCCTTCCAGGTCAGACGCGGCGAAGGCACCGGGGATTACGCCACGGATCACACAGACCGTGAAGAACAGACATGCCAGGGGTTGGAAAGGGAAGGCTATAGCTGGGAAACTGTGTCCCTTACTGCCTCCTAGTGGCCACTAAGGGAACAACGAGAAAGCAGGAGGCAGGAGCCTCTGAAAAATAAAACAAAATTTTGGGCACTTAAAGAAAAGTTCAACGTCCTTAGTCATCAGGGGAATGCAAATCAAAACAACTCTGAGATCCCATCTTATACCCATCAGAATGGCTAAGATCAAACACTCAAGTGACAGCACATGCTCGCGAGGATGTGGAGCAAGGGGGAACACTCCTCTGTTGCTAGTGGGAGCGCAAACTTGTGCAACCACTGTGGAAATCAATCTGGCACTTTCTCAGAAAATTGGGAATGGATCTACCTAAGACCCAACTATACCACTCCTGGGCATAGACCCAAAAGATGCTCCACCAAACCACAAGGATGCTTGTTCAACTATGTTCATAGCAGCTTTAATTGTAATAGCCAGAAACAGGAAACAACCTAGATGTCTCCCAACCAAAGAATGGATAAAGTAAATATGGTTTATTTACACAACGGAATACTACTCAGCTATCAAAGACATCATGCAAATTCCAGGCAAATGGATGGAACTAGAAAAGATCATTCTGAGTGAGGTGACCCAGACCCAGAAAGACACACATGGTATATACTCACCTATAAGTGGATATTAGCCATAAACTACAGGATAATGATATTACAGTCCACAGACCCAAAGCAGCTAAGTAACAAGGAGGATGTTTGAATCTTACTCAGAAGGGGAAATAAAATAGGCACTGAAGGTGTGTGGAGGGAGGGAACTGGGTAGGAGAGGGGCTGGGGAGGAGAAATAGGGAGAGACACCTTGGTGTAAGAACAGAAATTGGAAGGGGGGGCATCTCTGGAACATGTCAGAGACCTAGGAAGGGGTGGCACCCTAGCTGAGACTCCCAGAAGTGGGGGCTATGGAGTCTGACACATGCCCACCTCCTCCTGTAGCCAGGCAGGACGTCCAGTGGAGGGATAAGGACACCAACCCACAAAACCTTCGACCCAAAATTTGTCCTGCCTACAAGATGTGCAGGGGCCAAGATGGGGCAAAGACTGAGGGAACAGCCAGCCGAAGACTGGCCCTACTATAGACGCATCCCGCGGGAGAGAACCGATCCCTGACACTGTTAATGTTACCCTGCTGTGCTTGTAGACAGGAAGCCAGCGTAACTCCTCTGAGAGGCTTCGCCAAGAAGCTGGTGGAAACAGATGCAGAGACTCACAGCCAAATATCAGACAGAGCTTGGGGAGTCCTATGGAAGAGTTGGGGGGAACAACGGAGAGAGCTGGAGGGGTCAAAGTCTCCACAAGACGACTTAGAGAGTCAACTAACCTGGGCCCATGGGTGCCCACAGAGACGGAAGCACCAACCAAAGAGCATTCACGGGCTGGTCCTTGGCCCCCTGCACATATGTAGCAGATACACAGCTTAGTCTTCATGTGGATCCTCCAACAACTGGAGCACGGGGGCGGGGGGGGGGCGCTCTCTGACTCTGAGGCCTGCCTTTGGATCCCATCTCTCTAACTGGGATGCCTTCTCTGGCCTCAGCGGGACTTAATGTGTCAGGGTGAGTTGGAACCCCATGGGGGACCTCCCCCTTCTCTAAGAAGAAAGATTGGGGAGAACGGGGAGACGGGTGTGTGTATGGGGGACTGAGAGGAGACAGGGGCTGCAATCAGGATATAAAGTGGAAAAAATTAATTAATTAAGGGGGGAAAGCAGGATGATTTGAGGGTAGGGCTCTGGTTATCAGATATCTCTGGGTCTAGAGGAAAGAAGAATTAGACCCAAAATAATGTTCACCCAGTGACCAGGAAACTTTCCAAACCAGAGCTGTGGGATACAGCTGACTGCCTGGGCGCAGCAGGAGCTACTGATGGGGTATGAAGCCCAGTGAGAGAAGGCTCGAGATGGGAGAACCCCAGGGAAAAGCCAAACGGGAGGACGGGAATTCAGCCAGATGGGGGAGCAAGGCACACAAGTCTCACAGGAGGGACCCAGGGCTCAAGTGTGAGGAAACTATTAAAGATCTTGGCATGATTTGGGGAGATGCTAGCTTCGGCTTGCTATAGCAGCCCACCAGAGGGCTTCCCACACCCTCTCTACCACCCATGAGCACCAACAAAGGAAGGTAAGCTGTAGAAGAAAGCTCTAGGTGTTGGCTCCACACTAAGGAATCCTGCCAGATCTGTCTTATAACTTGCCCTGTCACTTTGCCCCACCCCATCAGCATCCCTGACCTAGGCCTGCATCCACACATCCCTGGATTTACCCACTGGGTTGAGGTATCTAGAATGTTGCATGAGGCATTGTGGGTAAGGCTGGGCAAGTGGCAGAGAGGTTGCCTTGTGTCCTAAGTGTCTTGGAAACTTCTGAAAAAGAGAAGAGGTGGCAGCAAAGGAGGGGGGCCGGGGGGGGTCATGGGTCCATTTCGGAGGAGTTTGAGTTACTAGAAAGAAATCATATAAAAGACTGTGGTGAGATTTCTATCAGCCCCTTTCAGCTCCTTGTGCAGACAGCTGTGTGTGTGTGGGGGGGGGGGGCATGCTGTCTTTTGGACACTATGGGGATACTGTACTCAAAAATTCACGGCAACAGTAGACCCCTGCCCAAGATCTCCCCAAGATCAGGCCAGTCAGAATTGCATCATGGGTGGAAGAAATCAAGAGGCCCTACCCATAACCAAAGAGATAACTCACAGCCGATGGCTGCTGGGGGAGAGAAAGACAAATTTTCAGGGGCATGGCCCCTGGTAAGCTGTCCATGTACCAGTGGATGACACCATACTCAAAGCACATACCTGAAGCACCAGCTGGACTGAGTGGGTTCTATCAAAGAAGGGGCATTAAGTTGGGAGGGGGACACGGTAGGAGGGTCTGGGAGGCAACAGAAAGGAAAACGGTAAAACTTCTGAAAGAATAACTAACTAGGAGGCAAGGTAACACTGTTACCCGAACACTATACTAAAGAATGGCCACAATGCTCGTGCATTTTGCATGTGGCTTTGCCACGGTGTGCTTTCCCCATCAATGACTGAGGACCTGTTGGTCTGGGTCCTGTTAAAGAGGACTTCTGACTTCAGGTGTGGTGCTCAGCTCTGTCAATGTCAAGTTGGCCCCTCGCGGTTTCGCTGGGATATGATGACTCACTGTAGCAAAGTGGCTGGCTGTAGCTGCTTGACAGGTTATTTCAGGGGAGCTAGAATGTTCCTTTGGAAGGGAGACGGGAGTGGTTGCAAGCTGATGGGCTTCAGGCCAACGCTTACAGAGCTAGAGGCATGCACACACTTCCACGATAGATTTCCTGAATGTCCTCTGTGTGCGCACATTAAAGCAAAGACTGCCTTGCAAAGATCCATGCAGACAAACATGAAAACACAGACTCAACCAATGATTTTCTTCAAGAATACAATTTATAAAACTTGACTGCACTTGGAAATGGAAGGACACTAAACACGTCAAAGTAAGAACAACACTAAAAAGGCACTGGGTCCTGATGGTTTCACAGGAGAACTCAACTCAATTTTTAAGCACATAAATTGTTTGAGGGGTTAGGAAAATGCCTGCAGTTTTATAAAATGAACATAACCATTGGTTAAACAATGAAACTGGATAAAGATATCATACACAAAAAGCTCTGGAGCAACATTGTTTGTGAGCCTCAGTGCAAATCTCTTCCTGTTGCACTATTGATAGTTTACCCATAAAAAGAGAATAAGAAAAGAGTAATAAATTTCAAGACTGAATGAGTAATTTGGATTAGAAAATCCATTATATATTATTTAGCAATTTGGGGGGTAACCATATAATGTATTTCATAGATACTAAAAAATATTGAATAAAATTTAGGATCCAATATTTGTTTGGATTGATTAAAAAAAATTTCAAGGATAGCAGGGAAAAATCCCAGAGTGTAGGCATGCAATGAGGGAGCCTGACTGAATAATAAAACATGAGGTAAAGACCCATAAACAGACTATTGATGAGATAACAATTGAGATGTAATATGAATAAATTAATAAAAAAAGAAAGAAACAGACTATCACAACAAAGAAAGCCCAGACATGGGCCCACACACCTATCAAAGTTTTGTCCACATTTAGGGGAGCATCTCCAATCAGTGATAATGGATTATTAGACTGCCACTTGGAAAAAGATGGTTTCATCCATACAAACATTCCAAATGGCTGAAAGAGTCAAATATGCAATACAAAACCATACAAACACCAGGAAAGGGATTATTCACTTTTAACACCATAGGAAAAGAGGCCCCATTGCTATTACCATAGACCCCGCTACAACAACAACAAATACGTCATTTGGTCACACAAAACAACAGAGAAATCAAATGAAAAGCAACACTTCTGCCTTCAAAAGCAAAGGCAAAACGAAATGAGAAAACAGGAAATAGTATTTGCAACATACATCACAAATAAAAGGCAGGAATTGTGTGTGTGTGTGTGTGTGTGTGTGTGTGTGTGTGTGTGTATGTGTGTGTGTGTATGTGTGTGTACATATATATGTATATACATATATACACATATGTGTGTATGTGTTAAAAATAAAAAAAGGACTAAACTTGCTCCTGGAGAAGTGTGGACAAAGTATACATCAATAACACTTAGGAATAGAAAAATTCATTCAAAATAAGGAAGATTATCTGCTCCAGTTTCATCTCTGTTGCTATGATATAATACTCTGGAGAGGAAAGGGCTTACAGTCCCAGAACACAGTCTATCCTTGGCTGGTACATGGCGGTACACGGCTGTAATCTCAACACTTGGGAGATGGAAGCAAAAGGATCAAATATTCAAGGTCATCCTCAGCTACAGAGCGAGTTCAAGGTCAGCCTGAGATGAATGAAGCCCTGCCTAAGAAAAACTGTTTTCCCAATACTGGGGATTAAACTTGGAACTTTGTGCATGCTAGGAAGGTATTTATCAGAACTGTACCTCCAGCCCACACAGCACCATCTTTTATTACATAATTATGATTGTGTGGAGTTCTGTCAACTACTTTTCTTCCCACCCATGGGAAACCATCACTGGTCAGACTCATTCGAGTCTAGAAGGACTTTAGCATTCAGCCAACCAAAGTTTCCTGAGCAAGGGGCACAATTATAGACAGCAGTGGAAACGGACACGGGCTTTGGATGCGGCAGAATTTATATTCTAAATGGTGGCTGGTAAATAAAAGCAAATAAGCACTGAAAATAGAGTATGTCTGTGGCAGATACGAGGAAAAGTAAGTCAAGGGGTAGGGTGGGGTTTGAAAATGGGTCGACTTCTTTACTTAGGGTGACTATGGGGAGGCACCAATGGAAATATGACCCTAAAGCAAGGGCCAGAAGAGGTAAAAGGTGAGCCGTAGGGATATTTCAGGGAGGGGGCATGCTCCAGGAAGTACAAGTGTGGAGTCCTTTGGTCTAAGTAACAGGAGGCCGTGGAGAGCTAGAGCTGAACTCGGGGGCAGTGGGGGGGGGGGGAATATAAGGAGGGAGGAGGGAGGAGGGAACAGAGGACCCTTTGACCTTGATCCAGGGTGAGGCAGGACCTTGGGAGGATTCTGAGCAGAGGAGCTATGGAGTCCGACTCACATTTTTAAAGCCTCAGCCCAAGTGAAACCACTTGCCCGTTCTCTCTCTCTCCCCTCTCCCCTCCCCCCACTACTCTCAAACTGATTCTCAAAGAAGCTTTTTAAAAACGGCTTCGCTCACTGTGCTTGCATTTCAGCACACTGAACAAAGCCTCTCAAGGCTCTCAAAGCAGCAAGCAGCCCAGGGGCGACACCAAGGAATTACCATGTTCCAACACAGGGAACTAAACACCCCTGGGTTGTGACAGCTCTTCTGAAAGTGGAAAAGTGTCAGGGGCCAGGGTAGAGGGTACAGAGGAGATGAACCCAGTATGGGTACAACATCTCATACAGGGGGCATGCTGGGCCTGGCTGGGAAGGCCACACGCTTGTCTGTAAGGACGGAGTAGGGGAAGTGGGGAGTGCCCATGCATGATGAGAGAGTTATTAAAATTACAGCCACAGGACTGGGAGAGAGGCAGGCATGCCATGCTTTCTAGAATCTTCTACCAGTGGACCACAGGAGGCAATACCTTGCAACGGAGTGACTCAGCTGGGCCTGAGTCAGCAGGTGGAATGAATGAGGTTGGTCTTTTTTGGTGGAGGGTTCTTCAAAGAGAAACTTTAACTGGAGGGTGGGGCCAGAGAAGGGACCAGGAATTGGTGGGTATTTCTATGCCTTTGTGGGACCAGGGACCTCACACTAGCTGTGGGGTATGTGCCCATGCGGGGCTTGTGACCACAAGGTTGCAGGTGAGCAGGCATTAGAAGAGATGGTCCATCATGGAGAGACCCAGGCAGGACTCTAATTGCATGTCGCTTGCCTTTCCAGACCCTGCTAATGGTATATCCTATAGCATGTATGTTACAATATATATTTAGTTCTTTTAAAGACATGTGTGTCAAACTCTGGTGCCCCATATTTGAACATGTCCCTTGGATGGAGATGCCTGGTGGCACTCAGAGGAAAGATAATAGGTCACCAAGGAGAGACTTGATACCGTATGAGCATATTCAGGGGGAGGAGGTCCCCCTCAGACACAGACTTAGGGGAGGGGAGGGGAGTAGGGGGGAAGAGGGAGGAAGGGAGGAATGGGAGGATACATGGGATGGGCTAACAACTGAGATGTAATATGAATAAATTAATTAAAAAATAAAATAAAATAAAATAAGTTGCATGTAACCTCAAAAAAAGCCAAAAATAAAAAAATAAAGACATGTGTGCATATGTGTCTATGTGTGGGTATGTGCACGTGAGTGCAGCTGCCAAAGGAGGCCAGAAGAGGGCGTCAGACACCCTGGAGCTGGAGTTACAGGTGGTTGTGAGTCACTGCACATGGGTGCCAGGAACTGAATCTGGGTCCTCTACAAGAGCAATAACCACTCTTAACCACTGAGTCATCTCTCTGGTCCTGAGTGGTATATTTTTAATAGATATTTAGAGAAAGAGATAAGGAGCCAGGCAATGACTATCAATGGGGAGCATCAACTGAAGTAAAAACACAACTGGCTTTATGACAGGACAGAGAAGTAATCAACGCATAAATTACGGCCTTTGTGCTGTCATAAATGCCAGGCCATGGGGATTTAGTGAGTGGAGGGCAGGCTGAGCTGTGACAGAGTTGTAATTGGAAGACAGGAAACAACACTATTTTTCACAGTAAAATAAAAAGAAGGGAAAGGAGAGAGATTAAGGGAGAAAATGAAATGCATAGTCTTTGCCAAGCTGAGTTACAAATGACGCCTTCGAATTAAAAAAAAAAAGAAAGAAAGAAAGAAAGAAAGAAAGAGAAGTCAAGAACTTACGTGATGTCAGCATTAGGGTGGAGCCCAAAGACTTCCGGATTATCTAGGGATGGCAAGGACTGGATATACTCAAAGTACTGGTCCAAGGTTTTGCACACAGGGATTTTATATCCAGTGTAAAAACAGAACGTGGGCTCAAACATCTTCTCACTAAACCAGACCTATATGGGAGAGAGAAAATAAAAGAAAATTGATGAAAAGGAGCAAGGTTAGAAGGAGGGCGCTTATTTCCATTTTAATAGGGTTTCTTTTTCTCTTTCTTTTTCACTGCTGGTTTTGAAAGCATCTTAGCAAAACTAGCAACAGAATAATTATCGCATATAGGAAGAGAAGAGATAATCCGCAGAAGAAAGGCTGCACAGAAATAATTAGCCACCAAAGAGTAGATCCAGCCAAAGCACGGAGGGTGGAGCAGGGCCGGAAGTGGGCTCACTGGCTGGGCACTTGCTTAGCATGTAGGAAGCCCTGAGTTCAGTCCTCAGTAGTGAAAAAAAAAAAAAAAAAAAAAAAGGAGAGAGATGTTGGAGAGATTGGGATGGGATGTGGCTCAGTTGGAAGATCACTTGCATAGCACAAACACTAGGTTCCACCTGCACTGCTTACACCATGCCTGGCAGTGTACTCCTGTAATCCCAGCACTTGGGGGGTAGAGTCAGGAGGGTCAGAGGTCCAAGCTCATGTAGAACTACATAGTGAGTTCAAGCCAGGTTACACAGGAGTTAATTTGGTTATCTTGGGTCCACCTGCAGGCACGGGGACCCCCAGAGCATCTTCACAACCCTACCTCTCCCCAGGCAAGGCTCTTCTTCGGGGCTGTGTCTACACATCTTCACTCACAGATAAATACTAAGTACCAACAATGCAGCCACAAAAGCTCCTCGGCGTCTGCCCTCCCACCCTGAGCTTCCTTTGTTAAGTTCTGTTCCTAGCCACAAGAAGCGAATGCATCTGCTGCCCAACCTCCATTGTTGTTAGCCTGAAAATACACTTTTTTTTTCTCCCTCATCCCCATATGAGTTGATTGATTATCTGTAATGAAACAGTGAGAGAACAAATATACACTTGGTGTGAACAGACTTCCTTTGAAAAGGTGGGAAAATGGGCTGCTGAATGCCCGAGCTGATTTGAGGCTACAACTTCGGTATCTAACAGGATGATTTCCCTAGTAGGGAGGGCAGTGAAGGGACAGGAATGGAAGCAAGGCTAGGGCCGAGGGGACAGCACTGTGCCTTGCCCATTCAGTCCGACTGTTCCTGACCGCGTCCCTCCATCACCCGTTTGCAGCTCTTTTTAGACCCGGCGATTATCCTGAAATGCTGTGTCCTGGTTTTCTCCGTGGCTCTATTTGCTTCAGTGTCACTTTATTCAATTCCTGTGCGTAAGGTACAGAGCTAAGAACCAGAACAGAACGCAAAGGAGAGAGACACCCGGTCCTCTCACCCAGGGAGCTCGTGACCCGGTAGAGGGACAAGCCAGTTATGAAATAACCACTCTAATATGGGGTTCACTGAGGCGAGAGCCAGAGGGACATAAAAATAGGCAAACTGCACAGAAAGCGTAAGACAGCAGGAAAGGGCGGCATGCAAGGTAGGGATCAGGTAAGGACTTATCAAGGACAATATGTTTTTGGAGAGAAGTCTTCAAGGAGAGGGGGTTTTTGTTGCTGTTGTTTTGTTTTGGCAGGAGCACTTGGGATTAGGGAGGACGCACTAGCAAAAACACAGATTAGTGGGCACCAAAGTGGGCTGGCAGATGCCATGAAGCTTAGAGTAAATACAATATTGTGGGGAGGGAGAGGAAAGGGAAAGTGGGGGAAGTTCTATGATGGATGATGGGATGTGGGGTGCTGAGCAGAGTGGGCAGGCAATTTCAAGTTATTAAAGAAGATGGTGCTGTGCGTGCGGTCAGCATGAAGACAGATGGGCCGTTTAGCGATGTGGGCGGCTTGAGCTGCAGGGACGCATCCTGGGATGGAGGCCTCGGGTCCACAGCACTTTCGTTATCGAACAAACGACCACACCAAGTGGCCCCATGACATGTGGTAGCCAAAGCTAAACAAAAGCCTAGCCCCACGTTTCCCAGTTACTTTATTTATATATACCCAAGTATGTGGACTTGACACGCCCCTAGATCGCTGGGGTTCACCAGGTATGACTATAACAAAATACAGAACATGAGCTTTGCATGGAATTATTCCATTAGTCTCTTTTTTTGTTGTTATGATGAACTACCCTGGCCAAAGCAACTTAGGGAAGAAAGGGTTTTTGGCTTGGAGTCCCTGAAGGACAGAGGTGATGATGGTGGAGAAGGCACGGCAGAAAGCCATGGGGCTGGTTCATCATCTAGAGGCAAAGAGATCACACTTCACCCATACAGAGCAAAAGGGATTGGATGGGAGGATCAGAGACAGATAACAGGAAGTGGGGCCAGGCTATAAACCCTAAAACCCCGCCAAAGTTGAGTCTTCTAAAGGTTTCATAACCAAACAGCACCATTTCCTGAGAACCAAGTATTCAAATACACGCGCCTGTGGGGACATTTCTCATTCAAGCCGTCACAGAGATTTGGGCAGATGCGAAAGAAAGCAGCTGCTATAATCTAGGTCTAGAATTACCACAGCCCACGAAACCAGTGGGACAGTGGCGGGACCTTTAAAAGGCGTGGCTTAGCAGGAGGTCTGCGTGACCTATGCTAATGAGGGAACAAGTTTGAGCTAAACTGTGGATTAAATGAGAGGAAAGAAGGAACGGGGATGGGAAAGACAGGAGGAGGGAGGTGGTGGCCAAATGCGGAAGGAAGAGGGAAGTCTTGAGGGACTTGGGAAGAGGTTGCCAGTGGTCAGAGAACTGTAGACTCTGAGGTCCCGAGTGGGTTGGGATGTCAATCCGGGTACGAACGTGGGACAATGGGACAATAAATGCAGGGAGAGAGCTCAGAAAAGCTAAGAATGGGTACTGGGGAAGCTGCGATCATGACGGGGTGGGGTAACTACCACCCTGGGGTAGGAAAGGGAACCTTGTGCCTAGGACCAGTGAGTTTTATGTGACTGAGACACAGCTCAAGTGTGTTCCCTGCAGGTGTGTCTCCCACACTCGGGGAGGCAGAATCTTGGGGGGAGAAAGTTGAGGTCTAACTTAGCAGTCCTCCATGGCCTGGTGGGGTATGCCCAGGTGGTGGAGGAGAAGCAGGCTGAGCTAGCAGCAGCTGTCCCCTACTTGAGCTCCTGGGTCAACCATCCACCTGGTCAGGTGCCACGGTGGCTCTCAGCTATGCCTGGAGCTGGGCTCTGGTGCTTAGGTGGAAATCACACAGGGGCCTCTCAACAATCTCCTGTCTACCACCAATCAAATTCTCCAGGCACCTGCGGGTAAGGCAGTTCCCACAATGCAAAGGCAAAAGGAAGACGGGAGCAGACTACAAGGGGACTTTTCTTGATCTTGACGTTTTAGATAGTCAATGCAAGGCTTTTTTAAAATAAAAGCCACTAAGTGTTATGTGTTACGCTTTTTAAGTAGACCTAGCTTTCAGGGAGTGTTCTGAAGTCAGTAGAACCGAGCCCGGAGGATTCTGTCTTAGATGTTTGGACCCTGCTGTGCTGAGAGCGCAGGTCACTCACCATCAACCAAGGTATGTGAGTCCCCAGAGTGCTGCAGGGGACAGCTGGAGAGCAGGAAGATGTGGCTCCTTCCAAGAGACTTGCGATCCAGTGTGGACGGTGGAGAACATCTACCGGGGGCCCATCTCCCCCCCCCCTTTGCTCTCCTAGGCAACTACAAAACACCCTGTGCTCCTTTAAACAGCTTAAAACTTCCTGCTGCCACCCCATAGCCAAGGCCCTCGCTTCTTCACTTGGAATGTAGACAAAGTCAGGAAAATATCCTGATATCCTCCATTTTACCATCCGTCTCCTCCACGCACGCTCACCCCCGCCCCGAGGAATGGAATGCCTTTCATCTGTCAGGAGGGAGTAGGGAAACATGAAAAACGTGCAAATCAACAGGCACATGGATGGATGGATCAATATAGGTATTGGTTGCAAAATCTATTGCAATAAGTAATGTGGGTGTGGGAGCCCGAATACCTCATACAAATAGGGAAATTTTATGGGGAGGGCTGGGGTCATAACCCAGAGTTCAATCCCCAGCATGGGATAGAGAGCTCATGAGTAAACATATCATGTGCTGTGTTCACGTTCTATACATTTAAAAATATTATACAGAAACCTTGGCAAGGTTGCTCAGTGGTCAAGAGCATTGGCTGCTCTTCCAGAGGACCTCAAATCATGTCCAAGCATCCATGTTGAGCGGCTCACAACTGCTTATAACTCTAGCTTAAGAGGAGCGAGCTAACCCAGCTGGGATCTAGTGTACAGCCGTCCTTAACCCCAGTGCCAGAGGATCCAATGCCTTCTTCCAGCCTCCATGGTCACTGCACTCACTTGTTTTCTTTGAATTTCAGGCACGGAGGTAAGTTTTTCATGTACTGTATTTGTTACTTCTATAAATTAGTCACCCTTTTTGTTTCAGTTTTTCTCCATTCAGCTCCAATATCCACCTACAGTATCCTTTTTCTTGAGGCTATTTAAATGTTCTTAATGTATGTCCTTGGATATGTATTCTCCCTGTGAAACATGCACAGCTTACTTTACAGATCTCGTTTTACATATTTTCCAGCTTCACTGAACAATTGTTTGCACAATCTATTCAGGATGTCACGTAGAGCGTTTCTTCTGGGTACACAGCACTATTAATAACTTGTCCTTTATCCCCATGGTGGGTACGGAAGCTGCCCCCCAACACCTCAAACGATGCTATGGATAATATCTGTCCTGAGAGCATGTCTGTGACATCATGGAGCTGAGAAGACAAGAGCTGCTAGCGCGTGCGCCACAAGGGTGAGTGACAGGAGCCTCCGTGCTGAGTCATTACATCTCACGGTCTTAGGGTGTGGTGAGACACCATCTCATCACACTCCAGAACCCTAGGCACTCACTCTTCCAGGTGGCTAGAGCACTGGCTACCGTGAACTCGCAGTTCAGACCCTTCCCAGGAACTGCCCTGACAGAGAGGACCTGCCTCGGCTAAGGTCATACATAAGGTCAGCCTCGGCTAAGGTCATACATAAGGTCAGCCTCGGCTAAGGTCATACATAAGGTCAGGCCGGAGAAATGGGAATGGGAAACCTGAACAGAGGGGTCCATGTCACAGCTTCTTTCCAGAAAAACCAGCCTGCGATGGGCGCCTTCACCTCTCACACACAATGCCACCGTGAACATTTGGTATTTACACCTCTGTGGGCCTTTCCTTTGAAATGTCCTGACATCGGTTTTGTCGGGGTACTTGATTTCAGCCAGTATCACCAGACTGCACTCTGAGAGGTCTGTCCCTATTTAACGTCTGGTTAACTTCTGAGTACTGGTGTCCCTACCTTTACGCATCCTTGCCAATACTTGCTGTTTTCCATGTGCAACTTAGTAGAAAGAGTTAAAACAAACAAACAAACAAACAAATTAAAAAAACAGCTATCTGGTCAACCTCCAGTTTGCCAGACTATCCTAGCACTTTGGATGCTTTCTTGTCATTTATTTCTATTCTTTTTTCTTTTTCCCCCTATTATTGGAAATAAATTCTTTTCTCATACAGCATATCTGATTATATAGTCTCCCCTCCCTCTCTTCCTCCCAGTTCCTCCCTCCCCCGCCTTCCAGATCCACTCCTTTTCTGTCTCTCATCAGAAAAGAACAGGCTTCAAAGAGAGAGCTTTGTTGTGATTTTAATTAGGTTATGCCAAAAAGAAATGAAGGAGGAGGGGGAGAAAAAGAAAGGGGGAAAGAAGAAGAAAAGGAAAGGAAGGAGGAAGAGTAGGAGAACATTTGCTGGACCAGAATTACTAGCAGAGTCCCTAATATAAAGAATTCAATAAATTATTCATGTATCCGCTTTTTCCCACTTAGGTAAATGCATATTGTTTCTTTAACACAAAAAAAAAGATTTAAGAAGAGTGTGTGTCCAGTGGGCCTTGATTTATGTTATTTATCCTTCGTGGTGGAGTCATCATTGCTAATGAACAATATCCTCTAGAAAATATCTATTCAGGGGCTCTATGTGGAGCGTACTGGGAAAAGAGGGGGAACCACTAACATCCCACCCATCTTCAGTAGTTCATTCCAACAGAAAAGAACACTGAAATTATAATGCGTTCCCCTGGCACTTATTTTTAGCCTTGGAATCATGCTTTGTTTTGGACGCAAGAGGCAGAGGCCCAGAGAGATGGCCTGTGTTTTCCTGACATATTCTGGAGAACTGAGGCCATGAAGCAAGGGCAGTGGGTATCAGGCTCCTTGAGAGGCCCCGTGGGAGGGCTGATGGCTGGTTTATTGTTGGGCGTGAGGGCAGTATGGTAGAAAGAAAGGATTCTTGGCTTATCTACTTATAAGCATCCCTCCTTTGCACATCCTCCCCCCAAAACATACCATTTGTCATGCCCATTGTAAATAAATTGTAAATAAAAAGTATTCTTCAGCTGGGGAGATAGTTCAGTGGTAAAGAGCACAGTTCTTGATCTTACAAGGGTAACTGGAGTTTGGTTCCCAGCACACACACACACACACACACACACACACACACACACACACACACCTCCAGTTGCAGGACATCTGACACCCTCTTCTGGCCTCAATAGGTAACCACACTCGCATGCACACAGCCACACATAGCCACGTGCACTTATGCATAATTAAAACGAAATACATATTTTTCAAAAAGGAAACCACAGTGAAACCGTATCTTCGCACGTTTTCCTCCCCAAAACTGACTCACTCTGGCAAAGCAGTTAAGCAGCCGTTTGTCGAAGTCGTCTGTCACTCGGCCCCCGTACTGTACTTCTCCGATCATGTACCGAACTGTGCTCCAGGATACACCCTGTGTTAGGAACAAGGTAGGGTTATCCACTGCCAAGGAGAACACTCGCTTACAGCCTGTCTCTATAGGAAAGTTCTGGAAAAGGGAATGCCGGTTAGGCAATTATCCCCGTTAGCATTAACGGTCCACCTGACGCAGGCTAGAAGCACCTGAGGAAAAAGTCTTTATTAGGTTGGTCTGTGGGGAATTTCTGTGAGGGGCCACTATAGGTGGAGCTGTCTCCTGCAGGTGTCCCTAGGCTGTGTAAGAAGGCCAGCGAAGCATGAGCCAGCAAGCAGTGGTGCACCACGGCTCCCGACTTCCCCTCGGCGACAGACAGTGACCGGGGAAGTGCGAGACAAACAAACTTTCCTCCCCTAAGTGGCTTCCAGTGAGTGTTTATCACAGCAGCCGAACGAACCTTGAACAGCATTGAAAATTAACTCTCTATCTTGCAGGAATAACTCACTGCCACGAGGCCGGAGCCGCTCCGGTTTGTTCACCAAAGAAAAATCTATGATATTAGGTGTTAAGGGGATACGCTGGCTATGGGTTATGTCAGAGAGGAAAGCAAGGCAGTATTTTTCTCTTCGTGATCGTAATCGCCTGTAACCCTCATCATAGCAGATGCCACCCTGTTACAGAGGGGAGGGGGGCTGGGCGGGTGATGCCTAGTGAGGAGGGAAGCAGAGGCGAGGAAGGGGAGGCGTTAATGTTCTCTCCTAGCAATAGATTTTTCCAGAACCAGTAAGAGAATGCACAGGAAAGTATTTATTCCCAAGGCTTTTCTACAATGCAATCCTGCACTGTCTCATTCTGTAAACTAAAACTGCTTAAAGTCGTTATTAATTTCTCAGCAATCCTACACTAGCAATGTAATTCTGCTATTCGTAGCTATTTTGAAGAAAACAATACATTCAGAGTAAAAGAAAAGTGAAGATGCTTACGGATGTTTGATTCTTATTATTTTAATTTACTTATTGGTTAAAACTTTTATTTTTCACCTTGGTTGCCTTTCAAAGCAACCGTTTTCAAGGCACCCATTATTTGTATATGCTGACATGATAAATAGGTGCAGAGTATGAACCCACACAATATAATTTTTCATCACACTGCCACAGTCTTAATTTACTATCCTTTTGTCATTTCAAGAGAAAATGATTGGTTCTAGACTTCTGTCCACCCCAGGTGAACATCCATCACGGCTCACCAGCACCACACTGCTACCACAGTGTCTATAGTGATGGACAGGAAGAGAGGGGCAGAATAAAAGTGGCCTGTCTCTATTAAGCCTGTACACTGTGTTTCCATAAGTGCTAATTCATCTAAGATGCTACAACGACTTTACGGAGGAGGAGACAGTTTCCAAGGACTTGCTTGTGGTCCTGGAAAAGGTAGATCTCCCTTCACGGCCTGTGAGAGGAGCGACAACCAGGCTTATACTCCACAGCTCTGTGACCTCAAGGAAGCCAGCCATCAGTTACATGGACATAATGGTAACTCCTATGTCAGCCTCATGATGGTGCAGCCAAAAATGATGCCCTGCCTACATAAACACCATGGAGATTAGTAGCCAATCTTGGAAGTGACCACTGGGGCTGAGGGGTGGCTCGGTGGTAGAGAAATTGTCTAGCATGGGCAAGGACATAAGTTCAATCCCCAATAATACAAAAAAAAAAGGTTTTTTAAATTGCTATTTATATGCTGAACTTAACAATTAAGAAAGTGAGCTAGGCTCTTGGGGCTCAGCATGTAAAACCACTTGGTACCCAGCCTGAAGGCCGGAGTCCCAACCGCAAGACCCACAAGCTAAACAGCGAAAACCAGTTCCTGAAAGTTCTCCTCTGGCCTCCAGATGTGTGCCATTGTGCATGAATGCCTGCACTCATACACAAACATCACATACACATGCGTGCATACATGCATGCACACGTGTGCACACACTAAACAAACAAATATGTGTAATAAATTAAAAGAAATGGCTTCACAGTTGGGGATGTGGTTCAGTGATAGATATGGCACTTATTGAGCACATGTGAAGCTTGGGTCACTAGCACCACACACACACACACACACACACACACACACACACACACCAGTAGAGGGGCTCAACTGTTACAAACACTTGATGCTCTTGCAGAAGATGAGGTTTGGTTCTCAGCCCACAGCTCAATCATCTGTAATTCCAGGTCCAGAGGATCTGATCCCCTCTCTTCTGGCTTCCAAGGGCACCATACACACATGGTACACTACACACACTCAGGTGTACACATAAGTAAATGCATACAGGAATCTCTTTTTAATGGTGAAAGAGGGGACTTAGGATCAGAAAAAAAAAGGCACTGCCTAATTGCCTAGCAGACCTCTCTTCTTCTCTTTTAAGGAAACTGGAGGAAGACCAAAGGAAGGCAAGCCTGACTGAGGTTGTCGCTCTTCTCGCGGGGCCCTGTGGTACCCAGGAGTGGCATTAGGGGCAGGATTGTATTTTGCTGCCCAGGGCCTCATTCTTAGACTGGCAGGCACCTTCTGGGGTGGGGGTGGGGGACAAAGTGTGAGTGTGTTGGTCAGGGGAGTGAGCAGAGTGAGCAGCCCAGCTGGTTAGAATGGCTGTCCCTCCAAAGGCAGTTCTTGGGGAGACCTCAGCTAGTTCACGCCACGTTATACGCTGTAGTGAAAAACAACAAAACCCGCCCCCCCCCACCCCGGCCATCCCACTCACCTTTTTAATATCGCACTCATCAAGGTGGTTCTGAATGAACTGAACGCTGGCCGAGAAGTCGGCAGAATTGAATTCATAGGGAATATTCCAGCCCAAGGGACCAAATTTCCGTCGCTCCTTAAAAACAGCAAAGGAAGTCAGTGTCAGCTGTGATTTAAACACTGTGTGTAGCTGGATCTTTGTCTGTGGAGCTGGAAAGTCACCCTTGGGGTCCTAGGGTGTGCGAGGCAAGTGTTGTACCACTGAACACTTGCCTCCTGACAATTCTTCTGTTATTTATTGGGAGTGCAATACAGTTAAATAAAAAAAATAAAAGCTTCACTGTTAAGGTAAGTTGACACTGTGTGAAAAGAACAGTATGGGGCCGGCCTGATGGCTCAGTAGGTAAAGGTGGTTGTCGACAAGCCTGATGGCCTGAGTTCCATTCTACTACAGCATTTGAACTTACCTGAGCATGTGTGTGTGTGTGTGTGTGTGTGTTCACAAGTGCACATACACGTGTGCTTTTTAAAATAAAAAATTTTAAATTAAAGAACAGTGCCTAGTTGGGTAAGGTGGTACAATCCAGTAATTTCAGCACTTGGGAGCCTAAAACAGGAGGATTGTGACTTTAGAGTCAGCCTGAGCTACATAGCATGACCCTGTCTCACAACAAAAGCAAACACAAACAGTACGTACAACTTGAGGTGTAATAAACACCGAATATTATTTAATAACTATAGCTAATGGCTTAAAGGTAAATTTCCGAAAAAAAAAATTGTCAAGTTGGAGCTATTGTTTAAGTCTAGTAGGTTGTCATGGTGACATAGCATATAATCTTAGTTGAAGGGAAGATGAGAAGTTCAAGGTCATCCTCAGCTACATAGTGAGTTCAAGGGAATCCTGGGCTATGTGAGATCTGTCTCCAACAAGCAAAACTTGTCTGGGTCTCCATTGACAACTCCTCAGGAAACTGCAGGAGAATCTTAACGAGTGCCTGTTGGCTCCATTGTTATTCTAAGTCAGCCTCCAAAGAGTTTGAGAGGCAAAAGTAAAGGCTGAAATCTTTCAAGCTGAAGAACTCAAGCATTTATGAGCATGGCTCCCTGCTACCTTCACCCTGTAATTTTTCCGTCTCCGGTTTTGAAAACCAAGAATTTCTGTTGTGCGCGCGACACACCTGTCTTTAAAACTCTCACACCACCTTCACACCACTGTCACCCTCTTACTGAGTAAGACCTGGAAGACACCTCGGAGGAGACTGTGGCTGTTCTGAGTTGCTAAATTGCCTGAGAATAATCAGACTGGACTCGGTTCAGGGGATGGAGCGGCTTTGATATTCTGGAGACTACTGCGTTTCTCTCTGCCTGTGTTCATGTGGATGTGGGTGCACGCATGGATCCGGAGGACAGCCTTGGGTACTGTCCCCGGAAAAGCTGGCTACCTCCTTCTAGATAGGTCTTACCTTGACCTGGAGATCACCAATTAGGCCAGACTGGCTAATTAGACTCGCTGACAGGCAAACCGCAGGGATCCCTTTGTCTCTGCCTCCCCAGTGCTGAGATTACATGTGCATGCCCCCATGCCTAGAATTTTAATGTGGGTCCTAGGAATCAAACTCAGATCTCCAAACTTGCAAAACAATTACCTCACTGGCTGAGCATCTCCACTCCCCGAGCCCTGGGGACCACTCTGAAAGCATATGAGTGGTAGCCCTCATAACTCCAAGCCCTGGAAACCCGGAAAGCCATACAGATGGGTCCAGCTTGCTACCAGCTGTCCCTGCCTGGCTCATGGGTATCTCTAAGGAGGGTCCTGTGTGTCCTCGAGAGCACGGACAGCAATTCTGCTTCTCTGAATACGCACTAGACCCGGTTTCTCTCCTGTGCCTTCTCCAACATGCAACGATATGCACATGTGCACACACACGTGCACATGCACACACATGCACATGCATATACGCATGCGCACGTCTTCACAAGCCATTTCTTCCTCTTCCTGTTGCTGTTCCAAGCCTCACTGACTTCACATCCCACCTTCTAAAGAGATCTATTAGCTAGGATATAAACTGTGGGCAAGTTACAGAAGAAATTCTGAAAGCCAGAAGGTTTTAATCACTGACCCTCGAGGCATGCTTTTAAAATATTAACGAAACCATTAGTTTTAATTGAGCTCCAGTTGTTCCGACCCTGGGAGATAAGGTGAAGGGCAGAAAACAAAACAGAACAAAAAATGTAAAGCCCTCTCAAAAATGAGCAGGTGCTTCCCTTACTTCTTGGGTTAGGTTGTCACATGTCAATGGGACTGTTGTCCCCATCACTTAACTAATTAGCTGAAGGAGGGACAACCAGCCCAGGGGGGAAAAAGGTTTCTACAAAGTAAAAAGAAGCTGCCAGCATAGAAAACAGACAACCTAGAGACTAGGGAAAGCTTTTGCCAGCTATCCTTAAGACAAGGGGTTACTATATAAAATATATAAAGAACTGCAAAAATTAAACACCAAAAAAAAATCATCCTTTAAGTTTATACATGCACTATTAAAAGAAACAGACAGATCTCAAAAGAAAAAACCAAGTGGCTAATGAGTATTTTAAATGTGTTCAACATCCCTAACTGCCAGTACAATACAAATTAAAACTACTTTGAAATTCCATCACCTCCTAGGCCAGAGTGGTGATTACCAAGAAAATAGACAGCAAATGCTAGTGTGAGTGCAAATTAGTGAAGCCATTATAGAAACCAGTATAGGATGGGAGTCCTTAAAAAAGTAAAAGTAGAAATACCATCTGACCCATCTGAGCATCACCTGAAGGACTCTGTACCCTACCACGGAGATCCTGCACGTGCAGGCTTACTGCTGCTCTCCTCATAATAGCCAGTAAATGGAGCCAGCATAGATGCCCATCAGCAGATGCCTGGATAATGGCAGCATACAAAAAACTGAATTTTATTCAGCCTTCAGGAAGAAAGAAAATCATGAGGGATTCAGGGAAACAAGTGCACCTGGGGAGTTTACTATTAAGTTACATATCGTAGGTCCGGAAAAACAAATACCACATGCTCTCGCTTGTGAATATGTACAGATGTAGCTTTTGTTCTATGGGGTGTTTGGTTGGTTGGCTGGTTGGTTTTTGGTTTTTCGAGGCAGGGTTTCTCTGCATAGCCTTGACTGTGCAGGACTCGCTCTGTAGAGCAGGCTGGTCTTGAACTCAAAGAGATCTGCCTGCCTGCCTGCCTCTGCCTCTTCAAGCGTTGAGATTACAGGCGTGTGCCACCATGCCCAACTTGTTTTATGTCTGTGTGTTTGTGCGTGTGCCACCATGCCCAACTTGTTTTATGTCTGTGTGTTTGTGCGTGTGCATGTGCGTGTGTGTGTGTGTGTGTGTGTGTGTGTGTGTGTGTATGTGTGTGTGATTTAAGGGCATGTGGGTGTATACATAGGCTATGAAACTCAAAAGGAGATACAAGAGGGCATAAGGAGGTGCTGAGGACTGAGATGGGGAAGGACAGGAGTCGTATGGCAGGAAAGCAAACGCGAGGCTACTGGGGGATACTTATAGCAAGCAGCAATCAGAGGAAGCCCCCCCCCATGGGCACACCCATAGGCCAATCTGATGAAGACAACTCTTCCATTGAGGTTTCCTCGCCCCAGGTGGGTCAAGTTGACAGCAAACCTAACCAGGATAGGTGGTGTATGTATCTTCTTGCCTCGTGTTGGGAATATTTGGTCCTTTAACCAGATTTGGAAGCTTGGCAGTGAAGGACAGGTCTTCCATCTCTGTCTTCGTTTGGCGGAAAGACTTGCAGTTGTCTAAGCCACACTGGTCAACGCGCTACCCTCCCACCCTCAGTGAGGTCAAGTGAGAGTTGTGGAATTCTGGAGTAGATCTGGGAGACTTTGAGGTGAGCCTCTCCCACATTATTCTGGCAGCCAGGGTGGGACGGAGCCTTTCGGATATCCACATGAAAATAGTTGCTGTGGTTTCTTCTGCCGTGTAATCTTCAAACAGCAGAGCGTAAGTCACTTAGTGAAATGGAAATATTAGCCTTTTTTTTTTTTTTGGAAAAAAAAAGATCAAAATCTACAGTGAGTTTTACCTAAGTGTTTGGCTGAATTTTTTAAATTTAAGGTTCAATTATACAGCGGGCTGAATGAGACGTAATTCTTCCTTTGCAATTACTGGAGATACTCGAACTGGCTCCATGGAAACACTTCCATTTATATGCACAGAACGATGGCCACTCAGCTGTTCCTTAAAATGAGCGCTTCGAAAATTGCCCCAGTGCTGAAACTTGCCTCGTATCATGTCACTCTTTATCCATTTTCATTTAAAGTATTCTCTTTCTAAGTTGGCTGACAGAAGTCAAAAGACAGAGGAGTTCATCTTGGGGAAAAGACAAAAATCTTGGTGGATGCTTTTTTTTTTCTTTCACGTGATTCACTTCCAGTTCTTGGGTCCATCTGTTTGCATATCCAACCGCCCATGGATCCCTCTAGATGACAATAAAGGAAAAGAAGAATTGGGCCCAGAGAGGTGGCTCAGCAGATAAACATGCTCTCGCAAGCCTTGGTGGTCTAAATTGATGCCTGAGAACCTCACAGTGGAAGGAGGGAACGGGCTCCCCAAAGCTGTTCCCTGACCACATGCGAGACATGTCACGTGCCTCCCCCCCAATCAATAAACAAAAATGTAATTAAAAAGCATCAAAGACCAAGTTACCACAAGAGCCTGGGAGCTCTTTTGGAATCCAGGATGTGGAGATTTTAAGGCCATTTAGAATAGTGCATCTCTTCAGTGCAATTAGGATTCTGCAAGCCCTGGGATAAAGTCGTATTAGTACAAGAGAAAAACATTATCGAGTACATGCGTTTTCAAGAAGTTTTTGTCTGGCCGAGAAAATCAGACACAGAAACAAGGACAGTGTGAAAGCAAATGCAATTAGCCGCTGAAATTTACCAGGAAGACAAGCCAGAAAAACAAAAACAAAAAGAAAAACAAAACCAAGACACCTGACCCAAGGCTTCTAGCTCACAGTGAAAATGAGGCTGGTCTGTTAAAACAGACAAAAAGCCGGCAGGTTTGGTGAAGGCGTGGAGAAAATACAGAAGCGCAAAGTCTGTGTTGAGGACAGCAGGCAGAGGAGCCTACTGCAGTAGAGGGAGGGCTCCGGGAGCAGCAGGGACCCTGGGTTCACCTCCTTCAGGATGGGGTACAGACAGATTTGAGCACAAAACTCCATCTGCCCAAAGAGGTTGATAAGGAGGAATGTGATGGGTTTAGGGGGACCAGAGTGCACTCCGTACATCGTTTGAACAATCTGATTCCTCCCCGTCCCCCTCCTCGGTATATGTGTGCGCTCAGAAGTCACAGCTGGGTTGTCTTCCTGAATCGCGGTCAGCATTATTTTTAGAGACACGGCCTCTCGTTGAATCTGACGAGGCTAGAAGGGCTGGCCAGCACGCTCCAGAGACACGCCTGCCTCTGCTTCCCCTGCCAGCACTTGACAGGTGTTCAGGGGATCTAAACGCAGGTCTGCAAGCTTCTATTGCACACATTTTACAGAGTTTCGCACACCCCACGCCCCATCCCTGCCCCTGCGAGATATACACAGAACAGAACCACCTATGATATACGGAAATGCTCTGAGACCCGTGGTGAGAAAGTGCTCACTGGAGTCACTTAAATGGTGCCGAGGCTCATCCCGATTTTACACAAGGCTCGGTGTAGTTCACTGGCTGTAGTTAACGACCAGACTCAGTAAGATGGCGCGAAATGAAGTGTGCACTGAAATGAAAGATACAACCTGCACTAGGCGATTTGGGGTCAGAACCAGTAGGAGACGGGATGACAGGGGAATGTGGAAGAGAAACTCATATCGTGTTACTGCAGCCATTTCAGTAAGGGTCTCATAAGCATGCTTGCCAAAGCAGGGACTTGTGCGTGCGCTATTAGGTTAGAAAAGGGGTGTTTTGTCAAGACTTCAACTAGGCAGAAAAAAAAAGCACAGAGGAACTGAACACTTCCCCGAATGAAAACATATTGATGATGGTATTTCCAGGGCCCTGGTGATATGACTGTGTTTATTAAATTACTTTAAGGGCTGTGATAAAAAAAAAAAGTCCACATTCACAACTACTGCTGCAAGACTCTAGAGATCCCAGAATCCTTCAGGGGCTTGTTATCCTGGGCCAAGAACAGACTGACTTTAGCAAAGAGACAGTAAAAACTCTGCATAAACCACTAGACGTGTCTCAAGTGTTAGAAACCCTGTGGGCAAACCACAGGGCTGAGGAGAGGGATTCTCAGACTCCTCCCTTAAATGCAGTGGCTGTTTGTCACCGTCTTTCTCAATTTTTGTTGTATGTAGAAACCATATTGGAAATTCTTAAAACGAGAATTTAGTCTTCACATCTCCCATTCCTGACCCCATCTACCCCCAACCCTGGTCCATGACTAACTTCACTCTCCTATTCCCTTAATCTGTCATTTTCCCAGAGGCTAACTTGACTAGTCTGGCCAGCCTCAAGGCACTGGCTGAGGACCATTGCTTAGGGGATCTGTCCTACCTAACTCCTTGTTCAAAAGCAACACAAATTGCCACCAATAAGGGAAGGCAGAAGGGGAAATCGCTGGACATTTTATTGATCTTATTTCTATAGCTGTTGGGA
This sequence comes from Acomys minous, assembly GCF_964271855.1. Classification (NCBI taxonomy): domain Eukaryota; kingdom Metazoa; phylum Chordata; class Mammalia; order Rodentia; family Muridae; genus Acomys; species Acomys minous. The sequence continues at coordinate 106,273,100 of NC_140495.1, forward strand.
GAGTAAAAAATGCAAGTGCTGGGTTTCAGGGTCAAGACTTTGTAGAAAATGTGTTGACAAAATCTCAAAGGGTAAAGATAAAAGCAGGCTTGCTGCATCCCCCAGCAATGATGCTGCACTGAAATAGAACAGTGAATCCAAGAGAGCATCTTCTCTCCTGGGTTCTGTTCAGCGTAGTGGTACCTGATCGAGCCTGGGTTCCTAAGAATGAAAGGTTCCCACAGGAAACAAAGGCAGAAGTAACTAAGGCAGCGACAGTTGGAGTAGCTCCTGTAGCAGAAACTTCTGCCATCAGAGGCTGCAACCTACATGTAGCGAGGATTTTGGCTTCTTTAAAAACATAGAAATGTTACGGGAATATGTTTTTGTTTTAATCGCAGGTGTGGGATATGAGCCAGCATCCAACTATGATTGTCTCATGCTCTGGCAGGGGTGGGATTTTGACACCTGCAGATAGTTAACATTTGGAATTCCTGGGACTCTTCAGAGGGTATATAAATGCAAGAGCCCTGAGAGAGGCGGTGGCTGCTGTTGCCCCTGCTGCTGCCCCTGCTACTGTTGCTGTTTGCTGGATTGCTGGTTGCTGGTTGGAGATATCCTGATGACTAACATCAACCTTGCCCCCAAAGAACTCAACACCCCTAATCAGTAGGAAATAGCCTAATGATAACGACACCCCCTTTCCCTCTAACCTTCTTTCTCTCCTACCCAGTGTTGGGGGATTGGAAGAAATAGAGGTGGTGTAGGGAAGTAGGAAAAAGAACCAATAAAGTAGCCAAAAAAAATTAAATATATATATGGCTACTCCTATTCAACCTAAATGGTAACTTCCTAAAGAGATGGGGAGGGTTCAGAAACCTGTGTGGAATGAGCAGCACTATTTTAGAGTTGCCCTGTGCAGTATGCAAGCTCGCAAGGTAGTGGCTGAAGCATCCTCCTTCCATGGAGGAAACTTGATCCCACATCACTAAGGCAACAAGCCACACCCTCCAGCATGTTGCTGCACCTCCCGAACAGCCATGCCCACAAGCCTTTCTCCCAGCAGAGGAAGGATGACCCTTCAGTTCTCTACAACCGGTGTGGAGTCCACATCATGCACCATGCCCTTGAGCTGGGTGACAAATCATGATTCAGCAAGAGGAAAAAAAAAACATGTGGAGAGCAGGCAGGGGTTTGGTGAGCTCAGCCCCAGGTTGTTCATGCTTATGTGGGTGGACTGCCGTAGGCGCTCCTCTGCTCTACAGCTTGTAGTAATGGGGCACAAATCAATCAATCCCTTGTCATTTTGGTTAGCAAGGACAAGATCTGCAAGCTTCTTGTGGTTTGGGGATATACCTCCAAACCACAACACACAAACACACACACACACATGCACACACGCACACACGCACGCATGCACATGCTAAAAACACATGTAGGCCTTTTAAAGACAGGGTCTATCATTAAAACTGGAACCCACCAATTTGACTAGATTGATTGACCAGGGAGCTCAGAGATCCACCTGTCTCCTCCTCCCTTCCCTTTCACTCTCACCCCTCCCACCTCACTGGGCTGGGGTTGCCGACACATGTGGCCTTGCCCCGGTTTTTCACATGAGTTCTTCAAGGCTCAAACTCTGGTCTTCATGCTTGGGCGGCAGGTGCTTTACAGACTGACTTCTCAAAAAAAAAATCATTATGTCTCTGTCTCTCTCTTTTTCTCTCTCTCTGTCTTTGTCTCTCTGTCTCTCTCTCTATCTGCCTCCTCTCTCTCTCTCTCTCTCTCTCTCTCTCTCTCTCTCTCTCTCTGTGTGTGTGTGTGTGTGTGTGTGTGTGTGTGTGTGTGTGTACCATGGCATAGTTCTGAGGGCAGAGGGCAGAGGACAACTTTCAGGAGTAAGTTCTCTCCTTCTACCATATGTTCCAAGGACAGCACTCTGGGAGTCAGGTATAGTAGCAAGAGCTTTTACCTACTTGAGCCATCTTGACAGACCTTCAATCTTTTTATTATTATTATTATTATTATTATTATTATTATTATTATTATTATTATTATTATTATTATTATTATTATACTGACATACTACTATTAGCGCGTCCCAGCCCTGGAAGTAGATATATTGTTTTTCTATGTTTTACCCTAAACATGCATCTTGTTTACTGCAAGCACAGTTTGGCTCCTGACTGGATCATGGGCTTTGGGCTCTTTCGTCCAGCTCCCAGATAATGTCCACATTCTCTAGCCAACACATGTTGGCACATTGACTATATGGAAAAATCCCTCCCCACAGCAACTCTCCAGGGTGAGCTCAGCGGAAGAGTTGAGTCACTGTGACTGGGAACAGTCAGAAAATATTGTTATCTGTGAATAGGGGATCAAATAACAGGGTCATAGCAGTCTTTGAACTGGAGCGTGATACAGGGGAACAATCCTCAGATAAGAGGCGTGAAATTGGTCTCTGGAAAGCTGTAATTTACAATCCAAAAGCCACAGAGGAATTTAGTAAAAGCAGCTACTCACAAAGCATGCAAGCCAATGCGCACTCTCCCGGAGGCAAGAGACAGAAGAACACCCACAGCCCTCCCTGGTAGCTACAAAGGACCCAATGTGGTGCTACGGACAGTGAGCCAGGGGACAGTAGCAAGTCCTGGGGGAAACTATGCATTCCCCTGTTCCTGGAGAGATATGAAGGGATGTCCATACCCCATATGGGCACAGCTGAGACCACACCTGCCAGGACATGGCCAAGGGCTCATGTTGTCTTTCTCCCAAGCTCCAGGAAGGAGGACACAGGAAGAAGCCCCTTCGCGCCCTTGTGAAACCCAAGAATTCCTTTTGTGAATTAAGGGCATGACATTTCCCAGTATTGAGCCACACATAAAAAAACAGAGTTAAGTTTCTTAGTAACCCTAAAACAGTTAAATCACAACATAAGCGATCAATAATTAAAATAAGTAATTAGTAACAATTAACATAACTAATTAGCATGTGAAAACTGTCACCACAACCTGGCAGAGGTGGGGAACTCTGGTTACCCCTCCCCATGTCAACTACTGAGGATTAGGGACAGGCCAGCCCAGATCTACCATGGATGACACAGACTAAGATTCAATCGTCTCTTTGTGTGTGTGTGTGTGTGTGTGTGTGTGTGTGTGTGTGTGTGTGTGTGTACATAAAAGCCGGAAGACAACCCTTGGAGGTTGATACTTAGGCCCTGTCTCCTGTCTACCCTTTTATATTTTTTATTTTATGTGCATTGATGTTTTGCCTGCATGTATGTCTGTGTGAGGGTGTCAGATTTTGGAGTTACAGACAGTTGTGAGCTGCCATGGGGGTGCTGGGAACTGAACCCAGGTCCTTTAGAAGAGCAGTCAGTGCTCTCAACCGCTGAGCCATCTTTCCAGCCCCTCTTTCTCTTTTAAAAGACAGAGTCTCTAACTGGCCTGGAACTCATCACGTAGTCTAGTTGGCCAGTGACTAACAAGGATCTGCCTGCCTCTGCCTCCCAGCACTGAGATTACAAGTATATGCCACCATGTCAGTGTCCTACACGCAGGTTCTGGGGGTGAACTCTGTTCCTTAGGCTTGCACAGCAGGCACTGTATTCATGGAGCCACCTCCTCCTGGCCCCCCACCCCACCCCCGAGGGCAATTGCCTCCTTTTGAAATTGGGTGCAACCCTACCTTGAAAAGCAGTGGCTGTCACTATCTGAGGGGGTGTGGATAACATTGTTGGCCAACCCAGGCACTTCCAAGTCCAAGGTTGGCTCTTAATATTCTGTTTGTTCACTATACAAATATTTACTGCACTCAGCTTTATGGTTTAAAAGTAGGAACCCCTCCTCCCCCGCTGCCCCACAGGCTCATGTGTTGAAAGCAGTGCCATTTTTAGAGGTGGTAGAAACTCTGGGAATATAGGATTTAGGGGTAGTTGGCCCATGACAGCATTCTGTCTCCATTTCTGTTTCATGGCCACCACAGGGTGATTAAGCTCTGCTCCTGTGTCTTCCCGTGTCTTGACGCCAAACGTTAGAACCATCTGTGACTTGACCATTTGCAACGTGAGCCAAAGTAAACGCCTCCCCCTAAACTGTTTCCCTCAGGTATTTCTCACAGTAAGGGAAAAAAATGACTACAGCACTGTGAATGTGCCCGAATGTGCCCTCGCAGCGCAGTGACCATGGGAAGTGAGTCGGCAGGATCAAAAGCAAGGCCTCTGTACCCAAGAAGGTCACATTTGCACAGTGGGGGCTACGGGTGAGATCTGAAACAAACACATACTAAGCCAGATGGGGTGAAATGCCAGGATGGAGGTGGGTGGGGTAGGTGGGTGGATGCCTCCCTTCCAGGAGCTCTCTCCCATGGCGGCTACGTCAGCTCACTGGCACCCCCTAGCGGTGAAGACTGGTTTCCAGGTTACCTGAACAGTGGAGTGCAGAAAGGCCACTGTGTACAACATGGGCTTCCACATGGGTAAGTTACTGATGTCTAGAAGGTCTTGGTTGATCCCAGCAAATGTCCTTTTCAGGCCTGCCCGGACGCCTTGGGGTGGCTCATTTGTGAACTTGAGAGAAGTCTGTTTTGAGAAGCAAACATTCGTGTTACTGTTATAAAGTACTGTGAAGAATGCAGTTGAAATCATGCGATGAGAGCTGAAAAGATGGCTCAGTGGTTAAGGACACTGGTGGCTCTTGTGGAGGACCCAGGTTCTGTTCCCAGTACCTACATGGCAGCTCACAGCTATCTGTGACTCCAATACCAAGGGATCTAGTGCCCTCTTCTGGCCTCTGAGGGCACCACATGCGTATGCTACACATCAATGCAATCAAACAACCATATACAAAAAAATAAATTAACTAATAATAATAATGAAATAATAGCCTGGAACAGTGGCACACACCTGTAATCGCAACACTCAGGAAGGCAGAGGCAGACAGATCTGTGAGAGTTCGAGGCCAGCCTGGTCTACAAAGCGAGTCTAGGGCAGCCAAGGCTATACAAAGAAACACTTGTCTCGGGGGGGGGGGGGGGAAGAAAGAAAGAAAGAAAAGAAAAGAAGAAAAAATAGCAGTGTGTTCGGTAATATTGTGCTTATGGCACAGAATATGTGGGCTGGAATTCAACAGAGAAAAAGCCAATTACATTGACCAGAGTGCAAACCCAATAAACTAATATGGACTTAGAACTTTCTTATGGAAATAACAAGCCTGATGACTACAGCTAATTAATACACCCTGTCCTGTTGCCCCATTTAAAGGTGCGCGATGCTTGTTTACTCTTCGGGAGGCCTAGCATATGCCACAGCACACACGTGGAGCTTAGTTAGAGTCTGTTCTTTCCTTCTGCCCTTTGGCCTCTGAAGAGCAAACTGGGGTTGTCGGCTCGGTGGCAAGCACTTCTACCTCGAGAGACATCTTGCCCTTCCTCCCCACCCGCCCCTCAGCCGCTGTCGGTTGTGACTCGTGCCGTGGTCTGGGGTGGCTCCCAGTGACACACCTGGAGTAACGTGATTGGAAACCGGTCGTGGGGCTCGGTGGTGATCCACACGCGGAAAGAGTCCTCCACGGTTTCCGTGATCATTAACGTCTCGAGTAATTCCTCCATGAATTCTAGACCAAGGTGGCAATTTTGCAGTAATACCCAGCCACCCTGTGTCAAAAAAAAAAAAAAAAAAAAAAAAGAGTCCATATTTATTTCTTATATCTTGTGATTATTTTACCAAAATAAAATGAATCATTTCAGAAATAAGCTTGCTTACAGCACGATTGCTTTATTTTGAGTCTATGTTTAGTAATTAAAACAAACAAACAAACAAACCTATATGTCAACACCATCATCTATTCCTGGCCTAATCTGGTGACTTGCGGCCAACTGACTAATGAATAACATTGCCTTCTGGACCGCCTGACTCCTCAGAGACTAGAAATGAAAACTTGAGTGTGTGTGCCATCTAATGGCAAGGTTGGTAACTTGCACAGGTACGTCAGAATCCATTTGGCCGCAAACCAAGAAGAAAATGCTTGTCCTCTTCTTAAAGTCAGAGGTCATGCATGTGGTGGCTTCTGCTAGCCAAGTTCTAAATTACATTGTCATTGCTTTTCCCAGGGGCTCCTGAAAACATGATTTATTAAGCTCCATCTCAATGGTTAAGCAGAGCACTTTTTAACACTAAGCCAGATGCCATCACTACTCTACAAAGACAAGAGTTGTTCACTTATTTGAGTCGGTGCCTCACTCTATAGTTCAGGCTGGCCTTGAACTCACTGTGTAGCCTAGGCTAGTCTTGAACTCTCAAGCCTCTTTCTTCTGACCACTAGTACTAAAATTATAGGTTTGCATCACCGTGCCCAGTAAGTCAACATTTTAATATTTTGATCTAACTATAGTAGACTAGATAACTATATCCACAAACTGTTAAACATGTAAATACATAGTAAATACATGAGGGTTAGTTAAACCGTGCCTTCCACCAGAAGAAAAAAATCAGAGCTGGGCTTGCTTGAGTGGCAAAGAGGATGCACTGGGCCTTTACTGTGGCCCAATATATAGATATCTCCTCTATGTAGGAGAAGATGGAATTCAGTATCGTGGACCTGGCACTTTCTGCTCCCTTACTCGACATTCAGGAACATCAGATGCATTTGAAATCTGGGGTTTCTCAAGGTCACAATACAGCCATACTTGTATTTGTTTGTTTGTTTTCTGATAATGCCATTAGAATACATTGTGAGAAACAGACGTGGAAGTTACAAAAACCATCATTCCAAAGAAGATTAAGGTGAATATTGTATTTAAAGTAAGTTTCTTACTCACTGAAACTAAAAAAAAAAAAAAAAAAAAAAGATCACTTTTGCCCAAAGTAGAACAGACAAATCACCCAAGAGACTGGGAGATCTGATTCAAGTAGAAATAACTGCACATCATTCCTTGATATATAAATTAAATATAATTTATTATTGAATTTAATTAGGTGATAAAGATTAAGGCTTTGGGCACTTGAAAATTAATGACCAGCTTGAAATTTTGATGACCTAAGTAGAGCTTTGGACCATTAACCCTCACTGGTCATTAATTCCCAGAGAAAAGGCATGACAAAGTCGCCACAGTCATGATGAGATCAAACACTTAAAAACAAACCAAGATTTTTATTTTACTTTCATAAATTATGCCCTTTCTTATTAGAGCTGAGATGGCTATCTACAAAGCATTTTTAGAAACTTAACGATCTGTGTATTTATTAGGCACAACGCCAACTGCTTCTCAACATTCCACTTCAATAAAAATCGTCATCAATATTTAAACAGAAAGTCCTCAACTATTCTTATTTGCCCAAAATGATCCATTAACGAAAAATGAAAACCCGCCTTTAACTGAAAATTGAAATTTAACTGCCCTGATTTGTCCCTTATATGAATATTGATCATGGAATTCCAAGACGGCTGGAGCTGTAACCTTAGGAACCAGATGTTGTCCCTTCTAGATTGTAAACAGATAGATGGATTGATGGATAGATACAGAAAAACAAATGTGGACCATAAGAAACAGCAAGCTTTCTATGGGGTTAAAAGGAGGAAACTGCTTTGAGATGTAAGGTTCACAGATGACCAATGGTTTGGCTGTGCATCAACAGGAATGGAAAATGAGCATCAGAGGGAGGATGCTTCCAATCACTGTGGCCTTCCAAGGTAGACCAGATGGATGGAACTGTAGAGCTTTGGTGGCAATGCTGTCAGGCCTTGGTTGCGTACCTGTTGCATGGACATTTGAATCAGCTTGCGAGCATGCACTTCTTGCCCTTGTCCCATTGAGATAGTTCTACATTCTGTAACACACAAAAAAATCACAACAACAAATTGTAAATATTACTACTATCTCCCTCCCTCCTTTCCTTTAAGAAGGAGCCTTCACTACTCAAATAGACCTGACTTTCCATAGTGTTGGCCAGAAAATGTATGGCACAGAGAAATGGAGACACCAAAAACAGGAGGATGAGATATGAGAGCAAAAGACACAGGTTGGACTTCAAAAGATACATGCACACATATGTGCGTGCATGTATGCATACGTGTGTGTGTGTGTGTGTGTGTGTGTGTGTGTGTGTGTGTGTGTGTAATTTGGGGCTTTTCATTTTGCTCTATTGATTTGTTTACTTGCTTTTAGCCAGTCCCACACTGATTAAATTATTGTCATTTGATAAAGCTTTAAAAATTTAGGAGTGTTCCTTTCCAATTATTGGGTTATTTTTTTTCTTTTCAAGCTTTTGTAGCTGTTTTCGTTCATCTATACCTCTGATGATCTAATATCTTCCTAGGATCCAATTAAGGAAAAATTATGTTTGAATTTGAATTAGACTTACATTCAATTTATAGACTAATCTATGAAATATTGACACCTTTACAATATTGAATTGTTATGCTGGGGATCGGCTTTAACTCTATTTATTTCAATTAACTTTCTATGTCACTGAGAAGGTTTTATATTTTTCTTCAAATGGGTTATTTTTTAAAATGACCCGTTTCGTTTTTATTGCAAAGTTAATGGAGTTTTTACATTTTGTTTTTACAAGGAAGCACAATTGATTTTTTAAAAAAATATATATATACTGTGAGTTGCCATCTTGCTGAACTGTTCTATTAAGTAGGATATTTCCAGTTGATTCATTTGCGGTTTTTAAGCTAGACAGTTACATTGTCTGAGAATAGTGGTGGCATTTTTGGCCCCTCCCTTTCAGTAGTTACATCTTTTATTTATGATTCTCACAATACGTTAGCCGTACCTTCCTCGGAGATGCTTCATCACCTCGGCAGTAGGCGGACATCTTTGTCTTGAGTCTGACTACAGTGGGTTATGTCTCAGTTGCTCACCAGCGAGTCTGGTGCTGACACCTGCCGCTTACATTTATCACTTCATAGGGTACTTAGCAAAGTCAAATATGGATGCTGAACTTTTTTAATGCTTTTATTATTTTTAGTGTGTGTGTGCGTGTGTGTACCTGTGCGTGCGTGCGTGCGTGCGTGTGTGTGTGTGTGTGTGTGTGTGTGTGTGTGTGTGCACATACATACCATATCCTAAATGTGGAGGTCAGAGGACCACTTGTTGGAGTCTGTTCTCTCCGTCCACCTTTATGTGCGTTCCAGGGCTTGAACTTAGATCATCAGGCTTGGCAGCAGACGCCTTTGCCAGCTGACCTCTCTCACCGACCATAAAATGCTCCCCTAATCTTTTTGACATGAATGAATCAATTCTGCAAGTACAACCAGCTGTAGGGGCAATAGCAACAACAGCCAGCATTTCTGAGTATGTGGGGAGGACAGTGCAAGTCTGTCACTGTGGCCCCATCCTTGAGCCCACGGACTCCATCACCGCTGCCATGCTTAGGCATCATGGTTCCTTGCCCTGATTCCCCTCTCTGGGATAATTTTCCTTCTGTCTCTTATTGGTAATGTATAAATATATCTTCTATTTTAAATATATATATCAAAAATGGGGCCGGGCTGGAGAGATGACCCAGTGGTTAAGAGCCTTGGCTCTCAGCACCCATGTTAAGCAGTTCAAAACTGTCTGTAAGCCCAGCTCCAGGGAACTCAGCACCTCCTTCCAGCCTCTGGGTACCCACGTTCATGTGCACATACCTATACAGACACCCATGAACACATAATTAAAGATAATGTCTTAAAAGACAGCCATGCTGTCTTCAGGATCTGTGCAGCCGTGAACCTGTGACCCATCCTTTCTACAGTACGTGGCTACAGTTGTCGCACATCCTGTTGGGTTATGTTCACATCTGTCCTCTCCAGCTGTGTTCTATTTATCTGCAAGCCTCCGCCGCCTCGGAGCGCACGGCTCGTTACTAACTTGTTACGGAAGGGAAAGTGCGAGCAAACGAGTCCCCGGTCATCAGGCTTTACTGTAATGGTTCTAGTTTCTCAGTTTGTGACAAAATGCACTGCGGTGTCATCGTTTTATATAAACACGGCAGCAGCAGATGATTGCTCCTTATGCTATTGCTACCTGCTGTCCTCCAGTACAGCCATCTGCTGACAAGGTAATCTGCGGTAGAAATTTTATATAGAGATATAGATACAGATAGGTATGATTCGCCCGTCTGTGCAGTGACATCTGTGTCTCAGGCAAATAGATGGAAAAGCAGGGGTGGGGGGGGGGACATAATTTTTAAATGTAGCTTTATCTCGCACACAACTTTCTTTTTCTCTTTCTTTTTAGACAGGGTCTCTCACTATAGAACCCTGGCTGGGCTGAGCCTCACTATGCAGACTAAGACGGCCTTGGATTCACAGAGCTCTGCCTGCCTCTACCTCCTGAATGCCAAGTTAAAGGCGCATGCCAGCAAGCCCAGACTCAGAGACTTTTCTAAGTAACCCTACCCCCGCTGCCCATGAAAGGCGACACTCAGCACAAACAGACGTGTTGCTAAATTTCACAGACAGATGGTCGGTCATACCCAGCTTTAGCTTTTTGGCCAATGCGTCAATCTGGATGGTGGGGTCGGAGCCCATGGACAGGAAACAAATCAGAGGCGTGTGTGAATCGCTTTCTTCCCACGTCTTCTCCAGATTCAGGATGACTGGCTCCGTGTACTTCTCCTCCAGAGAGTCCGCAATATACTTTCTTGCTTGGAAAACCGTGCGGTCCGGGCACCACGATCTTGAAATGAATATAAATTAGAGGAAGTAAATTCAACATGCGCCCCGCCCTCGCCCTGTCTGTCTAATTCTGAGTGTGCAAAGGTCACAACTTTAATTAACAAAGGGACAGCAAGCGAATCCTCCCTTCCATGGGGCTGCGTGAGAGGGATGGCAAACTCCACGATCCTTGGATGAGCACAGATTTAATCGTGTACGGTTTGGGTGCCAGGCACTGGCATGGAGCAGTATAGAATCAGTAAGGACAGAGTGCCCTCTGGCAGCCTCAGCCCATGGCCTCCGCCAACCTACCACAGACACTGAAGCTCTGCCATCTTCGGAGAGGGGCTGGGTGTGCCAACGAGACCAGAAACAAGCTATCAACGAGCATCTGTGTTCCAACCATTTGTGTGCCGCATGGCCTAACAGGTTCAACACACACAGACACATCCAGAAAATAAACGCCAAGGCAGTTGATCGATTAGATGGGAGACGTGCTGTCTCTCAAGCAAGTTCTCACTTCCCAGCTAATGACACTGCTTGTGTGACCTGAGTCCAATTTTAAAACGACAGGTAAAGGATGACTGTGCTTATGCCAGTGAAAACAAGGAAGTCTTTCATATTCTACTGACCAAGAGGTCACCACTGGGCCCACTGCCATCACTCTCCTGGGCTACAAGAGCCAGCGAGCAGCACGCCCAGTGGCACACTCAGGTGTGCTGTGTTACGAAACAGGGAAACTGCTCTCACTCACCCACCTCTTCTTGTTGTCCATGTAACACAGATTCTTTCTTAACGTCAATTTAAAACCTATGTCTCCACTTTAATGACCTAAAGAGTAGCTGCACATTTCAACAGGGCGGCATTCCTACTCGCCCCCTCAAATTAAACCGAGTTTTAGTTTCTGAACCAATTTCTTGCAAAGGCTGTCTTAAAATTTTATTTGTGTGTGTGCGCGCGTGTGCGTGTATGTATATTTATATATTTGTACAAACATGCACTTTATGCACATGCTGCAGCAAGAGTGTGGTGATCAGAGAATAACTTGCTAACGTCGCTTCTCCCCTTCCACAGCGTAGGTTCCAGGGAGCAAACTCAGGTGGTCAAGTTTGGCAGCAAGTACCTTTACCCATGGAACCATCTCAACAGCCCAAATTCCATTTTTTTTTTAAACGGAGGTAAATTCAATAGTAAATGATTCACACAATACCAGGTGGATAAAGAAGACATAGGGGGCTTGAGAGATGGCTCAGCAGTTAAGAGCACTGTCTGCTCTTCCAGAGGTCTTAAGTTCAATTCCTAGCAAGCACATGGTGGCTCACAACCATCTGTAATGTGATCTAATGCCTTCTTCTGGCCTACAGGTGTACATGCAGATAGAGCACTCATATACAATAAATAAAAATATTTTTAAAAAAGAAGAAGAAGACATAAAAACCTATCTTCTCTCGTGTTTCCGCTAAAAGCGCTACTGTTAATGTGTTGTCCATCTAGACTTCCTTCCTGCTGACATTTACTGTCAAAGAACTGGAGGGCTGCTTCCCTAAACAACACACGTTAACAGTGGGGACACAATGCTGACGCTGACAGGCCTGTGATGAGGTGCAGTGAGCGATGCTGTCAGTCTGTCCACCCTCCCCTTCCGTGCCCACCTGATGAGCAGCAGCTTGCGGCAGGTGTCCAGGGAGTCATTATATCCGTCAGGGATGATCTCTTCCTCCGGGGCGTCCTTATCGAACCAGTTTTTCCATCCCTTCTCATTCCGAGATATCTAAGCGGGATGGAGACAATATAATCAAGCTGCAAGACAGCGAGAGACTGGAATGCGCCAGACGCTCCAAAGGACCCAGGAGGAGCCTCTCTTGTGGGCTCTTAGCTTACACAGCTAAACAACCCACCACTGTCCGCAGTGACCTGAATAACATAGGCACAGCGTGACTGTTCCTTTCAAGGTTTTGTTCATTGCCATCCTGGGTGCTTCACAAAAGTTAGGATAATACCTCAGTGACACAAAATGGTTAGCAAGGGTGACAAGTAGATCAAGGCTTCTCAAATCGTGACGCTTACTGACACTTGGGGCTGGATAGGAAGCGTAGGGCTTTCCTGGGCACGAGCAGATGGACACTTGTGCCCCGCCCTAGGGTTAGCATAGTCAAACCATACACTCTCTAGACACTGAAATTTCACCCAGCAATCTCATGATAGGAGAAGGAAGGGCCGAGACCCTGGAAGCAGCCGGAGGAATGCCCCTCGTGGAGAATGATTTACAACTTATTAGACCCCCTTGTGACAGACACTTGGGGCTGAAGCAGCAATGGAGGCTTTGGAAGGGCAGGATGGCAACTATGGGCTGGAGTGCTTTGCATGCCTTGTGACAAACTGAATCTCCTATTAGGCCCCTAGGGACAGACTGGCAGCAGGGAGTCACTAGACCTCTTTGTCTCGCTCCCTGGTGTGTCTACCTTGGAGCTCATTTTTCTGCTTGTCACTATGAATTTGTCTCTTGAATTGGCTGGTGGAGCCTGTGAGAGCCCTTGGAACACAGGCTCTGCCTCTACTGGCTTAGGTAACAGTGAACATGCTTAGCAGCATCTCTGGCCTCTACCCACTAGATGCCAGTAGCATCCCTGCCTTTGAGTTGAAGTGATTTAAAAAAAAAAAAAAACACGTCTCTAGACTCCACCACCTACCCTGCTGGGGGTGGCACTAAATTGTCCTCCACTGAGAACCACGGATGTGGACCAATTTCCCTGAATGCTGATCTCTATTTAAAAATAGCAAGAGAAGCCAAAATTCCCCACTTTTTATTTTCCTAGCGAGACCTTAGAGCCTGAGAGCGGGAGATGTCTCTCCGAGTGGGCCTCAAGTATCTGCTCTTTGGAACGCATGCAGAGGACCTAGGGGGTTTCAGGAGCATTAAAAGGAGGCCTGCTGCCCAAGTGCCATCCAGCCTAATTATAAACTCTGCGCTGCTGAGCCTACCCCATAATCCTCAGAAACCGCCAGGCCGGGATCCTCGGAGGATGGCTTGTCAGCACTTTTGAGAAACTTATGGTGAGCATTAAAAGCAAACAGCACAAATTCACATTTCAGATCCTATGTGCCAGACCTACAGACTAAACTTTTTTTTCAATTTCCTCCTCCTCTTCCTGTCTCTGTCTCTGTCTGTCTGTCTGTCTCTGTCTGTCTGTCTCTGTCTTTGTCTCTCTCCTCTCCTCCTCTCCTCTCCTCTCCTCTCCTCTCCTCTCCTCTCCTCGTCTCTCTCTCTCTCTCTCTCTCTCTCTCTCTCTCTCTCTCTCTCTCTCTCTCTCTCTCTCTCTCTCTCTCTCATCTCAGGCCCTGAGATCAGAGTGCACCAATTCTCCTGGCCTTTTTTTTTTTTTAACTGTGGGTACCAAGGATCTGATCTCCTGCCCTTCACTGGCACTTGCCATCTGCCAGGCCCCTGATTTCTACCCTTTTTATTTAGCATATGGACAGAGAACAAGTTATTAACCAAACAGCAACTTTGCAGTTCAGTTGTTTTGACCTTGTCCCTGGGGCAATATGGGGAGGGGGGGGATGGGCTCTGAAGTGCATCTAAATGGCCTCCTGAGGATTGCACTGGGTTCAACGTTCTTCCACCTTATTCCCTGGGGTAGATCACACTCAGAGGTCCTAGTTATGGCTAGGATGTCTAGACAGCTTATTTGAGGACCCTGTATTTGCCTTCTGGAACTATAACTGCAGGCCCACCTGCCGTGTACCTGGGTTTCTGATCTCTGGCTGTCTCGCCTAGGTGGTAAGCTTTTTGACTGCTGAGCCATCTCTCCAGGTTATTTTATGTTTGCACCACTAAGCTAATAGATATTTTTTAAAAGTACACTATCCTCTTGGTTTGACCCAAACTCAGACTCGCAACGACAGACTTAACCATAGGCAGAAGTAGAGTGTGGCAGCAGTGCTATCACGGAAGGGTCTACCCACCCAATCCTTACATCTCTAGATGTTACTCAAGCAAGAAGAGAAGATGGACCCTTGGCTGGTGGGGGTGGGGTAGGCTGGGGGGTGGGCTGCAAGGCATATCTGAGCTGGTAAAGCACCTGTTTTGCTCCCCATGAGGACCTCAACCCGTCCCCACACCCATGTAAAAAGCTGGCCACAGTAGCGTGTGTTGGTAATTCCAGCAGTGGGAAGCAGAGACAAGCAGATCCCTGGGACTCGCTTTGCTCGTGCCACATCCCTGCCCATAAAACACTCAAAGGCTCCCTGGGACACAGGCAACCAGCCTGGCCTACTTGGTGAGAAAGATAGATGGAGACAGAGGAGTGATGCCCAAGGTTGACCTCTGGCTTCCACATGCATGTGGCCCACACGTGCACGCACAGGCAAAGACTCTTGTCCACCACACAGGGGGAAAACTTGCTCCTGGTGCCTGTGAAAAGCTCCCTATGAAGTCTGTCCACCCACACTCACCTCCCAGGCCCAGCAGCCACACTCTTGTTCTAATCTTTATTGTTGCTCAATATGAGTCTCATTATGTGGGCCAGTCAGGCTAGCCTGGGCTCCTGATTCCCCTGCCTCAGCATCCCAGAAACTAGGTTTGCAGGCGCATGCCACCACGCCCATACTTTCATTGGCTGCTCCTTTTGGGGCTAGAAATTGTCACTAGGAGGCCCCCGGGGTAAAAGAAGACCTGGGTGTGTTTTTATCTGCAGACCTGCGCTTTTATTCATCCTTTCTTCCTTTACCTGGTTCATGATTTCTGCAAACTGGGGGAGCTTACTGAGCTCCACGAGGTTCAGCCACGTCATGTCCAGGATCCAGCGGAACGGCTTAGGGGGGCACGCCTTCAGGTCCAGAGCTGCTCCGCCTGGGGAGACGTGCAAGACACAGCAACTAGATCACGTCAGATGCAGAAGTCACGTGACTGCTCACAGAGGCCAAGGGCGGGGGTGGGGTGGGGGCATCAGATCCCCAGAGCTGGAGTTATAGGCAGTACTGAGCTACCCAGCAGCAGGACTGTGAACTGCAGAAGTGACTCTCAACCTAGTGGTCCTTCCTAGGAACTCTGATCAAACGCCTCCCTTTCACACAGAAATAATACAGACCGACAAAAAAAGATACATGGGAGGTTTGGGTCTTTGCTCCCCCATCTAGCAGCTCCCTGAGACGCTGTATAAACTGAAGTGTTACATTAAAAAAACAAAAGCTTATATAGACCATTTTGCTCCACTTCAAAGGACTCCAGGTGGGGTATGTGGCTGATGAGAGCTGTGATATCCGCAAAATATCTCATAAGACCCCCCCCCTCAGTTCCTGTCCCTTGGAACTGGGTATAGGAGGAGGCCTTGTTCTCACAGCACTACGGCTAATGGAAGAGTCCACACTGGGAGACACTGCCACCAGCCAGAGCCACCAGCAGTCCCATCAGCCAATGCTTCTCTACCACAGGGATGGACGCCACCCCAACCCCCTGTCTTCTTGATCCTTTCCATGTGTCCATGGCTTTAGAGCCAGTCTGAGGAAGGAGCCAGCTAGACTACCTCGGTGCTCCCAAGCGTATGCTTTCCTGAATCGCGGGGGAATAATTACGGGTGGGTCTCCTCCCCAAACACCCTGGCTGTTCACACTCCATGTGCCTCGCCTGCATTTCCCAGGACAGAGGACTCGGTCTCTCGTTTTTCTCGTCCGTCAGGTGGGAGTGACAGGTGGAAAAACAGACTCTGCCGGGCGCTTGCTGTGAGGTCAGTTAAGAACCACGCCATCATTAGTGGTTGTTTTGACACTTAATTTGCATCCTCCTTATATTTTGTAAGACTCGGGTCTTGCAAGCAGCACCCTCCCCAGGGGTGCTGCTGGCAAAACAAAGATAATATCTTTCTAGAATAAACGGACAAGGAAACAGGGCTATCCGCTGTTCCATAGTGCAGGTTTGCCCCTGGCATCCGTTTCATTTTTCAAAGT
The DNA here is from genome assembly GCF_964271855.1 of Acomys minous. Taxonomy (NCBI): domain Eukaryota; kingdom Metazoa; phylum Chordata; class Mammalia; order Rodentia; family Muridae; genus Acomys; species Acomys minous. The sequence continues at coordinate 106,289,668 of NC_140495.1, forward strand.
GCTCTGACATCTTCAGCTGGAGAAGAGAGTCAAAGGCACCTTACAAATACTGCGGGAAAACAAGAAATAATTGATACCTAAGAACTGTCACTCCTGGGAAATCAAACACTGCTGTGACCATCAATACCACTTCTTCTCCCTCGAGTATTGAGTTCACAATGATTAAAAAAAAAAAAAAGAGTTCATGATATAAGAGAGTCTATTTGTTAGCTCTATGAAAAAAGCATTTTAAAAAATAAGTCATATTATCCTTTAAAAATAATTCCATCAAAACGTAAGCCAGTTCAAAACTAATTCAGACTATATAATAAACTGGCTTTGTTCAAAAAAAAAAAATACCACCACCACCCTCTTTTTTTTCTGCTGATCTGATTGTAGTTCTGTCAATCAACCTGTCATGCAATTCCAAATTAATCTTCCTAAAGCACTGCTTTGCTCGTGCCACATCCCTGCCCATAAAACACTCAAAGGCTCCCTACTGCCAACTGAATTGAGTCCAAAGTCCCCTTGCTAGCTGGGCTGGCCCTGCGTAATCTAGCTCTCCAGTTTGATGAGATGGGGTCACAACTACGCTCCCACCACAGCCCAGGTGAGTGTCCATCTTTATCGCACCGTGCAGAGCCCACCCCTTCAGAGGAAACCCTCCCCTCTGTGTCTCCATGGGTCTCAGCTGCCTCACAGCCCCTCTTTCAAAGAGGTCTGTTTCTTTTGGCTACTAGCTCTGGTCTGACTGGGTGTCCTTCACGGGGAGTGAAGACATGGTGTGAGGTTTGTCTGCATGGGAGGCTGTCTCCGATCTGCATGTGTCTCTGACGTAGGCTGTGTCCCTGGACCCTCTCAGTTTCCACAAGCCCTCTATGACTAGCAGGACTCTAGGCTGGGAGCCGTATCCCAATCACCTGGCCCTGACACATAGTCTCCAGCACAAAGTTCCCTTGCTCCGCAGCATCTTGCTTGAACCGAGATCTCTGCCATGTGCCAGCCCGCCCCTTCTTTCCAGGATACCACATTCTTTGCCCAACCTTGGACCACTCACTAAGCTGCCCCACTCCATCAGTGGGCAGTGCTGCCTCTGTGGAGGGAATGGCAGCTCCTATCTGAATTTTGGTACAGCTTGTTGATATATGTATATGGGGGGGCGGGGAGAGTGTGCGTGTCAAATTCCAAGCCAGCCTCAGCTACACAGTAAAATCCTGTATAGAAGAGAGAGAGAGGAGAGAGGAGGAGGGAGGGAAGGAGGGAGGAAGGAAGGAGGGAGAGGGCAGAATAAAGTTTGGCACTAGCTTTTCCTCGTTTTGACAACAGGTCCCCATTGCTGCCCGTGGGCAACAATGAAGAAACCAAACACAGTAATAGAATTGAAAAGACACAGGAGAAGCCCTGAGTTTTGGGAAGCAGCACTCTATTAACAGAAACTGAGGGGGGGGGCAGGGACGGGAGCGAGGGATTAGGGCACCACACTGCTGCCCTCCTGCTCCCCTGGAACGGCAGCTGAGCATCCCAAAGGGCCCACCCGAGCCGGTGTCCTCCCCAGCCGCACACCAAGCAGGCTACCTTTAATCAGAGCCTGGAACTCTTTGTGCTTCACGGTCCCCCTCTGAAGGTCGATCTTCAAGGTCATGAGGAGTACAAAGAGGAACTTGTGGTTTTCATACAGGCCTCTCACCGAGTAAGTGAAAACTTCGTAAGTCAGGTACTCGATGATATTTGTAATTCTTTTTTGAGGTAGTGGAGACTTTTCAGATCTGCAATCCAGTTTTAAAAACAAGAAGATTTTTTTAAAAAATCCCTTAAAGACTAGAAATAACAAAATGCGTGCGTGCGTGCGTGCATGCGTGCGTGTGTGTGTATGTGTGTGTGTGTGTGTGTGTATGTGTGTGTGTGTGTAGGTAGGTATATCTATGTGACCAGAGGTTTACATCTGGTGTGTTCCTCAATTCATCTCCACCTTACTCTTTAAGAACTATTTCTTTTTATTTAAGAGTGTGTGTGTGTATGTGTGTGTGTGTGTGTGTGTGTGTGTGTGTGTGTGTGTATGTCTGTGTGTGGTGTGAGGTAGTGTGTCTGTCTCTGTGTGTCTGTCTGTCTGTGTGCGGTTGCCTAGGGAGGCCAAAAGAGGGTGTCACATCACCTGGAACTGGACTGATACTCAGTTAGTTGTGAGCCACCTGACATGGGTACTGAGAACCTAACTTGAGTCCTTGTAAGAGAGGTAAATGCTCTACCACCGAGCCATCTCTCCAGCCTTTACCTTATTTTTTGAGACAGAGTGGCTCCCTGGACTTAGAGGTCACTGACTGGCTACACTGGCTGGCTCCGGGGTGCTGGACTGATCACAGATTGGCTACACTGGCTGGCCAGGGTGCTAGAGGGATCCATCTGCTTCTATTTACAAGCGTGGGGCAGACTTATGCTCCCATGCCCAAGCCTTTTATGTTGGTGCTGAGAATCTGGACTCAGACCCTCATGCATCCATGGCAGAGACTTTACAGGCCGAGCCATCTCCCCAGCTTCCAACAACAAAACTTTTAAGCTGCGGTTTTGGAAATGACCGACGGGAAGGTGGGGAGGACCTGCCTGGCCATGGACTGGTCAAATAGCTTCAAGAACTGAGCCAGTGAGGTCTGGTACATGATGTTGACCATGCTCATCTCTGTGATGAGGAAATATAGGATGCTGCCTCTGGTGGCCGCGGGCCGGAACTCCTCCTGCGCGGTGTTGATCTTGATCTCCGTCTCTGCGGCCACATGGAGCTTTTCACTCACTTCTGCGGCCGTCTGCTTGGTGATGCGCAGGACACCAATGAGGGACTCATCGTCCACCAAGGAGCCTGAAAGTCAAAGGCGGGAAAGCAGAAGGCACAAAATGGAGTTACCGAAGAGCAAGAGGCATCGTTTCAGGCATAATGCCGCTGGCTTCAAACCTGACTCTCCCCTAGAGACCACAGGCAAGAGGAACTTAACACAGCAACGGGTTCCTAGTCCAACTTCCACCCAGCGCCTCGATCTTTCTAAACATTCTTACTGGGGGCTCTTCATCCTCCACCCTACCTGAAAACCCACAGCAAGAGTACTTGCTTAGAGTGTGTGTGTGTTGGGGGGGGGGGGAAAGCATGTGTTTGGGCCATGCGATCTCATAACTACAATAACAGCTCCCTTTTTACATTGTATTTTGAGACAAGATCTCGCTAATCTAGCCCATGACGATCTCACATTCTCACCCCCTGTGCCCTGGCCTCCCAGGCAGCTGGGGGTTACAGGTATGGCCACCACACCTGGCCTTGGGTGCATCCTAGTGGCACCGTTATTCTAGGGTACCAAGGTGGTGACGACAGGATGGATTCGTAAGTAAACTACTCGTATGTGGTAGGGTTTAAAATTAGGCTGCTGTGATTTGCCTATGTTGATTTTTTAAAATTGATTTTGTTTTCTTTTCATAAAATGTTGGGGTTGTTTGTTTGTCTTTCTATACATCCCTGGCTGCCCTCAGCAGTTTTGCCTCAGCTGCCCAAATGCTGGGATTACGGGTCTGCACAGAAAAATCTTTTAGGGCATCTCCTCAAACTGGGGTGCGGTATAATGATTCCGGCGACCCTTGACTGCTAAGTTCGGATCATTTGAGATGAGCCAGGCCCTTGGGTAGCCACGTTTTCCTGACACAAACGGCATGTGTTGTACGTGACCCATCATAACAGCTTTCATTTCAAGGCTAAATGAAAGGGTTGATTGGTTGATAAAAATAAAAGAAAAATAAGACACGAGTGTCCTTTGGGCAAGCAAATGAGGCCATCATGAGCTCCGGGGCTCCACTTAGGAGCCCTTGTTTTTCTCAGGAGAGAGCGATGATCTCAACAAGATGGCAGCGGTCGCATCCACCGACTTCAGTGGCTAATTCAGACATCAGATTCTCTGTGGTGTTTCCTTAATGTCTGCAATGGAAGCTGCCCTACTTGCTTTTGCATTGGTAAGTTGGCTGTTTTCCTCACATCTGTGGGGTCAGGGCGGCATCGAGAGGGGCGTGAGTAAACGAGGAGCCCCCTCCTCGGGAGCCGCAGCTTGATTGCCTCTTAGTGGCACGGTACCTTTTGTGGCGCTCAGTTTGTACAGCAGGTTGTCCTCCAGTTCCTTCATCTTCCGCTTATTGAAAGTAACGTCCTCCAGGAGCTTAACCCTCTCCGACTCCAGCTCCTGTAATTAAGACACGAACAAAAGGAGCCGGGAATCCTTGTCACCGATGCTTACAGGGAATCAAGGCTCGCTGCGGGTTTATTAGCAGCTTCAAAGGTTTAGAGAGAAATTGCTTTTTTGAATGATGGAAGAAATTATTATCATTAGTCACACCAACTGATATTTATGTTTCTCTGGGTAATCGATAAAACGATGCCCACCGGCTGAGTGATGGCCCGGTCATCAAAGTGCTCGGTGTACAATCAGTAGAATCCGAGTTCGAATCCCCCCCAGGGACCCTTTACTCCAGTGTCTCCTGAGAACCTAGACACTGTCCTGCAGAGTCATAGCCCGGGCTTGTAGCATCTGCATGAAAACCATCTCACTAACATTCATCATTTTTTTTCCTTATTTGTGTTCGAAAGGGGTGTACATGAGTGCATATGCATGCTTTTGCATGTGTTGGGGCTCACACGTGTGCGTGTGTATGTGTGTGTGTGTGTGTGTGTGTGTGTGTGTGTGTGTGTGTGTATGCATGCAAGGTTGATGTTGGAATCATCCTCAATTGTTCTTTCACTTCATTGAAGCAAAGTCTCATTAAACCCAGGGATCGCAGGAACAGCTAGTTTTGCTGCCCAGCAGGTAGCACATCAGCAGCCATGGACATGCCGCATTTCTGGGGATGGGAATTCTCCAATTTAACCCCTGAGGCACCTCCCTGACCCCATACCCTAAAATTTGGCATTTGATGGGAGCCTAAATGAGAATAAATGTAATATTCTCCTCTTTGTGTGAGTGTGTTGTACATGTGTGTGTCTGTGTGTATGTGTTTGTGTGTGTGCACGTGTTTGTGTGTTTGTGTGTGCGTCTGTGTGTCTGTGTGTGTGCATATGTGTGTTTGTGTATTTGTGTGTGTGTGTGTTGTTTTATTTTGAGATAGGGTCTCACCTGGCCCCTAGCTGGCCTCCAATTCACTATGAAGCTGAGGATGACCTTGAACTTTTGATTCTCCTGCTCCCCCCTCCCTGGTGCTGGGATTGCGGCTTGTGCTCACTCACACCTCCGGCATGCTGGGCAAGTGTTCTTCTACCAACTGAGCCACATCCCCAGCCCTCCCTCACAATACTCACTGCAGTCTTCTCTCATCTATATGCAGAATCACACTTTGCATTTAGGATTATATTTCAAGGTAAATCAAAGCCGCTAACTCAAGAACATCCCTTGCAAAGCTGCTTCGGAAACCCCACTAACTTTACAAGTCTTCTGAAAGCCACAGGCGGGCATCTACCGTGGCTTGAATCCGTCTGCCTGGAGACTATTTTCATCCAGAATTGGGCATCTAACAGGCAGTGGCTTGCCCTGTGGACTTTTAATTATCAAGACCACTAACACAAAGGCTTCGCAGGGCTCACCCAACCACAGGCTAGCTCCTGTTCACATCTTTTATTATGTATCTGGGGAAGGTGAAATCCCTGGATAGCATCCCAGTGTAACACACTGCTAGTTACGGGCAGAGACGGACCTGATAGCCTGTCCTCAAACCTAACCTGTGGACAGGGCTGTGGGGTTTGCTGCGGGTAGGGGGATGAGGAGCGTGGCTACCATTGCAAGAGACAAGTTAAAAAAAAATAGTTTCCATTAAGATGATCACCCTGGGGATGAGCGATAGCTGAGTTGGTAAAGGGCTCAGGCCCTGATTCCCCAGCAGCTCTGTGAAAAGCTGGCCATGGTGGTGCATGCCTGTAACTGCAAGGCTGGAGAACCTGAGACAGGAGCCTGGGGGAGGGGGATGTCAGGTCAGCCAAGCCTAACTGGTGAGCTGCAGATCCAGGGACGGAATCTGTCTCCAAAAAATAAGGGGGAAAACAGCCAAGGAAGACACCTGATAGCAGTCTTTGGCCTTCATATATACATATTTGTACACACACATGAACAAACACACACACACACACACACAGGAAAACCCAAACAATGAAACCACACTTAATCCCTTTTTGATACAATAGGGGAAAGCAGGTGCCATAACATATCGGACCTTTGTTAAGTTTTACGGCGTGGCCTGAGGAGCTTCCAAGAGGCCTGGCTACCTGGAAAATGCACATGTTATCACAGAGTGAGAGACCCACCCTCATCCTCTCTGGCCTCTGGAGGTTCTGTCGCAGGACTATTATTAAGAGGGGACATTCTGCTTGTGAAGCTCTCCAGCAAGCCTGGTACGCGCGTACCAACCGGCATTTTAAAGAAAAATAGAAGTTAAAGTGGGGTATGTGGGCACTGTAGAGACCTCTGGGTAATACAGCCTCATGGAAGAGCTACAGCAGGGAGAAACCATTCAGAATAGACCAACAGCACCTGTTTGCTGCAGGAGACTTGCTTTCAGCAACTGACACCACGGGGACCTGAGAGGGGACGGAGGCAGAAAACGGGAAGGCTAGGGGGTTTGGTGGTCTGTCCCTTGTGGGGAGCCACTTCCAGTCATCCAGTAGGGTGTCATCGCTATTTCATTCCTGAAGGAGAGTTTGTATCGTGTCTCTTTACCTTCTGGATTATCTCTCTTCCCTCCAGAGCCCTCTACCCATAAACCTCCGCTTCCTTCTCTGCCTGTGTTCTTCCTCTGCCATTATTTTTCTCACTTTCCTCCCCTACTTTATGCCTCTCTGTTCTTATTATCTCTCACCTTGCCTTTCCCTTGAATCCTAAAATTAATTATGCCAAAGTAAGTGTAAACCACATTGTGCTTTATGCAAATACAGTTAATATATGCAAATATATTTGCGCATAAAATTGAGTCTTCTGAACACCTTAAAAGTTACTTTGGTCTCATATCTAGCTCTTAAAATACCAGGCCTAAGGTGTTCTTTGCTTCACCAGTACCTTTAGTTATACCTAATTGGTTTCTGTCCTCTGATGCAAATTTCATTTGAAGTATTGTTCCCTATATCATTACATTATTACACTGTAATATCTGAAATCCCAACAGTTGGTAATGGCCATCCAGGGGAACTTTCTTTTCTCTAGGATCGATGTTTTTATTAAATTTTTCAGGTGTCTCAAGACAATCCACAGCACTATGGATTGAAATGTGCCGAATCAATACACCCAAAGATAAAAGAACAAAAACATGAAGTGATGTGCGTGCGTGCGTGCGTGTGTGTGTGTGTGTGTGTGTGTGTGTGTGTGTGTGTTGTATGTGTGTGTTATCTAGGGATGGAGGATAACTGAATCATATAATTTCCTTTTAGAAATTACCACCGAGAAAGAAATATTTCCTTATGCTAACAAGAAGAGGTATGATTTTTGGCCTATATTTTTCACATATTTGCTATAACATACCCTAATCTAATTTTTTACTATTATTTTTACATTTATTCACTTGTTTGTTTGTTGGAAGGTTCATCCAATAACCTAAAAGTTGATTCCCTCCTCCCACCATGTGGGCCCCAGGGATCAAACTCGGGTCTTCAGCCTTGGCAGCGAGCGCCTTTGCCTGCTGAGCCTCCTTACGGACCCTCCTAACCCACTTATTGGGCGTTAGAACTTGTGCGTGGAGAATAAGCACCTGTTTCTCTGTTAGGATGACCCTCCTGAGTAGCTGGTTCTCAAGGCCCTTCATGGTGACGGTGAAATCGATGACCGACGTCTTGGCGTTGATCTCAGGGGTAAAGGCGGGATTCGGTAACTTCGTGGTGATGTACAGTTTGAATGTGTCCATGACGTCACACTCCTTATCGCCCACTTTCACCTACACAAGTTCAGATGTAAGATTAAAAGGCAGCTTAAAGTTGCCTAGACAAGACCTGCACAGAGACATACTGGTTGATACACCAACACGACTGGGAGACTCTCACAGGGCCGCCAGACAGTCACTGGCTGCCTCGAGGGGGAGGATGAACCTTCTGGAGAGACCAGGCTCCTGGTGGGTTATCCGATCCCAAGGTCGGCCCCTGAGTGCGTGGACACTTGAGCAACACTACATGGTCTCAGTAGGTTGTGTTGTGTTGTGTTGTGTGACTGCAACAAGAATAATTGAAGAAGAGGACGAGGTCGTGGATTTTAAAGCGTGTGGAAAGCTTGTGGCAGGATACGGAGAGAGAGTGGAAATTATGCAAATACATATTAAACTCTAAAACAAATTTTGAACCTAAGTGTTCAAAAGGATGCAAATGTTGCAATAACCTAAAAGGAGAAAAAAAACAGCTTAAAAGCTGGGGAGGGCATTGGGGGTTCACGGCAGAGATGGGTGTCCCAGGGGCCGAGGCTGTGGGGGTTCACGGCAGGGATGGGCCCAGGAGTCGAGGCTGTGGGGGTTCACGGCAGGGATGGGTGTCCCAGGGGTCGAGGCTGTGGGGGTTGGGTCGAGGCTGTGGGGGTTCACGGCAGGGATGGGTGTCCCGGGGGTCGAGGCTGTGGGGGTTCACGGCAGGGATGGGTGTCCCGGGGGTCGAGGCTGTGGGGGTTCACGGCAGGGATGGGTGTCCCGGGGGCCGAGGCTGTGGGGGTTCACGGCAGGGATGGGTGTCCCGGGGGCCGAGGCTGTGGGGGTTCACGGCAGGGATGGGTGTCCCGGGGGCCGAGGCTGTGGGGGTTCACGGCAGGGATGGGTGTCCCGGGGGCCGAGGCTGTGGGGGTTCACGGCAGGGATGGGTGTCCCGGGGGCCGAGGCTGTGGGGGTTCACGGCAGGGATGGGTGTCCCGGGGGCCGAGGCTGTGGGGGTTCACGGCAGGGATGGGTGTCCCGGGGGCCGAGGCTGTGGGGGTTGGGTCGAGGCTGTGGGGGTTCACGGCAGGGATGGGTGTCCCGGGGGTCGAGGCTGTGGGGGTTCACGGCAGGGATGGGTGTCCCGGGGCCGAGGCTGTGGGGGTTCACGGCAGGGATGGGTGTCCCGGGGACCGAGGCTGTGGGGGTTCACGGCAGGGATGGGTGTCCCGGGGGCCGAGGCTGTGGGGGTTCACGGCAGGGATGGGTGTCCCGGGGGCCGAGGCTGTGGGGGTTCACGGCAGGGATGGGTGTCCCGGGGGCCGAGGCTGTGGGGGTTCACGGCAGGGATGGGTGTCCCGGGGGCCGAGGCTGTGGGGGTTCACGGCAGGGATGGGTGTCCCGGGGGCCGAGGCTGTGGGGGTTCACGGCAGGGATGGGTGTCCCAGGGGTCGAGGCTGTGACATGTGAATGAACTGGGAATGGAAATTTTTAATTAAAAGATCTTAAGTAACAAAGCCTGTCCAATTCTGAGCAATTCGGATCTGTGCTTCTGCCTGAAGAGGTTCTTAGCTACCATCCAAAGCAAATCAACTGAAAAACTGATCGAAACCCAACACGGAATAACGGGAACCTGAACACATGTAAGGCCTCACTTAGGAATTTTAGCATTTAGCACTGCATCACGCTTATTCTCCCCCAGATGGAGAAATGACATCTGACTGCAGGACTTTGTCGTGTTTGTAGGAATTATCCTTTCATATCTGCATCCCAGAGCCCTATCTCAAATGTATTCGGCAACAGAGTCAATACAATTTTCAAAGAAAAAAAATACTAGTAATATAACCCTAGTATTGGTAGGATATTGAAAAACAATGAGTTTTTAACTTTCTAAAAACCATGTGGGACCCACAGCATTTTTAAGTGATTTAAATTTCTAACGAACCCTGCTCTTACATGGGACGGGAACCTAATATATCCCCCACCTCATCCTCAAATGGAGGACAAGAACCCAAAGTCATCTAGATGACCTCAGTAATGGAGGCTCCATAACCTCCCCTGGCAGGTCAAATGAGGTGTCCAAAGAAGGCCACATGCCGGAGGGCAAGTACTATACATGATTTTACCCTTAGACACTCTACTAGCGTGGGCCTCCCGCAAGCCGAGAATCTAACACAGGTTATTTGGTGCTGGGCAGGTGGGGGTAAGGGGTAAGGTTAGGAGAGGGGGAGGGGGAGGGCTGGCCAGAGAGCACAAACTCCCATTCCCACTGTGAACACATTCCAGATGTGTCTGTTTCAGATGGGCTCTGAAGAGATTAATCACTCATATATGGTGGTCAACGTTATACAATACAAATGAATGGCAAAGCACCACACAGCTCCCTTTGAATATATATATATATATGTATATATATATATATATATACACACATATATATATACACATACATATATATATACATATATATGCCACTGAATATTTTTTGTGTGTATAAGTGCTTTGCCTGAATGTATATTTGTGAATCACATGTATGCTTGGTCACCATAGAGGTCAGAAGAGGGTATCAGATCCCCATGTGTATCGTGGGAATTGAACCCAGGTCTCCTGAAAGAGCAGCGAGGGCTCTTAACTGCCGAACCATCTTTCCAGCTCTGAACACTTTTAATGGTGATTCACAATTGTGGGTGAGCCCACAGTAGCCAAGGAAATCGGCACAATTTAAGTCTTAGGTCCCTTTCGTGGGAAAACAAGATGAATCCTTGATGTTGGCTCAGTTTTATTCCTTTTTCCCTATTAAAGTAGGCTCAAGTAGATGCTCGATGCTTCATATACATTTGTTGGAAGAAAAGAAAGTGGTTTAAAAAAAGAATTCACACTGCAGGGCTGGGGAGATGGCTCAGCAGTTACACTGCTCGGAACAAAAGCAGGAGGGCTGACGTTTGGATCCCCAGGTCCCATGAAAAATCCCTGGTGAACCTGTCAACCCATGTGTACTCGCGACTACAGACTCCGGCAGCAAAGGAGGAGACACTCCCCCCTCCCCACACACACACATAAGCAAGCTGGCTAGGGAGGCTGGACATATTGGTGAACCCTGAGAGGCATGCCTTGGTGAATAGGGCGGAAGGTGGATGTAGAATGATCCCAGACATCAACCTCAGGTCTCTACATACACACGTGCAAATGCACACACATGAAGAGGAGGAAGAAGCCAGGCTCGGTGGTACACACCTGTAACCCCAACACTTGGAGAGGCAGAGGCAGGCGGATCTCTGTGAGTTCGAAGCCAGCTTCATCTACAGAGTGAGCCCAGTATAGCCAAGGCTACACAGAGAAACCCTGTTTCAAAAACCAAAACTAAACAAAAGAATTCACATAGTAAAGAAAACATTCTAAGTAAACCTGTGTTTAAGGAGAAAAATCCTCATTCTTCACTTATTCCCCAGTAGTAAGGAAATTAAGAAATGGGAAGTGAAATAATTGAATCTAAAACGCTGTCATTTATCAAGAAATAAAACCAATGAACCTTCAAAGTAGAGAATGAGACCAATTAAAAAAAGAGACACTTATATTGAAAACAATTTGTGTTATCATCAACAATTGGGAACAGAATTCCGTAGCTTCTAGAAAAGTCGATGAGTTTAGATTGAAAGTTAGTAAAGACAGAAATAAACAAATCAATGTCTGCAGGCTTTATTAAAATGCCATTTGCTTCTGCAAAGAGATCCAGGTTTTCTTGAATTTGGATATGTATCTGGCTTGCAAAGCCACTTTTCTAACTTACAACCAATATATGTGTGTAATTTCTGTGTAACACTATTATATTTTTTTAAATAAGAAACCTATTTCCTACTTCATTTCAATCCACTGAATACTCTTACAAGAATGTTGTCCATATATATATATGGAGAGAGAGGGGGGGGGGCCAGGAATGTTGATATATATATGAAAGAAATCAGAACTGCATGGCGCCCATCAATACGCACACATTTCAATTGTATATATCCCTTCAAAGGTAAAATTTCAAGAACTCTTTCAGCAATTTCGTCATGTGCAATACATTGTGCCCCACAAATATGTGAGATTATTCCTTTTTAATTAAGAAATAAACCAGCTCAAAGCAAAGTTGGGTCTGAATCAATGGCTCAGGGGTTGAGAGAGATGATGTGCTTGTTCAGTTCCCAGCACCCACATGTTGGCTGCTGACAATCACCTTTAACTCCTCCAACTCCAGGGGATCCGATGCCCTCTACTGACCTTTGAAGATGCCTGCACTCACATGCACACATAGCCCCACACAAACATACATACAGTTAAAACAAAATATATTTCTAAAAAGAAAAGTAATAGCTGCTGCTTTGGAAGAGAGCAGGCTTGAAACGGGCTTTCGATGTCTAGACTCACCTTGAGGAAACAGTGAGTGCTCGCCTGAAAATGCTGGTTTCCAGTGTACAAAACATCACCACCCTAAAGAGCCGGCTCTGCCACTGGGCTAATGGCAGGTAGGTGCTGCCGCTGCTCTTTCTCCTTTGGGAAGAACTCACCTTGAAAGTGGTGCCCGACTTGATGAAGTTCTTCTCCAGCACATTATCCAGAGCCGGGTCCAGCTCCTCTCGAATGTCCTCGATGAGAAGGGGGCGGCCCAGTGAGAGGCTGTCCTCCAAGTGTGTGCGGAAATACTTATGGTTCAGAGATGTCACCTGAAGATAAAGAGCTCCTCAGTGGCCCGCCTTTAAACCCAGCACTCGGGAGGCAGAGGCAGGCAGATCGCTGTGAGTTTGAGGCCAGCCTGGTCTACAAAGTGAGTCCAGGACAGCCAGGGCTATACAGAGGAACCCTGTCTTGAAAAACAAAAACAACAACAACAACAACAACAACAAACAAACAAACAAACGAAATGGTCCCTGGTAGCAACCCCGGCAGCGGCCCCAGCAGCGGCCCCGACAGCGCCCCAACAGCACCGCAACAGCACCGCAACAGCGCCCCGACAGCACCGCCCAGACATCCTGACAGCACCCCAACAGTGCCCTGATCCTGACAGCACCTAAGGCAGCGCCCCAACAGCGGTTGCTAAGTGCGAAGCAGGATGCTTGTTGGGTGGATGGCTAGGGACTCAAAGGGCAATGTGAAAATAAAATAGAATTTAAAAAAGGACCAGAAACTGATTCTCAAAACTTGGAGGCTCCTGACTGTGGAGGCAAGGACGCCGCGTCTGTGCTCCAGAAGGAAGGAAGAAAGCCCTCTCTGATGGGACGCTGGAGCTCCTGACAGATGGGAGTTGCCAAAGAGTAGCTAGAATCACTCACAGACAGCAAGGTGCCATGGGTATTTATGACACTTACCTGTCTTTGCTGAGCCCCTCTGAAATGAATGGGTGATAAATAATAAATAAATATAAGAATGTCGGGGGTGGGGGGCTGGGGAGATGGCTCAGTGGTTAGGAGATCCTGTTGCTCCCTCTAGAGGACTTGAGTTCAGCTCCCAGCACACACACACACACACACACGCACACGCACACGCACACGCACACGCAATGCACACGCACACACATATGGCAGTCCACAACCACTTATGACTCCAGCTCTAGGGATCTAATGCCTCTACAGGCACTGTGCACATATCCACACACAGATACACATGTGTACATACAACAAAACTAAAACATGTCAGAAGTGACATACGGAGAAGCCAGGGGTCCATCCCAGAACTCAGAAGAAAACTGGTCTGTGTTTCAGTGTTAAGTATCTGCTTTGTGGTCAGCTCCTCATAAAAGCTCCTGTTGGGGGTTAGAGGCACTCCCCCATCTTCCTAGTTCACTGGCGGCTTTGTCACAAATGGGTACTCCATGTTACCCAGTACCCCCATTTATCAAGATGGTCGCGTGATCTTCCCTAGTAGTGATGACACACTTCGATGCATTCACTTAAGTTCAATAAATATTGGAATCCCTACACTATATAAGCCGTGCGGAAAATACAGACATGGAGAAAACCATAAACCTGACTAGCAGGAAGTTTATGGTTCAGCAGAAATAAAAGAGAGAGATGTGCAAGGAGCAATAATTCAAGTCAGACTTGGGAGTCCAGAACAGAACTGCACACAAAACATAGACAGGCCTCGGGATGGGATGCCTAAGCCGGGACACGGGGGAGTCCCGATGAAGCGAGCCTTGGCTAGAATAGGTTTGGAAGGAAACATACTAATTAAGACTTGTCTGAGATATAAGTGGATAGGCCAGCAGGGTAGAAAACATATTCCAATTAGTGAAAATAATATAAGCAAAACTATGAAAAGTGAGACCCCCGTCTCAAAGCGTGAGGGGAAGGGGGCAGGCAGATGCTCCAGGCTACTGTCAAGCCTGAAGCCCCAAGTTCCATCCCTTGGAGCTACATGTTGGAGAAAACTGTCTCTTACACACTGTCTTCTGGCCTCTGTGTGCGCACTGTGGCACACAGGGATATATACACATGTGTATGTGCGCACACGCAATCATAAATAAATAAATAGATTCCTTTTAAAAAGCGTGGGGCATGAGGAGTTCTGGCAACAGGATCTAGGAAACACTGAATAATCCATATAGCTAGCTGAACTGAAAATACCAGTGATCGCATGACCACCACCCCCCCCCAAAGGAGCCAGGAATGTTGTAATCCTAGCCTTGCCTAACCCCATTTTAAAATTGACATTGCCTGGGTTCTACAGGCACTGCTGGGCATGGGTGTGTTGCCTGGTCCCAGGTGCCTGGGTGGGACTGGCAGAAATCAGCTGGGGGACACTGTTTCTGCTGCTTTCCTATTAGTCCAAACTAACAACAACAACAACAACAACAACAACAACAACAACAACAAAAACACATTCAACCCCGGCCAAAGCAGTCGTGCCAGGGAAATGAGGAGAAAGAGGGAGCGAGAGATCAAGAGCGAAAAGAGAATAGGGAGGTGGAGGCAGGAGCATCAGAAGATCAAAGTCGCCCTTGTCTACATAGTAAGTGTGAGCCCATTGTGGGATCCAAGAGACCCTGACCCTAAAAATAAATGAACAAATAAACAAAAAGAATATGAAAGAAATGACATCATCAGAGCTGTTGACCAAAATTGCTGATCCACAAGAGGACAAATGAGCAAACACTGGCCATAAAAAGTGACATCACCATTTACATCTGGAATGTTCCCAAAGGGCTGCTGGCTAAAGACTTTGTGGTATGTAGCTTGGAGCTACTGGAAGATGCAGTTAATAGGTAGCACGTGAAAAAGAAAAAAAAAAAAAGAGGTAGAGCACAGAGGGATAAGCTTACATCTCACAAAGTAACTGAACCAGTCAGTAATGCACCAACATCTTCCAAATTGCAGGTCTCAATAAACTCTCCATCTTTATAACAAATCTCAAGTATTTGTTACAGTAACAGCAAGCCGACAAGCACAAGGGACAACCACATGGGCGGCAAATTCTATACTAAGACTTTGAAAGGAAATGCTATGATTTACACACACACACACACACACACACACACACACACACACACACACACACACACACCCCAAATCACACATACCTGCAAGTCGTTTTCCTTTTCCTTATTTTTAATCCACGTTTTCCCCTGGGTCTGGGGATCGATGAGGAGAGGGTATCTGGTGGCCTTTGTCACAATAATGCCATTCTGAATTGACAAGTCATCTCCAGGTAGCCCCTGCAGGCCCCACTCGCCAATCTGAAGAAGAGGAAATGATAAGCCCGCTCAAGGAGCAGCAATGTGCTGGTTGGTTAGTGAGCGCTTATAACGTTACATGGAAATCATTTAAACATGTGTTCTCTCGGGGACTATGCGGCCGGTATCTTGTGTGTGTGTGTGTGTGTGTGTGTGTGTGTGTGTGTGTGTGTGTGGTAGCGGGTGGGGCTGGGGTGGCACAGAACCAACCAACCTGCAAAGGTAAACCGAGTGATGTTAGGTTTAGAAAGCAAGCTTAAACATTTATCATCTACACTTTTATTTGCATATGTATGTGCTGTGCGGGTGGGTGTTTTTTTGTATGCATGAGTGCACTGCTTGCAGAGGCCGGGACAGCTATTTTCCCTGGACCTGGACTTACAGTGGCTGTGAGCCACCCAGCATGGGTGCTAAGACCTGAACTTGGCTCCTCCTCTTGATCTAATGGATAAAGCTGGGGTTATCCTCTTAGGATAATCTCCTCTCTTATATATGAGGGGATTGTAAAAGTAAGCCGGTATCAGAGAAGAAGATAACCCCATCCCCCAGGGCTCCTTCTCTTCCTGGCCTTTGGTTCTGCCTGCACGGCTTACAGAAGGATAACGGCAGAGCCCAGGAGACCTTGGCTAAGCTACATTGTCAGGAGTTCGTCAATGCTAAGTTGAACCTTTCCTTCCCCCAATTTAAATGGGATTACATCATGGTCAGTAAAATCCCCAGAGATCCCATGACCCAATAAGCACCCACCTTTGCTCGGTTGCCCTCTAAGACCTACAAGGACTACCTGGACCCGCCTTGCCACGCGGTGCCCAGTGCATCTCCTATGCGTAATCTACTCCCAGTAAGGGTGAGTCTAATGGTGACTGAACCAGAGGCTACTTTTTAAGCTTTAAATAAAGAACACGGGATAGTTCACAGCACTGCCTCCCGCCAAGCAAGCAGCAACTGGGGCCCATTTGCAAAATGGAAATACAAGACACATTGACTGGGAAGGACTCATGGCCACAGGCCTTGGCAAGTCGTGCTGAAAACTGACATTGCCCGGGGACTGACTCTGACATGAACTCTGGTGCTCCATATTTGACCACCTCCCCTTGGTGGGGAGGCCTGGTGGCACTCAAAGAAAGAATAAGCAGGCTACCAAGATGAGACTTGATAGCCTATGACCATATAGTGGGGAGGAGGTCTCACTCGGTCTTAGACCTAGGGGAGGGGAATAGGGTGAAAGCGGGAGGGAGGGAGGAATGGGAAGATACAAGTGATGGGATAACAATTGAGCTATAATCTGAATAAATAAATAAATAAAATAATAATAATAATAATAATAATAATAATAATAATAATAATAATAAAGAAAACTGACATTGGGAGGGAGGGAGGAATGGGAGGATACAAAGGATGGGATAACAATTGAGATGTAATCTGAATAAATTAATAAACTATATTATTTTTTAAAAAAAGAAAAGAAAACTGACATTGCCATCAAAATCCCAGCAAGTCAGGCTTAGTCACCGCCCCACCCCCACACACATTAGGGAGTTCACTATCTGTGAGAGCTAATCTCTAGTGTCAGTCCCACTGGGTCTGTAGTTACCTGGGAGACATACTTCTAGGCAGCCTGTCAAGGCCTTCGAGATGTCCAACTGAGGAGGGAAGGCCCACTCGGGATGGGAGCGGCACCATCCATCCAATGGACTGGGGTCCCCCACTGACTAAAGAGGAGGAAGTGACCAGCCGCCCCACACTTCCCTCACCGTGGCTTCCCCTCCCATGGTGGACTATGCCTTCAGCCTGTGAGCACACCCTCCCTTCCTTCTTTTGTTTTCTGTCACAGCAGTAAGAAAAGGAACTAATACACTATAGTACCTAATATATAATGCCTAATATATGTTATATTTACATACACACTATGATGTCTAATATATATATATAACATACGATGCCTAATATATATTACATTTCCATACATAGCGCACTGCAATGCCTAGGCAGTGTCTGCCTTTGCCTCAGACCTCTGAAAGAGAACATAACAGAGCCAGCGTTTTAAATAATGGAAAGCCACTTAAGCCGTCTTAAGTAACGGAAATAGTGTTTTCAGTTACAGGAAAATAAAACAGCCCTTCTTGGACTTTTCTTGTCTGGACGGCAAGAACTGAAAACCAGGCTGAAATTCTGAGATTACTGGGAAGAGTCAGACTTACGGTTGGGGGGTCCACCAACATCGCAATCAGATTCAGGTTTTCGGTGAAGGGGATTTTCCGCGCCTTCAACTCTAACTCCCACTGGTCTTTGAGCAAATAGTTCCGAAATATCTGGTTGAAAGGGCCAAGGTAGGAGAGAAAGCCCGTGCACAGCAGAACGTCGCCTACAAGTCTGCGAAGAAAAAGGTACAGACGCCCTCTCCTCAGAGGAGAAGCTTCGGTGCAGGCTAGCTTTCCCACAGGCTATAGTCCATCTCTGCCCCTGACACGGAAAGACTGTGCAAAAATAGACCCCTAAACACAAACGGGGTGGAGGGGTCACGCTTGGGTGGGGAGCTGCAAGCAGGCTCCTTCCTGAAGGATGGACCATGACTTCCTCCTACTGCACACCCTGTTCACACCTTGACTTAGGCAAACACTGTGCGTGTGTCTGTGTGCATGTGCGCGTGCTCGCATGCACACGCATGTACACAGGCCAGAGGTCAACGCTGATGTCATTCATTCCTCGGGTGCCACCTCCACCATGTTTTTTGAGACAGTGTTTCTCTTTGGCTTGGAGCTCACTAGATGAGCAGAGACTCCCAGATATCCACTCATCTCCTCACTCTTCTAGTTCTGGGATTCCAGATGTGGACAGCGCACACCTGCCTTCCCACACTTTGCAAGGTGAGCCCTTCCCTGGCTGAGTCTTCTCCCCTGCTCAGTGCACATGTCCAGAATCACTGAGGGTAAGCCCAGGGGACCAGAGTGTCAGGAAGTCCTGGAGAACTCAAACACGGCTAGACGTGCCTGCTGCTAGAAACTCGTCCTGCAGAGCTGCGTGGAAGTCCCTTTCTACTTCAAAGGTGTGAGCGCAGAGCTTGGGGCAGGGGCCTCAGAGAAGTGTAGACGGAGGTAGGTTTTGTGCTCTCAGTATCCCAGAGAGGTGGAATGGGAGTGATGGCTAAGGAGGGCGCCCACGAGGACGGAAACGCCTACCTATTAATCTGCGCTCTGAACTCTTTACTTTGCTGGGTCCACCGGACTTTCTCTCCACTCAGCCCATCAATAAGCGTGGAGGCTGCCTGCATCTTCTTCCTGCACATGTCAGCATCATTGAGCAGGTCCTACACTCAGAAATGGGAAAGGTCTCAGATGTTTTAAAAGCACTTGAGCAGCAATCAGTCATGTTCACACATAAAACCACACAGAAGAATTTCTCGGCTTGCAAAATAAGTGTGATTTGACAATAATACAGTAACAAATTAACATATTAATTATGTTTTGATCATTCATTCATGATGCAGTGGGTTTTTTTTTTTTTTAACCTTGTAAAATCTCAAAGACATCCGTAGAAAGGGCTGGGGATGTAGCTCAGTTGGTAGAATGCCTGCCTAGCATGCATGAGGCCTTGGGTTTGAACCCTGGCACCATATAAATCCAGTGCATGCCTGTAATCCCAGCACCCCCACAGGTGGAGGTTCAGAAGGATCAGAGGTTCAAGGTCATCTTTGGTTAGGCTTAGTGGAGAAAAAGGTGGGGGGCATGAAACTCTGTCCCCCAAATAAGCAATTAATTGCATAAAAATTAAATGAGGCTAAAATTCAAGGAAATTTTATAAGAGACTCCAAGATTATACAAAACAAAACAGCATTTCTATTAACCATTTTCCAGGGAACAGTAAAAGCAAAAAAAAAAAAAAAATGACGCTGTTTCTCTAATAAATTTTTTGAGTCAGTATACAAAATAATGGGGTTCATTATGGCATCTCCATACATGCACGTAATTGTATTTGTCTTCTATACACCTCCCCTTGTCGTCCCTTGCCTTCTGATGCTTCTGTTCCTCCCTTAACCCCACGCTTCCCTTCTAGTTTACATTGTTTATAAATAGATCATAGATAGATAGATAGATAGATAGATAGATAGATAGATAGATAATAGATAGGTATAAATGGATGGACAGACAGAGATAAATTCAGATAGACGTAAGACTGGTGGCAATAGATGCACAGACAGGCTCCACATACGAGAGGAACAAAAACATCTGAGAAACAAAAATACTTGAGGAGACAAGTGTCTGCCCTGACTTAACCGTCATCCCGTGTACACCTGCCCTGAAACGTCGCAGGGTGCCCACCAAGCACGCCCGTGCTTTCAATGTATAAGCCTGACAACTGCACTTAGTTGAAGTTCAGAGCCTCCTCGCGCAGACCGTCGTCGGCCCATCGCTTCCGTCAGCTCACCATTTTCTCGTTCATCGCAGCGTCAAACTTGGCCTGCACCTTATCCAGCTCGGCCTGCTTCTCGTCCAGCAGCGCCTGGGCCTTCCCTAGCTCCGCGTTGGCCACCGCCAGGCGGCCTTCCTGCTTGGCCAGGTTCGCCTTGGAGAGAGAGAAGGGGGAAGAGTGGTTCACACAGAGTCACACAAGCTCCATGAAACATTTATGATTCTAGTTCGTAAGTTATCGCGTAAATCACAGAATTTTTTGCAGAGGATGCTACTTCTAGGGTCATCTGTTTCAGCGTTCGCAACTGGGGAAGGCAGGCTGTCTTGGGGATATTTTATTAATTTTCCCCCCTTTAATTATTGATGTTCACTGTGGGAAACACAGAAAATGCAACAAAGCAAAGGAAGAATTTAAAAAAAAAACTTTGTTTTTTCTTAGACATAAGCAACTGTGTTAAGAAGGTACTAAATGGCGCTCACTTCGGCAGTACATATTCTAAAATTGACACAATATAGAGATTAGCATGGCCCCTGTGGAAGAATGACATGCAAATTCGTGAAGTGTTTCATAAAGAGGAGGAAGCTAACTCCTCTTAAAAAAAAAAAGAAATTACTAAATGTCATTTTTTCCAATTAATAGACTAATTGTTGCCCCATATCAACATTTTTAAATTAAAAAAAAACATTTTATATGTTTGGGTGTTTTGCCTGCCATGTATGTCTGAGGAGAGGGCATTGGATCCCTGGAACTGCGCTTGTAAGCTACCATGGAGGTGCTGGGAACTGAACTCACATCCTCTGCCAGGGGAACCAGCGCTCTCAACAGCTGAGCCATCTCTCCAGCCCCTTGAAATGATGGTCTACGATTGGAATGCATTTTAACTACTTAATATTTCCCTGCATATCCTTTCTCTCTCTGGTTTATCATTCTTAAAAATGATACAGTGATAAATTCTGCCAGATAAGCCAGCAATTTGGTTTGCTGTTTTGGTAAAGAGTCTTTTGAAATGAAGTTACTCTAACAGTATTTTTTTTTCTTTCTTTCTTTCTTTCTTTCTTTCTTTCTTTCTTTCTTTCTTTCTTTCGTTTTTCTTCTAAATCCTAAAGGCAATTTAAAATAATCACTGCTATACAGCCAGAGCTCTCTGGGGTAGCAGTTCTTTGATAAATGTCTCATTTTCTTTCTTATTTGCTTGTTTGCTTGTGCATTTACTTAGGTGGGTTTTCACTCTGTAGACCATGCTAGCCTCAAATTCCCAGAGATCCACCTGCTCCTGCCACCCAAGAGCTGGGATTAAAGGCGTGCGCCCATGTGCCTGGCCCACCTGCAGCCCGCTTTAGGTCTATCCAGGACCCACGTGCCCCAGTCTCAAGCCATCGGAGTGTTTGTGTTGGTAGCCACCTAAGATACAGATTTTCATGCCTTATTAATGTTTTATTCAGTTCAATACTATCTTGTTCCCTTCATGGTACATTATTATAATTGGATCATCTCTATGGATCATACTTTTTATTAATTAAAAAAACTTTGCTCTTATAGGCCTTTACCTCTGGATTCTAAATTTCTAGTAACTTTTCACTTGGTATCTTTCCGTTTGGGGTGTATTTGCTGTTTTCTCATTCTCTGGTAAAAAAAAATCTTTATTTTCTACTTTGTTCAAAATGTCCCCATGAGGCATATGCTCATTTTTTATTACTTAATTTATTTACTTTACATCCCCATCACAGTTTCCTTCCCCTCCTCTCCTCCTAGCCCTTCCCCCTGACCACACCCTACTCCTGACCTCCCTCATCACCCCTCTTCTCCTCCTCTTCAGAAAAGGGGAGCCCTCCCATGGATATCAACCTAAGTGGCCTATCAAGTTGCAGCAAGACTAGGTGCCTCTTCTCCTACTGCGGCTAAACGAGGCATCCCAGTAGGGGGGAAAGGCTCCCAAAGGCAGGCAACAGTCAGAGATGGCCCCTGCTCCCCCTGTTAGGAGTCCCACGTGAAGACCAAGCGGCACACAGCTAGCTAACAGTAACACTTACGGACTGATTTTGCCAAGCATTGATTTATGGGGAGGAGGAAAATTTACCTTCAAGGGCAACACTTCCCTGTTGATGCCATAAAATATTGCCATAGCAAGCGTCCAGGACAGCAGCCCCGCCACGTTCCCGCAGACTTTCTTGGCACTTTCAAAAGTGTAATCTTCCATGTTAAAATAGGGCTGCAGCAACTCAACAGTCTCCTCGTTGATCGTGTCCTTCGGGAACTGCTGCAGGTTAAACAGGAACCCCGTTGCGCTCATCAGCTGGAAGACAGACAGCAAGGCAACCTCTCAGGTCTGGGAGCAAAGAGATCCCGTCTTCCTGCACTAGCGTGGACCCTGCTATTGAATGACTATGGCCCCATAGGCTCACATATTCAAATACTCGGTCCCCAGTTGATGGAACTGTTTGGAAAGGATTAGGAGGCGTGGCCTCGTCAGAAGAGGTGCGTCACTAGGGGAGGGCAGGCTTTGAGGTTCCTCAACTCTGCATCATTCCCAATTAGTCTGCCTTGTGGTTGTGTCTCACGGTGTGAACTCTCTCTCGGCTGCTGCTCCAGCACCCTGCCTGCCTGCTTGCTGCCAGCCAGTCGCGGCCCAAAGAAAAGAGCTAGCCAGAAGAAACCCTTCCTCTTTATAAATTTATTACCTCGAGCACTGTGTGATGGTGATGGGAGGGGAAAAAAAAAAGCTGAATAACATGACGTTGAAGGTAAGAATCTTGAATGCCTGGTCGTTGATTGCCGCCTGACAATTTGTCTGGCTGATTCCTCGTGTCCTGAGACACCTGACGCGCCTCACCAGGCTTACAGAGATTTCTCTTACCTTTAATGACTCTCCCCACGAAGGCTTGCAGCAAGGCTTTTCTGGGTCCATAGTAACAGGGTCGATTTTCTTCTGGAACAGCAACAGCACGCAGTCCATGATTCTCATGATCAGGTGTGGTGGTTTGGCAAGCTTCCTGACCGTGGCAATGTCATTCGGTTTGATAGTCTGCAGTTGGGAGTAGGAATCAATATAAAAATTTTCTCCTGAGCGGTTATTAGTAGACTTAAATGTGGAAACCTGATACTTTTAAATACTAAAGTGGGAAAGCAATCAAAACATACTTTATCTCCCAATTCCTGTCATCATCTCCTCAAGGGATCAAATTCTCAAGGTTCTGTATAATGGCTCCTACACGGTTAGGTTCCTATTTCTGTCTGCTTTTATGCCTGTTCCATTGCCCTGTCAAGAGGCTGGCTTAAAGTATCACTGTCGCTCATGGCCCGCCACCCAGACCTCTGTTCACCCAACGTAACTGGTACGAAATAGGTTAGACAGCTTGCATCTTCATAGCACTGTACAGATAACTAAGAGAGGAGACAGAGCTGGGGCGATGGCTCTGTTGGTGATGTGGTTGCTATGCCATGCATGAAAGCACCCACATAAAAGTCAAGTGTGGTGGCCCCGTACCTATATCCTAGCATTGCAGAGGATCCCTGTGCCTAGATCCTAACAAAGACAGGAGGATCCCAGGGGTGTGTTGGCCAGCTAATCTCATCAGCTCCAGGTTCACTGAGAGATTCAGTCTCAAAATATAAGGCAGAGCATGACAGAATAAGACATTTGATGTGTGTATACATATGAACATATCTGTGTACAAATATGTGCAACACACACACACACACACGAAAAAAAAATTTTTAATGAGAAACAAGATAGCTGGGTGGTAGTAGCACAGGCCTTTAACCCCAGCAATTGGGAGGTAGAGGCAGGTGGATCAGCGTGAGTTCAAGGCCAGCCTGGTCTACAAAGCAAGTCTAGGACAGTCAAGACTACAGAGAAACTGTCTTCAAAAATCAGAGGGAGGGAGGGAGGGAGGGAGGGAGAGAGAGAGAGACAGAGAGAGAGAGAGAGAGAGAGAGAGAGAGAGAGAGAGAGAAGACAAAGCCATGAATATCAGAAACCTGACTTTTAGATTTTCACTTTTAGGGCTGTCCTGTCTCTGGGAGGAGGAGAAACTCCATGGAAACAAGGGAAATGATTACAGCATAAAGCTTATGAAAATCCTCTTAGGAACTGTGAGGCTGATTTAGATGAAGACATTGCCAGACACGATGGTTAGAGTGAAAACGGCCCTCATGGAGATATCTAGTTAGTTTGAACTGTTTGGGAAGAATTAGGAGGTGTGGCCTTGTAGGAGGAGGTGTGTTCCTGGGTTTCCAAAGGCTCAGGCCATTCCCAGTGTGCTCTCTGCTTCCTGTGTGTGGACTGGTATGTGAGAGCTCAGCTGCTGCCCCAGCTGCCTCCCACAATGCATTTCTTTACTCCACCCTCACAAACTCCAACGCTCTGGAACTGTAAACCCAGTTAATCTCTTCCCTATATCCTTTGCATTGGTCATGATGTTTCCTCACAGCAACAGGAAGTAAAGCAATGGGCCTAACATCCAAATCGAGGAAAATGAGTAAACGCAGGTAAATAAGACATCCTAAGTTCATCTGGTTCACTGGTTCAGGGAATGCTCTTTCCTGAGTCATCGTAAGACCCACAGAGGGGGTCAGGGGTATCTCCTGGACATGGGACTGAGTGACTGTTAACTATTTGTCCATCCATTTAACAGCTACGGGCCTTCTCCTGTGTAAAACAAAGTGAGCACACAAAAACAGCCTTGCCTTCATAATGTCCGAAGGAAAGCAGAGAAGTTACAATTACTTTAAAGTAGGATTCCTGTAGCAACAGACGCATGGGATGATGGGAAAACAAAGAAGAGCACAGAAGAAGAACTCAACCCTTCTGGAGAAGTAAGGTCCGGATTTGACGAGTGGCTGTGGCTAGGCAGTGAAGGCCAGGAAAAGCAGCTCTGGCAGGGGGAGAGGTCCAGCGCATTTAGGGACAGGTAAAGGTGAGAAGTCACGGTGCTCCCGGAACCCTACAGGTGCTTCTGTATGGGTGGGGCACACTGCATGGAGGGATAGAAGAGCAAAGTAACGTTCAAGGCATAGATAGGTGTGGAGTTGTTTGTTTATCAGCAACAGAATCAGATGGATGGATGGATGGATGGATGGATGGATGGATAGATGCATTGATACTATATAAGTAATATACAGACAGAACGAACATTATCAATGTGCCAACTAATTGTATTACTTCTAAATGCTTACATGGAAACCTCAAGAATCCATGACGGATTATAACATCTGTGGAGACCTAAAAAATTAAGTACATTGACTCTGGATTATGTGAGCAAAAGTGGTGGTCATGAAAAGGAAAACCCCATCTCCTGCTTCCAGAGCCATGCCCCTGCTGTGTGCCCTGTGGCACACATGCAGTTTAAGTTGCTTGGTAGGCTGAGGCAGGAGGATGGCTGAAGGAAAGGAGGAGAGAGGGAGAGAGGTGCATGCTCAGGTTAGGTCACTGCCCACCAGCTTTGCTTCCCTGCTCTCTGAGAGGCTGGTCCAGGGAAGAAAGCAACAGATGACAAGGAGCAAGCGCTAAAACCCTGGAGCTGAGGAATCCAAGCCAATGGAGACGTTTGCCTCCAGACAAGGTTATGAATGGGGCTGAGAACTCAACTACTTCCTGATTACAAAGTCCCAGAAACTGGGCGCCCGCCACAGGTAGGGTTTGTACTGAGAGAGTGGGGGCGGGGAAGGGAGGGGGGAAGGGGCGGTGCTCACATTCAGGGCGGCCTCTGCCTCTTCCAGGGCAGGCTTGGCCGCCTCCAGCTTGCTCTCTGCTTTCACCTTTTCGCTGTCGATTTCATCCACGATCTTCTGAGCCTTGTCTTTTACCTCCTGGACTTCGTTCTTCACTTTGGCTGAAGCCTGGGCGCTCACCGTGACTTCCGCCAGCACCTGGTAATATTAAGAGAGGAAACCAAAGCCTTCAAAGAAAATGTGTGCATCTGTGTCCACCAGAGACTTATGTAGCTGGTAAGGTACAAAACAAGAAACCAAGAGCAAACTTCTCCACCCAAGTCGCCTATGTTTTCATGTTTATTAAAATAGTTAACTTTGATGGAGCTGGAGAGATGGCTCGGCAGTTAGGAGCACAGGTTACCCTTCCAAAGGACCCGAATTGAGTTCCCACACGCCCACTTCAAGCGGCTCACAATCATCTCTAAGCCCAGCTCCAAGAGATCAGACGCCCCTTCTGGCCTCCATGGGTACTGCATGCACATGGACATGTACACACATATATATACATATAATTAAAAAATAAATCTTTATGGTTTCTCTGAGTGGTGCCCTTGCAATATTCTACTTTATGAGCCGACCTTGAGCTCAGAGTATATATGACCAAATGCAAGCTTTCATCTAAATGGTGTTTCCAGTCCATGAATGTCGAGATAATTTAAATGATTCAACTACAATGGAGTAAGCAAGAGACCACACTGAGCCTCCTATGATAATAATAATACAAATAGCTAATGTTTGTTGAGCGCTTGGCACACGTCGGACGATGCTCCCCTATAATGCCACTCAATCCAGCGACTGGCTGAGGGTCCAGGCTCAGGTTTCCACTGAAAGAGGTGCTTGGACACAAACAAGCAACACAAGTATCCTATCACCTTTTTGTGGTGCCTTTTTGTTGTTCTCGCTCTCTCTCTTTTTTTTAACTCCTCCAACTTCCTGTCTTAGTCTTTTCCTTTCTCAGAAAAAAGAATTGATGAGCCTTAAAGGACCTTAAAGCTAAGACTTAGTATAACTCACAGCGCAGGAGAAAGCAAGAGTTTGGTGGGGGAGAGAGAGAGAGAGAGAGAGAGAGAGAGAGAGAGAGAGAGAGAGAGAGAGAGAGAAGAATGTTCTAGACAAGGCAGCAGAGGACATCTCTACCCATGTCTCTGTGTGAGTTGAACAAGAACAGTTATTTTTACCACACTTAGTCTGCAGGTTTGTGTCCTATTTGTTTTTGGTTTTTTAATAAAAATTTAAAATAACTATTTTTAATCAATTATTTGAGAAGTACAAAACGGCATAAAATGCCTTTTAAATAATGGGGATGAAGCACTCGGGAGGCAGAGGCAGGCGGATCTCTGTGAGTTCAAGGCCAGCCTGGTCTACAAAGGGAGTCCCGGACAGCCAAGGCTACACAGAGAAACCCTGTCTCAAAAACACAAATAAATAAGTAAGTAAGTAAATAAATAAAATAATGGGGATGAAATATTCCTTGTTGGTGGTGACAGTGTATAGTGTACGTGCAAACTCACTTCGTCCGCTTTCACAGATGCCACGGCCAGTTCCTTCTCCTTCACCGCGAGATCCTGGGAGAGTTTAGCGACAGATTCACTGGCCTCCATCAGCTTGTCCAGCCCTTCAGAAACACATGGGACAGCCCTTGCTGATGATGGGCACCAGGTCTGCATTCACTGCTGACTACGTATAAGGCACCATGTGTGACATTACATACTAAACACAACACGGTTCACAACAGACAAAAATATGCCTGCTTCAGAAGAAGACCAGTCAGTTTTCTTAGCATGCCCCGTTTTTCACATGGGCGCTCAGAATCAGAACTTGGGTCCTCAAGCTTGTACAGCCTGTACTATGCCCACTGAGCCACCTCCCAAGCCCCACTTTTATTCAATTTGCCTTTTCCCATGAGAAGGCTTTTCCTGGTGAGCGAGCAGTGCTTCGGGACTGTGTGATGCAAGCCTGACACGGTGCACCCAAGGTTGAAAGAGCCATTCTAGAGAGGGAAAGGGGACCTCTGTGCACAACTATCTAGAGTTTTTTTTAAAAGTCAAGTCAAACAGCATTTGCGAACATGACCTACTTTTAATAATCAAATTAATATTTGGATTGGACAAACACCCAGGTGTTCAAGTCATCCTGGGATATATATTGAATTGGAAGCCAGTGTAGACTACAGGAGACAATGACTCAAAATGAGTACAAAACAAGTACAAAAAATATATAAATATTTAGGGGCTGAAAAGATAGCTCATAGGTTAAGAGTCTGCTCTTGAAGAGTACCTAGTCCATTCCCAGCAGCCCACAACTTCCTGTCACTCCAGCTCCGAGAGAGTCAGTGCCCTCTTCAGACCTCCGTACGCACCTGCACTCACATACACCGAGTCACATACTCCCACACAGTCATCCCATACACACAGTCAGTCACATACTCACACACAGTCAGTCACATACTCACACACAGTCAGTCACATACTCACACACAGTCATCCCATACACACAGTCAGTCACATACTCACACACAGTCACATACTCACACACAATCATCACATACACACAGTCAGTCACATACTCACACACAATCACATACTCACACACAATCACATACTCACACACAATCACATACTCACACACAGTCACATACACCACACGTCACATACACACACAGTTACTCACAGTCACACACTCATACACAATCAAATACACAGTCATAGACTCACACACAGTAAGTCACATAAACACAGTCACACACATACAGTCACATACATAGTCATACACACCCACAGTCACAGACTCACACACAGTCACACACACATATACATAATTTTTAAACTCTAAAACCCCAAAGAGTGCTTGATTTCCAAACACAATGACAACCATTCAATAAAACGTTGTGACTGCCATCAAACAGACCATAGAAAAGACGACACTGGTCATTCTTCTCACCTATATTCATCCGCTCCGCTTGTTCATTGATATACTTCACCTTTTCAGTGTAGATGTTCTTATAACCATTTATAAATGAGAGATATGACTTGGGGGTCACATGGGCTCTTCGGCGGTATCTGAAAATGGGATATGAAAACAGGCCCCGTGGTCACTCTGGCGTCCCTCTGTGAAGTACCCCCTACACTGTGAAAGCTATGGGCGGTAACTGGCATCCCAGAGGACCATGGGAAAACAGAGGACATGGCTGTGTGTTGCTTTGCCCTCAAGGGGTTGTTGGCCTGACTCTTGCCCTACTCTGGCCCTGGTGTTTCCACATATGGGAAACTGAGCAAAGGATGTCACATAGCTCCATTAGGATTTTGTGACGATCATACAAACCAGCATACGTAAATGAGCACGCTCTGTGTGACCGAGAGGAGGGACAGCGGGGCTGGTGGCAATGCGTGCTGTGACTTATTTCCACTTAGATGTTATGTGCTGCTCCCCTGTCTTGTTGAATTGGCCTTGAAGTTCAAACAGCCACACATTGGACTCAGGGTTCAACTGGCTGTGGGGCTTCACGTTCAGTCAGCCATCGTGGTAACCGCAGAAATAAACAAACGGAGTAATTTTACATAAAATAAACTAAGCTCTGAGTCTAGACTCTACAGTCCTCATGTGCTGTAGCCGTGCTTTCTTGACTTAATGACTCACTTTTGGAGTTCTGGGGTTTTTCACCATTTCCAGAGTGTCTTTTGATTGTTTGGCTTTTTTGTTTATTTGTTTGTTTGGAATGCTGGCCTAGAGGTAACCATCACTACATCATTTTTTGGAAACATTCACTTTGTAAAGCCATTTTGTAAAAAAAAAAAAAAAAAAAATCACTCTTCAATTTAAGAGAATGGAAAAAACCTTGGAAGATGTGGTGAAATTTCAAAAAGAAAAAACCCAAGAAAATACATTTTGTGACCGTGTGAAAGTAAAAGGAAATTGACTTTGCCAAATGACAGAGGCAGAAGAAATAACATCTGCCTAGTTGTGAGGATTCACACCCACAAACTCTCCTAAGAGTCCGAGAAACACCTAGAATAAGTTAAGAGGGGTGGTCTGGGTGTGGTCCTGGCAAAAAGAGGGTTGCAGCTTCAGCAAATACTTCAAGGCATGGACTGGTGCTATCACCCAGACTCTGCCCAGGAAAACAACAGGCACAGCTTTTCAGGAAGGTTCCGTACCTCGCCAAGCCTGTCTACTCCCCTAAGCAGGGAGCTCGGTATCCTGGAGGCCCCAGCAGCCCCTGATGCAGTGCTTTCACCTGTCAGTCTCACTCACCAGCTCCCAGGCACTGAGAGGCAAGGAAACCATATAGGTTTTTTTGTTTGTTTGGTGGTTGGTTTTTGGTGTGTGGGGGAGGGGGTATGTATGTGTGGGTATATGTATGTGTGTGGGAGGGGCAGTTTTAACCGCTGTGGCCAGCTTGCTCAGAGTGAGCAAGCCATGGCTGCTCCTACTGACTGGTTCCCCTGCACCCAATTAAAGTCCTGTTTCATAATTAATTGCCAAGAAGCTTTGATAAGACTTGGCTTTGCTAATGCCAAATCTAAATGTTCCCTCAACATGAGGCAATAAAAGAAACTTAAAAATCAGCGCCCTTCTTTAATCAGGATAAATAATGCATTGGGATAGGAAGCTCATTTTAAACCGTTTATAAGGAATTATTTAGGTCGTTTTCAAAACAAAATTAAGCAAATGGCACAGTGATTCATTAAGCATCTGCTACTTGGAGTCCTGGAGGGTACAGAGGTATTTAAAAGTATGGCCCCCAGTTAATTTTTAAATCTCATTTATCTGGGCCTCTTTTCATTACTTGATCACTGGAAAAATCAATGCAAGAAAAATGTGATGTGGCCGGCCCCTCATGACCAGTCTACGCCGAGAGTCCCTCACAGGTCGTTATGTGTAATTCCTCTTTGGAGAGCCAGTTCCAACAGCCACTGATCTAAACAACCTCACTCCCCTTTAAAAACAATCCTCACAGCTACCGAGCTTAGGCAATCGATCCAACGAACCTTTGGAAGTAATTCTCGCAGCTCTCGGAAACCAAGTCGTGAAAGAGCCCCATGGTTTCTACAACCTGCCTCTTAATCTCCCCGGAGCAAACGATGTTATAATCTGAAAGGAAGTAGGAGGCCACCGCGATCAGAGCCTCCTTGGGCCAGCGGCTGAACCAGTCCATGGTGCAGCCTGAAATCAAGCCGGGGAACTTCAGGGACCGAGCCCGGAACTTCTCACCAACCTGCGGAGAGCAAGGCCAGAAGGGCGAGAGTGAGGTTGGGCAGGAGGGAGTTAAGGCCCCAATGGAGAGAGGGATGTAGCCACACCCTGAGCCAGCAGCGAGAGGCTGCAAGCTTAGAAAAGGAAAACACCTTTCTTGGCAGAGTCAGCGTTTAGCTGAGTGAAGGAGCTTCCCTCCATCTCTTCCCTGCCCTGGGGAGTGGCTGCCATATTGGGAGCACTTTTCTAAGAGGAAAGTGATAGACTGACAATGACAACCTTGGTGAGAGGACAGGGACGAGGGAGGCCTGGACACCAGGATGAGTACGAATGTGACAGTCCTGGGTGGAAAGAACATTTTCTAACTGCCCACCCCCACCCCCCCTCCCCCGCCGTCCCGGCTGTCTATTGAATCAAGGGACTCCAAGAAATTATAAGACCCCTTGAACGTCATGCTTGGTGAAGGAAACGGCCGAAGCCTCGAGCCGGTTAGAGGAGGAGCTAGCCTCAAGGAAGAGAGCTCACACAACCCTGGAAAGTTGTCAGACCACCTAGCAGGAGGCTGGAGTCCAGACAATGACGATGGGCAGGACCAAACCTTGACATGGCTGCTTAGCTATGCATAGCTCTTGGCTTCTGTCTAAACTCACACCTCGGACAGGACCTGGAGGGCGGACTTGGGGCAGCGGAGGGCCATGTTATTGGACCCCTTGTTTCTTCCTCCCAATGAGAGCACACTGAATAAATTTCCCTTTTCTGTTTCTCACTATTAATTTGTCTCTTTTTCAGGCCATAAGAGTGCCGGAGGCCAAGGCTGGGCCCTTGGAGCTTCCTGGCTCTTGGCCTCTGACCCTAACAGGTCCAGTAACATGGGCAGCCCAAGGGACAGGTGGTCCCTCTAAGGAAGAACTTGGGCAGCTACAAAGATTTTCTCCAAGCATCTCAGGAGCTCTGTATGTGGGAGAGGAAAGGGGCTCATTTTTC
Source organism: Acomys minous (assembly GCF_964271855.1). Taxonomy (NCBI): domain Eukaryota; kingdom Metazoa; phylum Chordata; class Mammalia; order Rodentia; family Muridae; genus Acomys; species Acomys minous. The sequence continues at coordinate 106,321,538 of NC_140495.1, forward strand.
AAGGCAGGAGCAGAGAAAATCAGAGAGAAAGAGAGACAGACAGACAGACAGACAAAACACTCAGCTATGATGGAGGAGGGTTCTGACCATCAGGCTGTCTCTCCAACCTGCAGGGCAATGAGGCCCTCTTGAGCAGGGCAGGGCTACACAGTAGAACATTCCATGAGGATATTTCAGGCAGTGCCTCCCAGCATGGCAGCCACTGGTTTACACAAGGGCGGTGAATGCTGAAAATGGGGCCAGCAGGACCCAGGCTTATTATTTTTTTACATAATTTTTAACTAATTCAAATTTAAGGAGCCATGCGGGGCAGACAGCTGCTACGTTGGCCAGCACAGTGAGGCCAGAGATACACAAAGTTGGAAAAGCCATCCAGAACATTCTCTATGCTGTGGTCATACTGGAGATTCAGATGGGTGAGACTGGATCACCTTCAAGATCCAAATAATGTTTGTCTCTTGGTGATTTGTGAACTGGTGAGCAATGCAGTAACCACCAATAATTCATGTAGCCTCAGACAGCCGCCCGGGTGATGTGATTCGGGTCCAGGGAGCACGGTGTTAGGAGGTACATGATTAGGGAGCACGGTGTTAGGAGGTGCATGATTAGGGAGCACGGTGTTAGGAGGTGCATGATTAGGGAGCACGGTGTTAGGAGGTGCATGATTAGGGAGCACGGTGTTAGGAGGTGCATGATTAGGGAGCACGGTGTTAGGAGGTGCATGATTAGGGAGCACGGTGTTAGGAGGTGCATGGCTCTGCCCGCACCGTGAACCAAGACTCACCGGGGAAAAGCAGAGGACCACATGTAAATTCTTCCTGGATCTGGTGATGAAGTATTCATACAGGTTGTCAAAGGTAGGGGGGTGGCGAGGCAGCTCCCTCTTCATGACGGATATCAGGCTCTGGGTGATCTCATCCATCTCATCGCGGGCAAATAAGTTGGAGATCTTTGAGGAACATACGAGAAAGGGAGAGAGTGGTGTGTGTTTTACGTAATTTCCCATTGCTGAATCACTGCTGTAAGTCTGGTTAGGAACCCTCCATATCTCCTCCTCCCTCCCTCCTCTCCCTCCTCTCCCTCCTCTCCCTCCTCTCCCTCCTCTCCCTCCTCTCCCTTCTTCCCTCCCTCCCCTCCCCTCTCCTCCCCTCCCCTCTCCTCTTCTCTCTCTCTCTCTCCTCCTCTCTCTCTGTGTCTCTCTCTCTTCTCTCTCTCTCTCTCTCTCTCTCTCTCTCTCTCTCACACACACACACACACACACACACACACACACACAAACCACCACCACCACCACCACCTCTTTCTGCTCCTCCTCAGCCACACGTCAAGTTTGCCAGACAGCATCAAAAGCACAGCTCTTTTATTGAGCACGGTGATCAAGAGCAGTTCACCGCCCCCACCCCAGCCCTGACACGCGTACACCATTGAAGGCTGTCACCCTAAGAATGGTGCCCAATCAATGCTTTCAAGTGTGTAGTGAACTCTGCATTTGACTCAGCCCTGGTCCCAACAAGCATCAGCGATCACTGGTGTGCTGGCCAGAGTCAACAGTGGCAGGCCTGACCCTGAGAAGAGAGTGGTTTGGGACCTGGGAACATGGTTTTGGGGATATCTCTTCTGTTGCTAACGGATAAGATGGCTTCCCTGAGCTTCAACTATCAAGTCAAGCACTGCCAATACACGGTTGAGGGCCTGGTTTTCTTCTGGGGCATCCAGAACTTTGACAATTGTAGGCAGTTCTAAGAGATCTCCTGACAGCTTCCCTGAGGAGAAACATGGTGTAAACATCATGGTACACCCAGGTCAGCACCCCTTCCTGAAGGGGAGGCTTGCTGTATACGGCCCCTCAGCGAAAGCACAGGACACCTGGATGCTGGGTCCTCAAGGCTACGTGTGGTGTGTGAATGTGTGTGTGTGTGTGTGTGTGTGTGTGTGTGTGTGTGTGTGTGTCTGTGAGTATTCACGTGTGGAGAGTGCACATTATGTGTGCTAACGTGTGTGCATGCACATGTGGAGGCCACAGGACAACCTCAGAGTCATTCTTCAGACACCATCCACCTTGACCTATAACTCACAAAGAAAGCAGCAGTGGGACCCCAAGGACACAGCATCATGCATATTCTTTCGGCTGCTCCTCACCCACTTGCCAGGTTTGCAAGCCCAAAAAAAAAAAAAACCAACCAAACAAAGCAAACAACAAAAACATGGGTTCTGGGTATCAACCTCACGCAAGCAGATTTTACTGTTCAAAATGTCTCCATAACTAGGATGTCTCCTACTTTATGGCCCAGGTGGGCAGCCTTGGCATAAATCTCAACCATTAGTGCAACTCCATGCTGAGTGCTGGTGACCTCCTAACCCAGTGCCACGGGTGGACGGCCATGGGAAGCAGCAACGCAAGAGCCCGCCCACTTCCAGCAAACAAAATTCACACAGCCATTCTACACTTTCAACCGGGAAGCAGGCGGAGCAATAAAATAAGGCGTAGGAGCAAACTTAAGATAAAAAAAAAAGATAGGCTAGGAACCGCTTAAGACGGAATAAAGCATACAAAATAATATGGAGTAGGACAGCGTTCATTTCACACAAATACAGAAATAAAATGAAATAACCTACTGCATCGCGTGTGCTTAAATCTCATTTCTCAAGTCAAGAATGCATGCAAAATAGTCTCGCTTTTGTAAATTTCCTGTTCTTTCTCCACAAATAAAATTTAGATTTAGGGGCTGGGGGATGGCTCAGTTGGTAATGTGCATGGCAAACATGAGGATTTAAATTTCAGTCTCCAGAACTAGTGTTTCCGGAAAAACAAAACAAAACAAAACAAAACAGGAATCCAGGTGTGACATAATCCAGACATAATCCAAATATTGGAGCCCAGAGTTTGATCCCAGCATCTGAGTAAAAAAATCCATGCACAGTGGCACGTGTTCGCAATTCCAGCTCTGGAGAGCTGGAAACAAGCAGAGATCCCTGGGGCTCACTGGCCAGCCAGGGGCCCAGGAACAGGAGAAAATCTCTCATCCCAAATAAACAAACCAAAGCATCTCAGTGTTTGAGAGGAACAGCAGCCATGGTTGTCCTGGAACCTTCACATGCAAATTCACACATGTGCACATATATCCACGCACACACATTCACCTGGGCGGTGGGCAAACACACACACACACACACAAACACACACACACACACACACACGCACACGCACACTATACCCTTTGACACTGTGAACTGCGCCTCTCTGAGGCTCACCTCCCCTGAGGACAGCAAGTTATTAAGGTACTCCAGGAATGCCTCATCTTTAATCTCGTTGTCCGTAAAGATGAAGGTGATGCCTTTGCCTTCAGCTCCGGCCACTTTGTACAAATTCTTTAGGTCATCTATTAGATTGCTCACATTGTAAGACCTGCAAGGGAAGCAGTAGATGGTTGGTTGTTTTCTTGGTTTTTTTTTTTTTTTTTTTTTTTTTTTTGTGTGTGTGTGTGTGTGTGTGTGTGTGTGTGTGTGTGTGTTTTCCAAACCATCTAGCGGAGTTGGAGATATGGCTCAGCAGTTAAGAGCGCCCGCTGCTCTAGCAGAGGACCCAGGAGAGGTCCCCAGCTCCCACCCTGGGTGCCTCACAACTGCCTGTAAGTCCAGTCCCAGGGCACCTGATGCCCTCTTCCGGCCTCCGTGGGCACCGCACACATGTAATGCGCATATAGACATGCAGGCACACACATACACATAAACTTAAAAGTAAGAAGTTAGCATATCTAGTCCTAGTTTATCTCAAGACACAGAAATAAAGTATGATAATTGGAAAGAACATCTGCACCGGCTCCAACACATACTGAGTAATGGCGTCTGCCAGAAGACATGGGGAGTAGAGATAAAAAACAAACAAACAACTAACTAACTAAATGTGCCATTCAAAACAAATACATCACGCACATCAAGAACAGAGAAGTGGAGAATTTAATGGAAGCGAACCACAAATAGCGGGAAAGGAAAATAAACATTCTCCCCTACCCAGGCATCCTACTCAACAGATAGAGTCCAAGTTAAGTACACATCCAGCATCTAAGACTAATCTGAAATCTCGGTAAGTTTGATTTGCGGGGGTGGGGAAGTGACAATAAATTATGAATAAAACTAGTGACAGGTTACATATCGCAGCTGTGCGCACAGCTCACCAAGCGGCTTGATTCGGAGAAAGCCTACAGATAGACTATGCAATTTCGGATAAGTAATGGGGATGCTATAATGAGAGGGTTGCCGATTATGGAAATGGAAGCCTTCTGGGCTTTTTCTACCCACCCTGTCTCCCCTTAGAAATAAGTACCACAGGCGGTGGGTGCGATATATAAAAATGAAATAGACCTTTTCTGAAGTGTCGTGCCTAGTGGGGAAACTGATGACAAGGATAGTGAAGAAACGTCACATGAAGAGGGTGTCTTAGTGCAAGAGGCACAGCCACCTACTGGGGTCACGATCCAGATAGGAACATGGCTTAACACCAACAAGGGAGGCCACGCCTGGGGCTGGGGTCTCTCCTTGACGGAAGGAGTGCTCTCGTCCCGTTTAAGGAGACAGCCGTTGCCTAGCACCAGCTGCAGGAAGGTAGGCTCCATGAGAGCAGTCTTTCCAGTTAGCTCAAGAAAAGCCAGAAGTATATCTTTACCTCCCAGCTTTTAAGGTTTCCAATTTTTAGCTAATTACTATTAACACATTTTTAAACTAATTTCCATTTAACATGTCTTATGCAATTTAATTATTTATTGAGAATTTCAGACACGGCTACGGTATTCACATCATTTCTACCTCTCTCCCCCTCTCCTCCCATGCCCGCCCTTCATGCTCTCTCTATTTTTATCTCTTGGATTATATTTATTATTCTCTCCTTTGCCCTTCTACCTGCCCCCCACACACATGACCATATATAAATGTGTTTCAGGCTGACCCCTATAACCCAGCAGGATGTCCATCCCTCGTGAAACTAAGTCTCCCTTTTCAGCATCCATTGGTTGCCTGCAGCTCTTCATCATCTATGAATAGGGTCTTAAGAAATTTCCCCCATCCTCATTGGTACATCGACCAACATTGTCATCGAGCAGGTCTCTGCCTGTGGGTGTATTCCTTAGCCATAGTCTGGGTATATCTTCTTCTATATATGATACTTATGTAAAAATGTACTTAGAAACGGGAGGCTGGAAAGATGGCTCCAGGCGTAAGGGAAGCCACTATAAAGCCTGATGACCTGAATTCAATCTCTCGGGATCAGAAGAAAAGCGGGAGAAGAAAACAGACCCCTGAGTGCTTTGGCGTACCCACATACATACGCACGTGCACAGAAAATAAACAATAAAAATTCAAGAAAAGAAATTGAGGGAAATCAACACAGCAACATGTCATGTTTTTAAAACATGAACATTTAGCTGGAATAAACACGTCAAAACGAGTTTTGTCCCGTCTCACCTGGTTAATGTAATCTGAAATATCTGATACCCGGCAATGAAAGAGGCCAATCTTGAAAGGCTCTGCTTGCCTGAGCCGCCGACACCTACCAGCAACGCATTCCCACAGGAGGTTCGAACTATCCGAGAGATCTATTTGTGAAATAAGAGTGTTTATCAGAAAAACGGATGCAGATGTTCACGTACTCTTGCACTAAGGGGTCCAAAGTCTGACCATGTGTTCCCAGACCAAAGTAGATGCTTTCCTTATAATGCCCCATCTTGGGCTTTTGTTGTTGTTGTTTTAATGTGCCCCATTGTTTTATTTAACTCAAATTCTCTTTTTATTTTGTTTTGTTTTGTTTTTTCAATTTATGTATGAGTGTGTGTGTCACATGTTTTGGGGGCACCCTCAGGGGTCAGAAGAGGATGGCTGATCCTCAGGAACTGGAGTTCCAGGCAGTTCTGAGCCACCCAACATGGGTGCTGGGGGCCACACTCGGGTCCTCTGCAAAAGCAGCAAATGCTCGTAAGGACCGAGCTGCCTTACCAGCCCCTTCATTTCTTTCTTTGCCCATCTATATTTGCATCATAAAAAAGAGCAAATTTGGTTTGCTTTCTTGTTTCTTAACTCTTTCCATGTGCTCATGTGCACGTGTCATTACCTATTTCTAATTAAGATGTATGTGTGTGTGTGTGTGTGTGTGTGTGTGTGTGTGTGTGTGTGTGTGTGTTATACAGGCGCCCAAAGCATCCAGAAGAGGATATGAGATCCCCTGGAGCTAGAGTTATAGGCAGTTGTGAGCTGCCCACCGTGGGCCATAGGAACCAAACCCCAGTCCTCTGGAAGAGCAGCCAAGTGCTCGTAACCGCTGGGTCCTCTCTCCAGCCCCCGTTTCATTTCATTTATACTCAGTGGGTGATGAGGATACACAAAACGTAACAACGGGTTCAAGTTGACTGTGTATTATCCATGCGGTCTGTTAGAGCAAATCACGCAGACACCTATCCACAAGGAACGCAGCCTCATCCCACACAGTATCGAGACTGCGTGCTGAGCGAGGGCGAAGGGAACAGGCACTCTTCGAAAGGGCCTGGGCAGCTAGCCTTCGGCCTGGTGTGGCTTTTCTGTGACTCATTTCCACAGTAGGGATAACAGGCAAATGGAGGCTCAGAGCTCACTCTAGCCACTTGAAAACATTGCAAAAAAAAGGCTGTCCTTTATGCTGATGTCACCAACGAGGAAGACTCTGGACCAGCGGTTCTCAAACCTCCAAACACTGCGACCCCTTAATACAGTTCCTCAAGTCGTGGTGACAGCACCCACCACCACCACAAAATTATTCATTTACTTCATATCTCTAATTTTGTTACTGTTGTGAATCATAATGTAAGTATCTGATACGTGGGATATCTGATACTCAACCCCCCCCCCCGAAAGGCTCATTTGACCCCCAAAGGGGTCGTGACCCACAGGTTGAGAACTGCTGCTCAAAATGGATCACTGGATCCATTATTATCACTGAAAGTAGCTATTTGTAAATATTTTAATTATTTTGTATGTGTGTACATATTTGGTCTGGGTGTTTGTCTGTGTACCACATGTATGCAGAGTCCATGGAGGCCAGAAGAGGGCGACAGATCCCCCGGAACTGGAGTTACTGATGGTTTTAAGATACTGTGTGGGTGCTGGGAATCAAACCCCTGTCCTCTGGAAAAGCAACCAGTGACCGCAATCCCTGAGCTATCTCTTCAGTCCCTAGAAGTAACTTAAAAAAAAAAAAGGTGGTAGATCAATAACAGCACTTTGGTTTTGCATAGATTACATCACATTTTTAAAAGTGTTTTGTCTGCATGTAATGCCTGCATAGTGCCAGAAGAGGGCACTAGATCTCATTACAGATGGTTGTGAGCCACCGTGTGGTTGCTGGAAATTGAACTCAGGACCTTTGGAAGAGCAGGCAGTGCTCTGTGCCAACTCTCCAGCCCCAGGTTACATCACACTTTGAAACATACTCATCACTGAGGGTTTTTTGGGACCTCGATGAGGGTCTCAAGCCCTGCCCCACAAGTCATTGTCATGGTGGGAGTTTAGTAACAAATGTGTTGGATGCACTGTGTGGAAGCCTTGAGAACTCCCCCAACTTTGAGGCTGTACCCCTGCATGACATCATCACTGCCAGGGGAAGAGTTCCTCTTCCATCATCCAACAGCATTAAGTGACTACCCTGCTCTGTAGCTTTTCATCCTGGATCATGCTGTGCTACCTCTAAATAGCCCTGCTTCCTTCCATCTGCCCTGTGCACCTACCTACCCTACCTTGTCCCCATGAGCTTGTCCACAATCTGCTCTCCAAGGACAAAAGCTGACACTTGGTAAAACATCGCCTTCTCTTCCCTGGGTGACAAGATTGCCACAACAGGGGAGACCTTGCTGTGTGCCTGGCGGCAGTGGCGGTGGCACCTGCCTTTAATCCCAGCACTCGGGAGGCAGAGGCAGGCAGATCTCTCTGAGTTTGAGGTCAGCCTGGTCTACAGAGCAAGTTCCAAGACAGCCAAGGCTACACAGAAGAAACCCTGTCTTGAAAAACTCATTTAAAAAAAAAAAAGAGAGTCCTTGGTGTGCAGCCATGGGAACCTGAGTTCAAATCCCGGAACCTGTGTAGTGATCACCCACCCCTGGCACGGTGAGGGGTGGAGACAGGAGGATCACCAGAGATGGCTGGCTGCCAGAGATCAAGTTTCAGTGAGAGACCCTGTCTCAAGGAAATCAGGTGGAGGGCGAGAGAGCCGGGCAGCCGGCGCCCTTCTCTGGCCTCATTGCAGACATGGGCTCACACCCCTCCACACACAGTGATTAAACATAATTCCAAGAAAGGGCATTTCTCCACAGGCTGTTTCAGCTTCCTCTGAGGACGGAGAGTGCTCAGAATCAGAACGCCAGGAGCTCCGGACCCAAAATCCATCTGCCTTTGGGAAACACGTGCTGCTGTGCAGTGGAGTGGGAGAGGGGGGTAGCGACTCAAGCGGGGTTCTTAATAGTCCACCATCTTTAGAAACAGGGAGCTGACTCAACCGATGGCCACCCTTCTCCGTGCTACCCGGTGGGACGCTCGCTCGCTCTCTCGGTAAGTCCACCTAAGAAAACTACGTTGCAGACAGTGTTCGCATACGCCAGGAAACGGTCAACCCAACCTTAATTAGGTGAGTCATGGCATCTTTAAAAAACACCAGGTCAAGGGACGTCCCTCTGATGATCTCATTAAACTGCTTCTGGTAAAACTGGAGCTTTTCACACAGAATTTCGAAGCTAGGCACCTACAGGAGAGAAAAGGGATATTTAAGGTGTAAACTTCTGGATGTCGCAAATATTTTTTTCCCCTTTGCTCTCAGTCTGTGTTTTCATATTTTAGCTTTTGGAAAATGCACGGGTATTTTATGGTTTTTTTTCATATGACCAGATCCGTTAAGTTTGTCGCTCAGGAGCAAAGCCTTGCCTACTGTGGTTTTCAAAGTGTTCTTTTCCTCCGCCTGCGCTTTTAAACTATGTTGACATGTGGTCTCCCCCCCCCCCAAAACTCATTTGAAATCCTGTTTTCATTTCATTAACTCTATCCTTTTCTCCCCCACTAACTTTTTATGTACGCATATGCGTGTTCCGGGATTAGATTTTGCGCACCCTACGTATGCAGATGCCCTCGGAAGCCAGAAGAGGGCGCCAAGATAGCATAGAGAATCCAGGTCCTCTGCATGAGCAGTAAGTGCTTTTAACTGCAGGGGCTATCTCTCCAGCCCCAAATCTATCTATTAATGTAGGAAAATGGCATGACTCTATTTAACTCACTGAGGTTTTATCACACCAGTTCCCCAATAGTTTATCCAGGGACTGCGGATGTTGGACAAAACGCTTTCCAAGTTACATTTTCTATCATGGGACTGTTGGCAAGGGCTGGCCAGACTTCTATAATGGCTAAATTATCCGGTGCTCCAGGCTTTGTGGTCCTCACCGTTTCTACTGCAATTACTCCACTCCACTCTTGCAAGGCAGCCACAGACAATATACAGACAAGTGTGCATGACTATGCTTCAGTAAAACTTTCTCTGGGAACCCTGAAATTTGAATTCTATATAGCTTATATAAAATAAAACACAGTGTTTATTCTCATTCATCTATGTCTGTCTGTCTGTCTATTTCTATCTCTCTCAATTGAATACCCACTGAGTGCATTGCAATGCTGCCTGTGCGTGCATGGGGGTCGGGCCATTTCCTAGAGCATGTGTGGCCAGCCCCTCGGGGCCCTGAAGAAAAGTGACTCTCTCTCTCTCTCCCACTAGCCATCAGCTGTCAATGGCTCCTTATCTGACACAGAACTTCGTGAGTCCCATCTCTATCCATGCTGTGAAAAAAAAAGTTTTTTTTTCCTCCCTGAAAACCTCTAAGAGGTGCAAATAAGTACCAATTCGTAGATTTTGGGCACTTCAAACAGAGTGTCTTCAGGCTCGTCACCAGTGGGCTCAGGCATGTCACGGAGAAAATCCACAAAGTATGGTTCAGGGAAAATGCTTGATGCGACATCAGGGTTGATATTCTCTTCCACCGCCCGGATGAGCTGCGCGTTGAACCACTGCTCGTCGTCAGGAGTTATAAACCTGAAAGGAATGGGCACTGAGAAAGATAGAAAAAAAAAGCAACCTCTCTACCCAACCCTGAACCTTCCTCACCCCAGGACATGGCCCCGTTGCTTAGGTGAAGCCGACAGGTCCCTACAACTTGCAGGGCAAGTGAGGCATGGTCACGTGACCTTCACTGTGCCAGACTTTACAGTGCCACAGAGGGAAGACAGAAGAGGGGCTGCTAGCATCCACAGAGTTCCTACTGTGTGCTAGAATGTTGCAGTCCCTACTTTACAACCTCATGAGCCTGGTGGCATCGTGTACATGTCACAGAAGAGGGAACTGGGTCTCAGGGAGACGGCTGAGTGGGGCAAGAAGAGGTCTCATCCACGCAAAGATGACAGTTTTTAGAAAACACACCCAGCTGAGATTCCCCCACGAATTGCATCAGCTCTCTGAAGGGGCGGTGGCCCATTAAGATGAGCTGCTGCCGCGGGGTGGGACAGACTGCCAGAGAACTGCCTCAAATTGACTGGCACGAGGCAAGTGCCATTAGTACCTTCCAAACCTCGTGGAAAATGGGCTCAAGGGCCGAGGAGATGGCTCAGCGGTCAAAACGCTCGCTGCACAAACGTGAAGACCTGGGTTTGGATTGCCAACCCCTTCATGAGCGCCGGGTATAAATAGCAAACACCTTGCTACCCTGGCTCTAGAAAGGGGAAGGCAGAGGCTGGAGGACCTTCGGAGCCCTCTGGAAGGTCAGTCTAGATGATTCAGTGAGAGACCGTGCCTCAAAAGATAAAGTGGAGAAAAACTGAAGAAGATGCCAGGCGTTGGCTTCTAGCCTCCATAGCACATGTGTGCATGTGCGCGCGCGCGCCCACACACATACACAATTTGAGCTATTCTATGGCTCTGAGCAGGTAAGACAAGAGTTAGTCTAGGTGTGTAAGCTTCTCGCGTGCACACCTGTCTGCGATCACTCTGTTGCACTCGTGCTTGAAGAGGGACATGAGTATGGGGATCGAGTCACACTCCTCGGCTTTTACGGTTAGCATCCCTTGCCAGATCCTGGAAAGGTCTCGGAGGTTGAAGATGTAGTGAAATTTGGAAGGCGTCGGTAGCATCTTCACCTGCAGACGAGGGACAGGGTGAGCACTGGCCACTTCACTCCGCAGGTAAAAATGAAGGAGCAGAACCGTGTTCTTGGCTGTCCCGCCTCACACCTCCTATCTTACGATTTTCCCTCCACTTCTACGTTTCCTGGGTTTTGCTTGCACGTTATGTCTGGGCACCGCAGGTGTGCGGTTGCACGGTGAGACCAGAAAAGGGCTCAGACCGCCCCCTCCCCTTCCGAGGACTGGAGTGACAGAAGACTGTGACCCAGCATGTGGGTGCTCTGCCAGAGCTGCCAGTAATCCTGACCGTCTCTCCCACTCCCACCACGAATCCTATTTTACATAAGTCCCAGTGAGTGAATAAAATCAAAACTAAGTTCATATTTTTGTCACAGAACTAACAGTTTAAAAAAAAACACATAAATGAGCAACATAAAAATTTTAAAGTCAAGAATCCTTAAATAGGATGGATTCCAGAACAGTGTACAAGAGACAGACTCTAACCCCCAACAGACTGTCCTAACACCAACCAACAGCCATCTCCAAACAAGTCCCTTTTCCACGAATTCCCAAGAACCACACGAACTGTGGGCAAAGTCATGCCTAATAATGGTTAAGTGCATGGACGGATGCACCGATACACAGCCACATACAAAGCTATGTAGACACGAAAACCTGAACATGAACTGGCGATCATGCAGTCAAGACCGACACACGTAGACTCTGGTACAGCTATTCTATTGTATGTGGTTTATGCATGTGTAGTTGTTGCTGGGTGTGCAGGTGCGTGTTACACATGTGTGTGGAAGCCAGAGGTTGATAGCAGGTGTGTTTCCCTTTATCGCTTTCCACCTTATATTCTGACACAACATCCCCCGTTGTACTTGGAGACTAAAGATTTGGCAGGACTAAACGGGCATCGAGCTCCTATGGTCCTACTGCGTCTGCCTCCCAGAGCTAGGATTGCAGGTAGGCGTCACCTTGTTTGTCCTTTTATGCAGGTGCTTGGGATCCAACTCAGGTCCCCAGGCTCTGTGGGAAATGGACCGGACCAGCTCGAGGGACAGAGACACCCAAGGACCCGTCCCGTGGAACGGATACCGGAAGGTTCACTCTTCTGTCCCTTTAACCTTTTTTTCCTTCTTGTGTATGCTAGTTGGGTTGTACAATAAAGTTTAATTGTTAATAAACAGAGCCAACAAGGCTCGCACAACATGCACTTTCCTGACTAAGCTATCTCCTCACCCACAAGACTATCATCCACTGATTGCTCAGATCAAAGTCAGATGACCAGAAGCTAACTCCGCAGACAACCAACTCAGCAGATGCTCGCTTCAGTACCCACTCAGAGAACAAGCTCTTTTTATATTGAAAATGTACCCTATGGAGTTGGTCAGGTTTTTTTTTTTTTAGACTCCTCTATTTTTATGTGTATGAGTGTTTTTGTCTCCACGTACATCCGTGCACTGTGTATGTGCAGTGGCTGCAGAGGCCTGAAGAGGGCATTAGACCTTCTGTGTGGAAGTGACAGACAGCTGCGGGTCACCTCAGGGTGCTGGGAACAGAACCGTGACCCTCTGCCAGTTCAACAAGTGCCCGTAGCTGCTGTCTCTCCAGCCTGAGCCTGTCCTTCTACTGAACTGCACAGTTACCTTCGTCCACTGCCACAGCACGCGGCCCACCGACACTAAATTCCCAATCATCTCACATATTTCAGGCTTGAACTTTCGACAGGGATCAAAGTACCCGCAGCCAATAACTCCTGGGGAGAAAATAAGGTGAATGGCACATGCTTAGTGTTGAGAAAAGGCCACGAGGTGCGCGTTTATCCTAATGAATTCATCCTTACAAGACTGACGGCCTAACACAGATCAGCACGGGAAGTCAGAGGTGGCCCGGCCACCGCCAATGGCGGTGAGTTATGTATGGACTTATATTTAACCCTCCCGACAGCCTTCCATGGCTGGGTCCCCAATCTACATGCATTTTATTTTGTGCCATATCAAGTAATCATGCCAGTCAACTGCACGTTTCATAATCTTTCACAATACATGTTACGGATGCCAAATTTGATGTCAATCATCCTAGTTTTATTAACAGTTCAAAGTGCTAGTCATGACTGGTAACCAGCAGAGTGTGTAGAGGTGCTGGTACTCATCAGCCCCGACTTCCCTGATTAGCCATGTGAGAACAAAACACACTTAGCTTTGTGTGTGTGTGTGTGTGTGTGTGTGTGCAGGTATACTTATATGTGTGTATATGTGTGCAGTTATACTTATATATAGGTGTGTGTGTGTGTGCATGTGTGCAGGTATAATTATATGTGGGTTTGTATGTGTATGTGTGTGTGCAAGTATACTTATATGTGTGCATGTATGTGTGTGTATAATTGTAGGTGTACTTATATGTGTGTATGTGCATGCAGGTATACTTATATATAGGTGTGTATGTGTGTGTGTGTGTGTGTGCAGGTATACTTATATATAGGTATGTATGTATGTGTGTGTGTGCAGCTATACTTATATATAGGTATGTATGTATGTGTGTGTGTGTGCAGCTATACTTATATATAGGTATGTATGTATGTGTGTGTGTGCAGATATACTTATATATAGGTATGTATGTATGTGTGTGTGTGTGTGCAGCTATACTTATATATAGGTATGTATGTATGTATGTGTGTGTGTGTGTGCAGGTATACTTATATATAGGTATGTATGTATGTGTGTGTGTGCAGGTATACTTATATATAGGTATGTATGTATGTGTGTGTGTGTGTGTGCAGCTATACTTATATATAGGTATGTATGTGTGTGTGTGTGTGCAGGTATACTTATATATAGGTATGTATGTATGTGTGTGTGTGTGCAGGTATACTTATATATAGGTATGTATGTGTGTGTATCTGTGTGTGTGTGTGTGTGCAGCTATACTTATATATAGGTATGTATGTGTGTGTATGTGTGTGTGCAGGTATACTTCTAAGTGAATATGTATGTGTGTGTGCAGGTGTTGTTATATGTGGGTACGTATAGGTGTGTATGCAGGCATACTTATATGTGGGTACATATGTGTACACATGTTTATGTGCAGGTGTACTTACAAGTGGGTGCGTATATGAGTGAGTGTGTGTGTGTGTGCGTGTGTGTGTGTGTGTGTGTGTGTGTGTGTGCGTGTCTGTGTGTGTCCAGGCCAGAGGACAACCTCAGCTGCTATTCCTCAGCTTCTCTAAGGCAGAGTTTCTCACTGGCCTGGAGCTTGCCAACTTGGCTAGGATGGCTGTCCTGCCTCTACCTCCCAGCACGGGGACTTGGGGCGTGTGTCATCATGACGGGCTTTTTGTTGTTTTTTTTTTTTATGTGAGGTCTGAGGGATTGAACTCAGGTCCTCTGACTCACATGGCCAACACTTTACCAACCGAGCCACCTCCTAAAGTCCCTGCTCACTTTTTATGCCACCATCTTACAAGGTTCTTTCTACGTGTGCTAGAACAGGCGGTAAGTGTGGCTCATCTTAGCGTTGGTATTTAGCTGTTCATTTCAGACGGGCACTTTAGCTCTTAAGCAAATCTCCCCATGGTCTATGTCCATCATGTGATGCCATTTTTAAAAATTAGCATCTAGATCTAGAGTGCTCCTACCAAAAATTTTGTCTATGGAGGCATTTGACGGCAGCGTGCAATTGAACACAGTGAACTGCCTCTTCAGGCGCTGCGGGATGTCGTTGCGGCCCCCGCCGGGGTGGATCATGGCTGCTATGAGCTGCACGTCCACGATGGTCGTGAAGTCCCCGGGCTTGTCCAAGCTGTACATGCCCTCCATTTCCATCATCTGCCGCACAATCTCGTTAGTTATCTGAAACGTCAGACGGTAACATCTTTTAGCCATGTCACTAGCTAAAAAAAAAAATTAATAGAGATGAAGGCACTCTCCTCCCACGGCGATGTGGGAACGACTTCCGCCATCACCTCCGAGGCAGCTGGGATGAAATGATACCAGTGACCTGTGAGCGTCCAGTGTGCCCTCTACTCTACTGATAAAAACAAACTTCCAGTTTCAGGTAGGCAGATGGTTGTTAAATACTTGGTTGCCCTGCCAACAGCACTCAAGAGTTACAAGTTTGAGCCAGGCAAGTGGTGGCGCACGCCTTTAATCCCAGCACTTGGGAGGCAGAGGCAGATGGATCTTTGGGTTCGAGGCTAGCCTGGCTTACAGAGTGAGTTTCAGGACAGTGAAAACTATAATTAGAAAGCCGTCTCAAAAGACAAACAAAAAGTTACAGGGTTGACTCTAGATGCCTCCCACACTCACTTAGATCAGAAGGCGGAACGGTCGCGGCCCGGAGCCCTCAACACTGTGAACTACTCAACATCTCAGTTTGGGGGTTACAGATGCCTGCCTGCAGCTGCTAACCCTGTTAATATGTCCTCCTCCTTAGAGAAAAACCATCTTGCCTTGGTTTCTGAGGCACACCTCTTCCCAGGCGCCTCTGATGACCTCTGGACCACTCTGCACCCTTGCTTTACCCACCCACGCTCACATTTCATTCTCCTCCCAAGGCGGCCGCCTTCCCTTCCTGTGACTCCAGCGACACCGCCAAAACTCCACACCCCAAGGAATCTCAAAGCTGTTAGTCTGGCTTTAGCCTCCCTCCTGTGCTCCAACTCTGTGCATTCAAATTCCTTTCTGGTTATCTTCAAGGGGACAGCACGTGAGCTCCCCGAGCAGAACCGTCTTTCATCCGACTGGTATTCAACCATTGTGTGGCCCGCTCTCTTTTATACACACAGGGAGTCATCTTCCTGAAGCACGCATTCTTGTGGGAGCCAAAAATGCACAAGTGTGTGCTTATGTGCGAATAAAATAGGGCACTATAAATGTTTTAGGGAAAATAAAGCAGGGGAATGAAATACAAAGGCTCCCAGGAGGAGGTGCCTCCACAGGGAGAGCAACGGGGTTCCTGAAAGGATGAGTAAGGGCGGGGCGGCTGCTTCCTGAGTTACAGAAGCCTTGTGGCCACACAAGGGTGGGATATTTTAAGTCTAACTAGACACCCCTACATGAACAGATGAGTCTAGAATCCAGGAGCCACTCAGCTTGCAGACAATAAAGGCAGGCTGGTGCTAGACACGCCTCCATCTTTGAGAACAACTGCTCAAATCCTCTTGGCCCCGCAGGAAAGCATAAGCTCCCCAAGGATTGCTCTCAGTGTGGCCACTGAGCTCCTGGCAGGTCCTAGAGGGAGGGGACATAAAGAGCAGGGACAGGGAAAAAGGGCCAGGCCAGGCCAGGCCTCCACTCACAGGCCTCATGAGGCTATGTGGTATCACCGGGACACGCTAGATGCGGGCCACATTGGTAAGGTCCTCTAATGGGGGAATGACTTGACTTGGCAGGTGATGGCAACTGGGACCATAGTCTGAGGTTGAGTGGGTGGGACATGCTGCTTCATCGGCCTGTTTAGAAGGATTGCTTGGCTGTCGGGTAGCCCTGGGCCAAGGCCGAAGCACGGAAGCCAGAAAGGGCATGGGATCAGGATGCCAAGCAGCCATGAAGAGCCCTACCAAACCATGGACCATTGATGGGTTTCCAAAGGGAGAAGGCAAAAGGGCTGTAGACTTAAGGTGCCAGGCGGTTGCTTATAGCTGAAACCCCTGGGCTGGAAGGAAGGCTTAGCGGCAGCGTGTGCCTCTTCCAGAGGACCCCATTTCAACTCCCTGCACCCGCCTTGGGTGACGCACCATCTCCTGTAACCCAGGAGGTTGGGTCAGCTGTGTCAGCTGTAACCCTGTACCAGCTACGCAAGGTCCCTCAGGCATACCTGATCTCCCCATTCATTGATCACAGGCATGTTAATATCATCGATAAACACGGTCATCTTCCTGCCTCCCGGGGGCCCGTAGGTGCTCCCCATTCTCTTATCCACGTAGCTTTCGATTGTTCTCTGGCGAAAAGGAAACGGTTTGTCACGTGCACGGGATTTCGATCCTTAGAACTAAGTTGTGTTCTCAGAAGAGAATATAATTTGCTAATAACAACCAGGAAGTTTGAGGATAATTATTAAATATGCATCACTTGAATTTAAAGCACGCGCGCGCGCACACACACACACACACACACACACAAAGCGGTGGAAATGTCATCCATCAGAGACTATCAAAGCTGATAAGCTCCCAAGCCCGGCCTCAGTTTCAGCACTAAGCCAAAGCACACTGCTTGGATCCGGCTTCTCACTCAGTCACCAGAGAGCAAGCCTAGGTCTGGAGAGATGCCTCGGTAAGTAAGAGAGCCTACTGCTCTGGCCGGAAACCCAGATCTGCTTTATAGCAACCACACGGCAGCTCACCAATGCCAGTTCTAGGACATCTGGCACCTCCTTCCGGCTTCCTCAGGCTCCCGCATACATAATGGTACACATAAACTCATACATGCATGAGTGTGTGCGAGCCCACACGTAAAAAATAAATAAATAAAATTTTTTTTAAGAAAGCAAATTGAGCTGATGCCACCACCTGCAGCCCCAAACACGTGTTTGAATACACACAAAGAGCAGACTCATTTTACTGGCCGCACCACATTAAACTTCCCGTGTGCTGATCGCCACGGCAAATGGCGGGCTCTACCTGAAACATCATTGGCTCCGTAGCAGAGGAAAAGTTCAGACTCTTGGATAGCTGTACTTCGGGGTCGTATTTCTTCAGATACGCCTTCACCATCACCGTCTTCGCAGTCCCCTGCTCTCCCGTGAGCAAAACAGCCTGCAATTGCGGAAGAACTGTGGTGCCACACCGTGCCTCGAACTAAATACCTTTATGGCTCCACTGGTTATTACTCACCATTCCATGAGCTGATACTACGCTTATTTATTTATTTATTTATTTATTTATTTATTTATCTTGTAATTGTTTTCTGTAATCACACCTCCTTATCACTCCCAGTGAAATTAGATTTAAATGAAAAATGCACACAGCAATATTGAGGGCAGGAAGAGAACACGGTTGGCTGCCCATTTGCATGTCTGTAGGGGTACGGAAAGAGAGCCGGAAGTGTGTCTCTCCAGTGACAGCCCCTCAGGGCCCCTAGGCTGAGTTTTTCTATCCGTGGCATGTGTTTCTTATGCACTTACTTTATGCTGCTTTGCGATGGTGTCTATCAGGAAGCTGGTTCTAATGTTGTCAACGTTTGGAACCAAGATGGATGAGTACTCCGGGATGCTGTCCGTCGGGTAGAAGTAGGGCTGGAGCCTCTTGTTCCAGTGTTCCCAGTCACCTGAGTGGCAGGCAGAATGTCATCTCCATCAAAACCGGCCCTTGGCCGGTTACGGTAAGTGACAGGAGCGATGGCTTAGACCACGTAGAAACATAAAGGGCTTCCCTAAAACACTGACGCGTCTGCTTAGCTAGTGTTCCCACTCAGTGTTGCCAGCGGTTACTTATTCTCTCATTTATTTCTCCCATGAGCATTTGTATATACACATGTATGCGTGTGCGCGTGCGCATGCGTGTGTGTGTGTGTGTGTGTGTGTGTGTGTGTGTGTGTAGGTCAGAGAATAACATCAGGTGTGACTTTTCCTCAAGTGTCATTCAACCATGGATGGTTTTACTTATCTATTAAGTTTTGTTTTGAGTATCTCGTTGGCCTGGGGCTCACTAATAAGGCCAGCCTGATGGCCAGCGAGCACCACAGATCCTCCTGCCTCGTCTTCCCTGTGTTGGGTAACACGTTCACATGCCACACCATCTTTTCTACATCCGTTCTGGGGATGAAGCTGGGGTCCCCTCACCTGCACAGTAAGCTGAGGTTTGCATTACCCACCGAGGTTACCTACCATGTCATCAATGGTAACTTGTATCTTTCTGTATTTTTAATCTCTGATGCTGCTAACAACAGGGTTTATCACATCTCATCTCCTGATCTTTACAAAGAACTGTCTTTTGGTTTCATCCTTTTTCATTGATCTCTGTTTTAATCATTGCTTGCTCTTCTGTTTACTCGGGGATTAGCTGAAACCTTTGTTCTTTTGAGCTGGAGATGGACAGTGCTACAAAGACTCCCGGTTCTGAGCCTTTCGTCGGCTGCAGCGTGGCTGTCAATGTCTCTCTGGTCTTGGAAAGAAGGTGAACCCTGCTTGTCTGAGAGCAGGCTGTCCTCCAGCCGCCAGCTAGGTAAGGCAGGGACCCTGCACCTCCAGCCACCTGTCCACTTCCTGGCCCTCGTTCAACACATCGACTATTGCGGTTTCACTGTCTGTGGACTTGTCGCCCCTGCACGGGTCCCTCTGCTGAGGTGCTGCACCCTACAAATCAACCCCTTCCTGTCCCGCTGAGACTGGCGGTTCTGAGGGGAGCTCACTAAGTGCCTGCCCACCAGAAGCCTCCTCCTCTCATGGCGAGCTTCTCCTCTGCCTTTGTCCAGTGTCTACACACTGTTCCGTATACTGTGTCCAACTTGCTGATTTTAGAGGCTAAAACCCCGACTCTAACTCATCTGGCCTGGAAGCAGGGATTTCTCCATCTATGAATGGAGCAACTCCAAAAGTGCTGATGTCCAGTGGTAACAAGAACTCACACACACACACACACACACACACACGAACACATGCACACATATATTCGTATATATATATATGTATACATATATACTATAAACATCCATATACATAGAGAGGCACATAAAACATACATATATATACAAAACATATATACATACATACACAGAGACATAGACACACACATACATTCAAACATGCATACACACACACATACACACACACTGAAGATTGAGCTGATAACAAACTGAGAGTCCTTTATGAGCACAAAGTATGTAATGCTTTGGTCCACTTCCTGGGCACAGATGCTCAGGCATGCAAATTTCATCAACACAAAATCATTTAGAGTGGGTAAGACCAGAAAGGACCCATAAGATGGCTTGGCAGCCAAAGGAGCTTGCCACCAAGCCTGACAGTCTTTGCGTTCAGTCCCCAGAACCATAGAGGGAGAGGAAAGAAACCAACTGCCAACATTGTCTTCTGACCTTCTGACAGTGACACAATTCCTCCACCTCAGGCCTTTTGAGAAGGCCTTTCCAAACACAGCCACGCACCCCTTCCCATTGGCAAGGCTCCCCCAACACCTCGAAGGTCCCAAGGAAACTCAGAAACTCCATCAGCCCTCTGCAGCATCAGGTGGGCGCAGCTGCCCAGCAGCAGCTTTGGGAAGAGAACCAGGAAACCTTTTTCCTGGAGACTGAGACCCAGCCCTCTGGTTGCTAGCTCCACCCCCCCCCCATAGCTCTCCCGCACCGCCCCCCCCCCCCCCCCCCCGCATTTCCACTCCCTGAGGCCTGTGGAGGTTCCAAGAGATGTACTACAAATTACGTCAGAGGTAAATATGTGAGGGGGGGGGCAGTGGGTTGTGATTTTGTTCTCTCAGGGGCTTCTGAGGAATTGGAGCCTGGTTCTGGACAAAAGCATCAAGTTGAAATGTGTTTGTCCAAAGGAAAGGTGAGCTGGGCCTGCAGGAATGTGCCACACAGCAGCAGTACCCAGCCTGCCGGGTTCCCTCGGTTCATTCTGACATCAGCAACACAGAGACTGGGGTACCGCTCACTAGTTGCTCCCTACGCATTAGGAAGCAGGCGGTGTGCCAGCAATTGCTTCTCGCAGCAGAGTTTTACTTTACTCCAAGTAAAGAACTCAGGAAGGCTGCTGCCAGCTCCCAGCACAGCCACCATGCGAAGCCCCATCTCTGACGTATTTTGACAGCTGCGTTTGTTGATATAGTCCCTGGCTTAGTTCTCAACCCTTCGAAATGTGTATTTTAAAGTCATGTTGCCTGAACCATAATTCGCTGCGCTTACCGTAGTCAGTGACAAAGAACTCGTACATGGTCTGGTGGGTGCCCTTGGGTATCTCTGGCAGGTCTAACTTGCTTCCGTGACCTCGTAAGAAGACTTCCAGTTTTTCTCTGCTCTCCAGCTCTAAAAGGGCTCCCAAACTCCACATCAGGCCAAACACGAACAGCTTGTGCAGATGATCGATGGACGAGACACCGCCTTCTTCCTTAGAGGGGATCAGACCTTCCAGGAGATTGAGAGACTGGAAGAGATTTCAAATAAAATCTTTTCTTTCTTTCTTTCTTTCAATTAAAAAAACAAATGTTCAGGTTTAGGGCTGGAGAGATTAGTCAGAGGTTAAGAACACTGGCTGATCTTCCAGAGGAGCCGGGTTCAATTCTCAGCAACCGCACGGCAGCTTGCAACTGCCTCTACCTCCAGGTTCAAGGTATCCAAAGGCCCTCACACAGACATACATGCGGGCAAAACACGAATGCATGTGAAATGAAAATAAATAATTAAGAAAAAAAAACCGCTCAGGCTTGAATTTTTGAAAGAAGAAGACCAAAAGCAGAAAGGGAAGAGAAGAAAGGAGGGAGGAGAGCAGTATCTCACGACACTGCCTGGTGAGCTGTGTTAGAGGAAAGCCGAGGCTTCAGGCCATGTGAGCAGGGACGGTGCTGAGCTGGGAACCGGCAGTGGCGTCTTCCACCTCAGCTCCTGCCACTGAGTCTCACTTTCCCCATCTACCTCCCCGTCTAGGTGTGTCCTAAGGTCACTTCTGGCTCCAGAGTGACAACACTCGAGTCCTCCTAATCCATCCATGCCTCCTCCCCTGGGAATTCAGACCTCAGAGCCCTCACTCCCACATCATAAAAAAATTCCCTAGACGCTAGGGGCCTCCTCCTACTCTAGACGCACTAGACAAGTGATGAGTGGGTCTAAAGGCGTCACGGGTCCTTCAGCAGTGGAGGCACAAAACACGACGAGCCTTACTTGCATGATGTAATTGCACTCCAGGAGCTGCATCTTGGGGTTGAGGTTTAGTTTCATGTACGTGTACGTCTCCTCGAAGGCCTTGTCGTACAGACCCAGGAACACGGTGGCTTCCTGCTGGGTGCGCCTCTTCAGCCACGCCTGAGGTCAAAGAACAGTGTCTGTGTTTATTAAGAAAGTGCAGGAGGGCTGGGAAGGCAACTCTTATTGATAAAGTGCATGCTCGCTTGACATGAGTTCAATTCCTGGAAGGAAGGAAGGAGGGATGGAAGGAAGGAAGGAAGGAAGGAAGGAAGGAAGGAAGGAAAGCTAGCTGAGTGTGACGGTACATGCTTATAATACCAGCGTTGGGGAGGTGAGGGAAGCCAGATCTTTGGGACTCACTGGCTAGCCAGCCTAGCCTCCTTGACAGATTCCAGGCCATTGACTCCAAAATAAAAAATAAAATAAAATAAAAGGTGTCAACGGCTTGAGGGAAAAACACCCAAGGTTGGTCCTGAGGTCTCCAAATGTACCCCCTGCACATACATACACAGGCATACACACGGGTGCACGCTGGCAGTGTGTAGGGCCCCGCCCACTTCCCGCTCCCACCTGTAATATTGGCCTCCAGCTGAGAGCCGAGCTGCTGATGTACACCATGCCCATCCTCGACACCGTCGCGGGAGAGGCGTTCTCAATGTTGTGTACCTCAAACAGCAGCTTGCAGTTGGGGGCCATGGGGATGCGGTCCCCGTTAGCCAGGGTGAGGGTCTTGTTATCGTCCAACACAGAGTTCAAGTTCTCAATCCAGATGGCGTCCACAGGGCCATCTAAAATGAGGAAGATGTTTTCACCTGCAAACAAGGACAGGGGAGTGAGGGGGGGGGAGGAGACAGGTCGGTTTTCCAGCAGCAAATAACCAAAGCAGGAACCTAAGCGAATGCTCCGCCCTTGTTTTGCAGAGGAAAGGCGAACCCAGAGGGAGGCCCCGTGCGTACCCTTTTTAGCTTTTAATGTCTTCCTCCACAGGGTGGAGAAGATCCCGTCTGTCCAGTCGTTGGTGGCTGTGTCCAGCCTGCCGAACATCTGGGGTGCGGTGATAGCCTTTGGGTTCATTCGCATCTCTCTGTGAGGCCTCCCGCACTCCGTTAAAGACTTCATCAGAATCGTTATGACCATCGTCTTCCCGGAGCCACTGGGCCCGAGAGTCATCAGGCCGTGCCGTACCAGGGAGGTCTCATATAACTGCAAGGACAAAATTGACGTGTGGGAAAACGTAGGTTTTTAAGTCTCCGGCCGACGTTTTGTCTAAGTTAGCCGAAATTTCAAAGGCCTTAAGTAATGCCCAAGTGTTCTTTGTATTATTGGATGCAGCAAGCAAAGCTAGCATCACGTTGGAAAAACAACATAAGTGATTACTTAATGACAACGTGGGACTTGAATTACATTTTAGGAAACTATTCAGGATCTGGCTCTCTGCCTCTTGTG
This sequence comes from Acomys minous, assembly GCF_964271855.1. Lineage (NCBI taxonomy): Eukaryota > Metazoa > Chordata > Mammalia > Rodentia > Muridae > Acomys > Acomys minous. The sequence goes on from NC_140495.1 coordinate 106,345,003, forward strand.
TGCTTGTGTGTGTGCAGTGTGGTGATGTCGCCCCCCAGTGGTGGAAAGCAGCAACGCAAAGCCTCTCTGGGAAGATCCGGGATGCCCCCCACACCTTCCTGGGCCTCCAGAAGCACAGCTTGACTAAACACATTTGTTGTGTGGACATGACTTATTCTAGGAACAGCACAGGGATGGGAAGACCCAAGTAAAGTGCAACAGAGGGTGCTCCTGTGCCCGCACACAAAGTGACCCCAGTCTTCCATCTACTGCAAGAAGTAGACGCACAGAGATGCTGGGTGCATGGGGACAGGAGAGGGGATTCAAGGGCACATACTGAGAACACAGCATCGAGTGAGCTGTGGACGCAGCTCAGTCATAAGACAGCTTGCCCTAGCGTACTTGAAGCCCTTGGCTTTTGATACTCACTATAAGGTGGTGCGTGCCTGTAAATCCCAGACACAGAGGCAGGAGGATCAAGGATTTGGGGCCATCCTCAACTCCGTAGGCTAGGCTATAGATATAATTTAGGTGAGCCGTACACGTGCTCACACTCACATCCACATGCATGCACACACACACGCGCGCGCGCAAAGAAACAGACTCAGGCTCCTCAAGCTCTAGGGCCCCCTGAGGTGTCCGCAGCTGGTAATACTGCCAGAGTGACTGCAAGAAGCCAGCCAGGCCATCACCGCCCATCCCAACTGCTCTTAGATTCTGGTGGCCACCAACCCTTCTCATGAGAGTTAAGTAACAGCTAGAGACCAAATGACTGCCTGATTGAGGAAAGACACGGCAAATTCATTCCTTCTAAAAAAAAAAGGAGGGGGGGGCAGGTGAGATGGCTCAATGGTTAAGAGCACTGGCTGCTCTTCCAGAGGTCCTGAGTTCAATTCCCAGCAACCATGTGGTGACTCACAGCCATCTATAATGTGATCTGATGTCCTCTTCCGGCCTGCAGGTGCATATGCAAGCAGAGCACTGTATACATAATAATAAATAAATCTTTTTTTTTTTTAAAAAAGCACACACCCTTAGGAGTCCCCTCGGGTGACCAGCAGGCATTTTAATTCGGTTTCACCACTTACATCAAAGTAAGTGTCTTGTGGTAAGATCTACTGCCGTGACCTCTGACACGCACACGCACTGTGAGTTTGCGATGTCCTCACCTGCACTAATTTGAGGTTCCAGGGCGGGTGGTTAATCAGACCTTCTAGGTTGACTTGGTTGTCCACTGCAGCCTGCAGTTCCGCATGAGTGCTACTGTCCAATTGTAACCCTGGAAACAGGTCGTTGATCAAGCTGAGGAACAGGGGCTCGTCTTCGTCAACCTAAGATGGCACACGTTAACGCAGACGTACTTAGTCGATAATCACTTCTTAGATAAGTGGGATATCTGCCTTATCCTCCTCCACTTTATTCCCAGGGGGATCACTTCCTAATCTCCGAAGCAGGCTTGCACCTTCTGGGGACCTTTCTCAACATCACCACTGAACCTACATGGCACTCAAAATGCCTTGGCATTCTATAATCCAGCCTTGACCTGGGTTTCATCTTGTTACTTTATCTGCCTCTCACAGGCTCATCTTCATGTTAACCTGGCAATGTAGCCAGGAGTAATGGCACACGCCTTTAATCCCAGCACTCAGGAGGCAGAGGCAGGTAGATCACTGTGAGTTCGAGGCCAGCCTGGTCTAAAAAGTGAGTCCAGGACAGCCAAGTTTACACCAAGAAACCTTGTCTCAAAAACAGATAGATAGATAGATAGATAGATAGATAGATAGAAAGATAGATAATAGATAGATAGATAGATAGATAGATAGATAGATAGATAGATAGATAGGCAGGCAATGTATTGTCTCACCACCATGAAAACAGAATATCGATACCTCACTTACAGTAGGAAATATCCCTTACCCTCAATAACTTCAACCAGTGGTGGCCGGAAAACTCTGCCCTAGCTGTGTCTGACCTTTATTTTTAAGGAGTAGGTTTGAGTATGCTGACTCCAACACTTTACAGATTGCCCTATTCCCTACTTCCAGTTCCTTCTCAATTTCATCTATTCTCTGGAGTTCCCCTGGTGCTTTTTATTTTAAGACTTACTTTTATTTATGTGTCTGTGTGTGGATATCTGCACCTGAGTGCAGTTACCCATGGAGGCCAGAAGAGGGCATAGGATCCCTTGGAGCTAGAGTTATAGGCAGCTTTAAGCCACTGGGCATAGGTGCTAGAAACTGTCCTCAGATATCACACACACACACACACACACACACACACACACACACACACACACACACGAGGGGGGGAGATATATATATATACATATATATATATATGGAGAGAGAGAGAGAGAGAGAGAGAGAGAGAGAGAGAGAGAGAGAGAGAGAGAGAGACTGTCTTGACTGTAAGGAGCAGAGGACCTGACCTCAGCAAGCTGGCCACCTATGATAATGGATGAGTCTTCCCTCAGTTCCCTCACTCAAATAAATGACAGTGGGCCAGTCTGCCATAGAGATGCTAAGAGGATCCAACAGAAAAGCACATGTGAAGAGGATTTGCAAAGCTATGAACTATACAGTTCTTGGTTAGCTTAGAAACTAGAATGTAAACTTCCCACATACCATTCCTTGTCACCTGACTACCCAGACCCCGTCTGCAGCACATCAGCTTAACAGCTGGCTATCACCATAACAGCCACCAAAGGGGTGGGGTCACTCCTTTAATTTCCATATGAACATTTAATATATTTTATTTGGAAATTAAGACATTTTACGTGTAGGGCCAGAGAGACGGCTCAGCAGTCGAGAGAGCTTGCTGCTCTTCCAGAGAACCCCAAGTTGGGTCCTAGCACCCTTGTCATCCAGGTCACAGCTGCCTGTAACTCCAGCTCCAGGGAATCTGACACCCTCTTCTGGGTGCTGTTCACATATGTGCACACACATTCCTCTCTCTTCTTTCTCTCTCTCTCTCTCTCTCTCTCTCTCTCTCTCTCTCTCTCTCTCTCTCACACACACACACACACACACACACACACACACACACACACACACAAGTTCTCATAGTTCCTTGTGAGTCCAGAGCTTCGGGATTAGAATTTATTACCCTGTGAATAATGTTAGAAAATCGCATTGCTGGGCTGCTGAGATGACACAGTGGATAAAGGCACCTGTCACCAAGCTTGGCAACTCGAGTTCAAGCACTGGGATCCACATGGTAGGAGAAAAAGAAGCGCCATCCTGCACTAACGACGTAGCACTACACACACACACATTTGCTCACGTGCACACACACACACATACAATAATATAATTCTTAAGATGTAGTAAGGGGGCCGGAGAGATGGCTCAGTGATTAGGAGTGCTGGTTGTTGCTCTTGCAGAGGACCACACAGTGGCTTTCGACCACCTACAGCTCCAGTCCCTCCGAGGGCACTGTACATACATGGTGCACAGGCAAACCTGTATTCAAGGGGGGGGGGGATGTAGATAAATAAAAATTTTAAACTAAAGAATTTTAAAGGAAACTGGACTGGAAATTTGGAGCAGAAGCCATCTCTCTGAGGACCTGATTTACCATACACAACCAACGAGGGGAGGCACTTCGATTGTGCACCGGTGAAATGCACCCATCGTCTTTGTGGCTATGAATGTTCAAGCTCAACAAAAGTCAGTCATGTGAGTAGAAAGAAACCAGCTCACCAGGATCCTGGAAGAGAGGAGAGTTCAGAGGCACTCACCAGTTTGGAAAGGTTCATGTCCCTTAATCCTCTCATGACCGTGCTTAATTCGCTGTCTTCCGGCCGGGCTCTCTTCTGAGACCCGAGGGTCCTCAACACGGACAGGATATTTCTCAGTCCAAAGTCATAGTGGACCTAGGACAGGGAAAGAGATGCCAAAGATGCTTCATTGAACTGTTTCAAATGTGTGCTCACCCTGTACACATGAGCAGACAGACACTCGGCTGGCGTTGCAGAGTAGCTACACTGTGAGGCGTTGACCGCTCAACTCTTCCCGCTTCCCTTTGAGTGAGAGAGAGATCGTTCCCTCAGAAAAAGCAAAGTAACATGACAGGGTTCAAGCCTTATATGTGGGTTCAGAATAAGACAGCTGGATGCAGTCTGAGAGCAAACAATAGGTTTTAAATGCATAGCCTGTGGGTTACACGTTGACGACTGCATTTGCACAACATGCTTGAACTAACTTCCCAGACAGAGAAAAGGACTGGTGCCTCTGGCAAGTTAGGGATTGGGGAGAGAGGAAGCTCTGCACACTGATTGTGGTGGTGGCTATATTAATCTTCACGTGTGGTGTAAATGCACACACGTGCACACACTACAAGTGCACACATATAATAGGCCAAACTCTCAAACACTCTTGTCCACTGTCAGACTTCAAGTTTTGTTGCTGTACTCCCAATCACAAGATGCCAATACTGGAGGAAGCAGAGTAAAGTTACACATTTGGGCTTTTTTTTTTTTTTCCTATTCCTGAGAATCTCCAAGTATTTCTGAATCAAAAGTTTTAAAATGGGTAGCCAATAAGTTAAGGTCACAGTAAATATACTTAGGAGAAACTCCATGTGTTTGTTTGATCTCACTGATTAGCATCTATCAAGGTAAAATACCCAAGTTAAAACCATGACTGAGGAGTTAGAGGGACAGACCAGTGGGTAAGAACACACACTGTTCTTGCAGAGGACCCAAGTTCAGTTCCCGGGACCCACAGCTGGCAGTTTCCAACCAACTGCAAGTCTAACTCAGGTGGATCTGATGATGCCCTCTTCTGGCCTCTATGGGCACTGCACTCACAGGCACATACCCACACATGCATACACATTTTTATAAAAATCGAAACAAAAAAAAACCTTAAAATCTATACAAGAATAATAAATATGTTCTTACCTGTTTAGTAAGTTGCTCTTCACAGAGTTTATAGAGAACATAAAACTTTTGCGCCAAGATAACATTTTCAAGAAAACCACAGCTTGCAAGTTTAACCCGCATGATGATCTGCAGATTAATACATTTTTAAGCAACTTTAGTGGCTGGGGGTGGGGGGGGAGGCAGAGTAAAGCAGAATACATTACCCTCAGAAGTCCTGGTACATACCTGCCTGTCAGGAACCATCATTGCAACCGTTCTAAACTGGATCTTTAGGTTTTCTGGCAGTTCCTGGCGCCCAGCATAGCCGGGGTTCTAAGAGTTAAAATATATTTAAATTTCAATTATTGGTTCAGTTTTTATTTCCTGGATATAAATACATTTCAGGCACCTAATTCAGATTCTAAAGCAGTACACAAAAAATATTAAATTTATAGAATGCCCTTGCTTTCTCAAAAATGTGTACTGGGCCATCCATATTTAATAGAATTTCATATCATACCTTTTTTAATATATCCATTTTCAAATCATTATTAAAGTCACGCATAGTTTTGCATAGCAAAAAAAAAATGACTCTCACAGTCTAGGAGAAGACAATGGGCATTAGTATAACTTCTTCCTTCAGATTGTAAGATCATGCTCACTCTCCAGGCCCTCTTGAAGGTAGATTAGTTTTTCCCCATGAGACCTGTGTGGGTCTTTTTTTTTTTTTTTTTTTTTTTTTTTTTTTTTTTTTTTTACTTTTTCCTTTTCTATGGCATCCAACAATGACTAAGATGACATACAAAGCTGACCCTGTCTCTTAGCCCCCATCCTAGTCAACCCGTAGTGGGCATGAGAAAGGAAACTCTTTGTGGTTTTAAGCAATTCACATTTGTAAGTGCTGCTCTTACATTCAGTTCCTAGCACACCCACATCATGTAGGTCATGACTACCAGTAAACTTCAGCTCCAAGGGATTCAGCGCCCTCTTCTGGCCTCTACATGCACCTACACCCACATGCACATACCCACACGTAGACACACATAATTAATTTTAAACAATTTTGTATACCCACATGAATAGAGTCCATGACTTTTGGTCCATTTATCCTGTAATACATAGACTGATCTATTGATATCTGCAACAATTAAACACATTGACTTTCATTTAAACCCTGTGTTCTCACCATTGTTAGGAAGATTCCAAATTCTGGATTTAAATCCACACAATCGCCATCTGAGAAAATAAACTGTTTTTTCCTCTCTTTCCTCGCTGTCAAAACTATGTAAATTTGTTGGGCCGCCACAGATAAAACAGGCAATTCAATTCTGTTAAACTCATCAAAACAGCCCCAGGAACCCGACTGTGCAAGACCTGGCACGAGAAACAGTTAATTTGCAAAGCTTCACTTTGTGAGGCACCTTCCTGATAGCAATCACTTCTCCAAAGTGCTTCCCCATAATTGTGCCTAAACACAACTTGTGTAAAGTTTCACATCGGGCTTTTTATGAAGGCATATGTCATTCTTGTCCTGGGGAATGTTTAATTATTTGCATATCATCAGCAAGCAGTGAAAACCGTACAGTGTCGAAAGGAAAGCACAAATATGCCATCGTAGGCAGGTTTCCTGAGAGGTGATCAAGTTGGAGCCTGTCTGTAAGGACCACCTTCAGTGAGCTTGGAGCAAAACAACTCTCTGGTCTCTGGGGGAAATGGCAGATGAAGGGGTGCCCCTCTGCCAGGTCCGATCTGTCTGTTTTCTTTTATTACAGTGAGATAGGAATGCCAGGCTGCAGGTTGAGAGAGAAAATGGCCAGAGGGTTTTTTTTTTTTCTTTCTTTCTTATAAAACCAAGCACAAAGGCAAACCTGGTGAGCATACACGCTGTTCCTGGCAGAGTCTCTAAGGACGAAAAATCTTCATCACCTGCGGCCATGTAAACTGCTTTATCCCTTCTGCCATGAGCTGCCCAGCCCCCTCCTCTCCCGCTTGGGGACTCCCACTCTAACGATGTTGGGATGTTCATATCTGTCCCTCTAATGCTTGTATGTTTCTTTCTGTCAAGCCCTCCATCTCCTCATCTTTTTGCAATGCACTATTTTGACATCTCGGGGGGGGGGGGTAAGGGGGCTATTTTTTTTCCCCCTTGGAAGTCGTAGTTTCATTCTCCTTGTATCCCAGCTGCGGTTTTTCCTCCTAGCAGCCTGTTTTTCTTTAGTTGGGTGAACAGCATAAAGTCTCGAATGTCTCTGAAGCTATTAGTGTCACTGAGTTTGCTTGGCTTTCTTCTGTTTCCTCGTCAATTTTACTTAGCCTTTACTTTCTTTCTTCCTTCCTTCCTTCCTTCCTTCCTTCTTCTTTCCTTTGTCCTTCCTTCCTTCCTTCTTCCTTCCTTCTTCCTTTCTCTATGTGCTTTTTTCTTCTTTGAGACAAGGCCTCATGTATCCCAGACTTGCATTGAACCCACTCTGTAGCCGAGGCTGGCCTTGAACTCCTGATCCTCCTGCCTCTACCAGCTGAGTACTGGAATTACAGGTGTGCACTGCCATACACTGCTGATATGGTACTGAGGATGGAGCCCAGGGCTTCGTGAAAGCTAGGCAAGAACTCCATCATCTAAGCTATATCCCTGGCCCTGGAGTGTCTTCTGGTTACACTGAGATAATGGGGTTCTGATACATTATTTCTTTTTTTTTTTAAGATTTATTTATTTATTATGTATATAGACTTTGTTCTAGATGGTTGTGAGCCACCATGTGGTTGCTGGGAATTGAACTCATGGCCTTTGGAAGAGCAGTCAGTGCTCTTACCCTCTGAGCCATCTCTCCAGCCTCAATACATTATTTCTTAACACAAATGCAAACTCCTGCTTGGGATGCATGCTTCTGGTGCCTCGCAGGAGGGGACAGGAAAGGATGGAGCGCGCGCCCTGGGGCTTGGAACTTGCCACCTGACCCAGCTCCTTGGCCTTCCCTCCCTCGCCAGGGCCCTGACTGCGGATGTTCTCTGGCGGGACTCCTACTTCAGAGAGCTGTGCTACGGAGCCAGTCGGAGCAACGACACTGACGTGCCCTCATATGCGCTGCTTCTCCGTGTTATCTGAAATCACCCCCTGCCTACCCACCTTCTAAAATTTTTCTCAAGAATTCCCCATCTTTGATGGCCAGCCTGCTTCTTGTTTTCCAGCCTTGCCAAGCTTGATAAGAAAAAGAAATCTTCATTTCGGTGGGCTTTAGCACAGCAAAGGGAATTCTATGAAGACCATCTCTCCTCCCTTACCACTTCAGACCGTTACAAATTGATTCTGTCTTCAAATTATTCAATGCATGCTCTATAACACAATCAGTAGTATTGAACCATACTGAATTTATGCTACCCGGTCGCTTTTAATGCGGAAAGATGGCCATAGTATATAAACCAACCTAGTCTAACGATGATAGGGTCGTTTTAGATTTATATCAGAAAACAAAGGGGGGCAATGGAGACTAAATCCATCAAAAACTATTAGACACTTGCCTTTGAAAATCCTTCCCAGGCCTCGGAAATCCATCTGATCTGAGCAGTTGAACACAACCACGTACTTCCCCAAACACCTGCCCATGTCTTTTGTGGTTTCCGTTTTACCGGTCCCGGCGGGTCCTGCTGGAGCGCCTCCCATGTTCATCCCCAGAGCCTGAGCCAGCGTGATGTAGCACCTGCAATGCAGGAAGGAGCCAGCGGGCCTGAGGGCTCAGAAGGGCCCGCTCCACACGGAGCTTGAACCGCCCGCCCACGCACAACACGCAGCCAAACAAGAGACCGGGCGGAAAAACCGAGAGGAAGCCGAAAACATGAAATGGTTCTGCTGCAGTTTTGCCTGGAAGCGGACTCAGTTAACATGGCAGAAGTAAATGATCCAACATGCGGTTTCAGTTGACGCTACAGACCTTTGCTGAGTGACTTCCGTGTACAGCGTACTGAACTGAGTGTGCTGGGGTACATAAACGTGGAAATGATCCACACCTTGCCTGGGGAAAGGATCCGCCATCGACTGACAGACTCGACCAAGAAACTTCACGTTAGGTTCCGTTTCCACGTCTGAGAAACTGGGCGGTTGGCAGGCACTCCTATAATACCCAGGAGGTAGAGGCAGGGGGATGCCTGCCAGTTTCCTACCAGTCGGGGGATACACAGCGAGTTCCATGCAAGCCAGGGCTCCCGAGTGAGACTTTATCTCCAAAAAACCAAAAACAAGCAGAAGGTGATGCTTGCTTCCTTTCACCTCGCTGTGAGTTCTGGGCCACTCTAGTCTACATAAGTGTCAGGTCAGCCAGGGGGTACACAGTGAGACCCTGTCTCAAAAATAAATAAAAGAATAAAACCCAACCAAAAAAAAAAAATCCAAAACACAACGAGACTAAATTAAATGCTATCAAAGGCACTTTCCTTTCTTGAAATGTTATTAGCTTCCTTCATGGTTTGGGGCATTTTTCACTTTCACAATCTCAAAACCATTATTAAATTACTCACAGCAAACATTCGGTCTTGCTTTTACTCTTTCATCCGTTTCTACTTCATAAAACATTAATGCGTTTGTTCATGTAAGCAACAGGGAGGATTATTTCATTGTTCCGCTGCCTTTGATGACCCGGCCCAGACCCAAGATGACAACAGCATGCATTTATGAATATTTCAAGTGTTGTTTTTTTTTTTTAACAGCAGTCTGAGCATAGCATTTAATTACCAAGTGGAGCTGCAAGCACCGGGCTTCCTACCTATCTGTTAACGGGGTGATCACAAGGCGATCCGTGCATCCCAGAAATTCATTTTGGTAAATGAAATCAACATCCGTGATGGACACCACCGTCTGATCCAGATCTTCTTTGAAATAAAATCTGCTCTGTTTCAGCCATTCAAAGTCAGTAACAGACTTGATATGCATTTTTACCTTGGAGGCAGGAAGCAGGAAAAGTTACAAACCGAGGGGCAACAGCCTATAACCTAAGCAGGTGGGTGGTCATGAGTCACTGGTCCAGGAGCCTAGTCAGTCTCTGTTTGACAGTATTTATGGCTTGCCTTCTTTTGTGCTGGGACTATACTGGGTGAACATAGTTAGTAAACATAGTGTCTGCTTTCTGGAGCCTACCAAAAAGGTAGGAGTGGGGCAAAGTCAAGAAATTTCAACGAAATATAAGCCACACTACTAAAGAGAGTCAAGGGAGATGGCCCAGCAGGTAAGAGAACTTGCTGATCTTGCAAAAGACCCAGGTTTGGTTCCCAGCATCCACAAGGGCAGCTCACCTCCGTGGTAACGCCAGTGCCAGGGGCTCTGGCTCCCTCTTCTGGCCTCCACAGGCACTGCATGTACACGGTGCGTGCATGTGTGCACGTGTGTGTGTCTGTGTGTGTGTGTGTGTGTGTGTGTGTGTGTGTGTGTGTAGGAAAATATTCACACACATTTTTAAAAAAAATTTTTTTTACAGAGAAAAAAATTCAAGGCCCATGGAAATATGTAGCAATAGGACCTAACCCGGACTAGGAAGCCAGAAATGGGTCTTGGAGGAAAATATATCTGAAGTAAAAACCTGGCTGAAACAGGAGACGTCAAGCAGGGGAAGAAGAGGCCCAGATCTACTAACGTGTTCAGCAACTGGAAAATGTTCCATCTTGCTGAGGCCTACGCTTAAAGGACAGAATGTGTGTTGGGGCCTTAAAGGGTCACGGGAAGAGTTTGGGAGGCTCTCTTAATAGCAATTAGAAGCCACTGGAGTGCGATAAAGAAGGGATGCACAGCCATGTATACACTCGTGTCTCTCTGCCCTGGCACTACGGTTTGCCTTCCAATGTGACAGGTCTCCAGCATGCACCTGTGAGGCAACAAGCTCCAGGCTCTCACCTCCATGGCTGTGACTTCAGAAACCACTCTGTCACCAAAGAGACAGAAAGCAAGTCAACACTTTTAGGGACCCACTACAGCCACATTCTGAGGCACTTGGTGACTTTCCCCTCTAAGCCTGGAGAACCCTCAGTCCTGCCCACTCTAGGAAACAACCAGTAAGCCAAGTTTCCAGGGGCTCTGACTCCGTCTTCTGGCCTCTTTGGGTATTGCATGCACATGATGCAAATGCATACATGCAGACAAACCCTAATACACATAGGATGTATACCCCCGAGGTCACTTCCAGGTCATTCCAGATGACACTAGAGATGGGCTTCTGAAAATGTCTTTTTTCGGTGTTTGCATGCCCACCTGGACAGGCACCGCTTTACCCACATCTCACTAAGCCTTGCTATTTATAGTCCCGCCGTTTTGAAGCATGACCACGCCCTTCCCTCCAGCTAAGGATTCTGATTTCCCACATTAAATGAGCTTCTCTTGACTTAATATGGCTTGGGTCCAGCCCCAGAGGCCACACCCCCTGACTCAGGAACCACAGCCACAGAGATGCAGTCAGCTAGGAGCTGTCGACAACCCACTAAGGTTGTTAAGAATGAGGAGGGAGGGGAAAGAGAGGGTCGCCAATGTAGGTATCCAATTCTGACGGTGCAGTATTATAGACTTTAAGGATTATACACATAAGAGGCATATATGCCGGCCACGTGACAGTTAAGTTAGGACGCAAACCAACTCCAAGATCAAGAGTGATGAAGACACAAGGAAAACAGTTTCGCTGTTTTGTACCCCTGTTTTGTTTTACTCTTGCCAGCTTTTGTGTTTGTGGTGCTTGGGAGTAAACCCAGAGATTCATAAAGGCTAAGCAAACACTCTAGCTGGGCACAGGGGCACATGCCTGTAATCCCAGTTCTCAGGGAGGCAGAGACAGGTGGATCTCTGTGAGTTCAAGGCCAGCCTGGTCTACAAAATGAACTGTGGGACAGCCAAAGCTACATAGAAACCCTGTCTCAAAAAACCAAGACCAAGCAAACAAACAGAACATTCTACCACTGAACTCAATTCCAGCACTAGAAAAAAATAAAAATCGATTAAAAAAAATCCATTCTATACAGAAAGGCTTTCCTCAGCACTGAGTTTTAAAATAAGTTTCTGCCATGGGGCTTCTATATCAGTCAGGGGTGTATAAACACACCCAGCAGTGTGTTCACAGAAGATGCAAAATCAGATTCCACATCAGCGTTCCTGAGGTGGACATCCTTGATTGTCAACAAATAACTTTGAGTCTGCAGAGGCCGAAACAAAATGCCAAATCATGATTAGTATGATCTGGAGAAACCCTGATTGCTGCTTAGCCCATACTTTTAAAAATGCATATATTCATTTTGTGTGTGCACGCACGTGTGTGCCTACATGTGCGTGCACACCCACGCACGTGTATGCGCAATTGCCCAGAGACGCTAGACAGGGAATCAGATGCCCTGGAATTGGAGTTCCGGGTGGTTGTAAGCATCCTGATGTCCTCTGAAAGAGCAGCAAGTGCTCTCAACCGCTGGACCACCTCTCTAGCCCCTTTACTTGCACTCTACTTTGCTTTGGGCTCACTCGGGAGTCTGATTCTGCAGAACTAAAGATCCTGCTTTCTGGTAAGTTCACATGTGAAGCCAACGCAAGCCCTCAGCAAATGCTGTTTTGAAAAATGAGCCTGTAGACCGTGAGGGAATCGATGGGCTGGCCGAATTCCTTCAAAGAGTCATCAATACATATTACTTATAGAAGCGGAGCTTTTGGTACAGGCTCGGAACAGGCAGTCTGTGATCAACGTCTCTGCAAAAATTCCTGAGCTGTATGGATTATGTGCCTTCAACAAAGGGGAGTGATGTTTTTAAAGATGGATCGGACAGAGGAGAAGAAAGTGATGGCACAGACTAAGACTGTCAAAAGGCAGGGTACGACAGTCACCAGGGTCTCCTGTCCTGTTGGGATAGTGTTGATTGTCAAGGGGACAAGCTCAAGAATCACCCGGACAGCCCACCTACTGTGCATGGCACCACTCCCCAACTTGACTCTTGGGCTGTGTAGGAAAGGAAGCTGCGGTGTCTGGTTTGAATGAGAGCTGTCTCCCACAGATTCGTGTCTGTGACTTTAGCTGGGTATGGTGGTGTATGCCTTTAATTCCAGTACTCAGGAGGCTGAGGCAGGAGCCATCGCTTTGAGTTTGAAGCCAGTCCAATCCACATAGCAAGTTCCAGACTACCTGAGAGACACGGTGAGACCCTATCGCAAAAATATGTGTGAGTTCATCACAGTAAAGTGATTTAAAAACAAACAGTCGCCAAAAACAACAAACAAAAGACCCAGAAACCAAATTTCTCTTGAGGAAAGACATGCACTTGTTTGAAGCACCCAGCACACCTGCTCAGGCGTGGACAGCTGTGAAAGAGAACCACATGTGGCGGGGAAAGGGAGGGCTGTGTACATTCATCCTTCTAACTATTGTTCAGCTGCCCACTCTGAGTTACCAGACTAAATCCCCCCCACCCCACCCCCGGGCAAGGCGAGGGGTGGGGGCGGGGGTAGAGGTGGGGTTGGGTGCAGGGTACTTTACCAAGTCATCAAAAATATCTCTCTGGTGCACGTGGATGGTGATCAAAGTCTCAAACTTCACTCTGTCAAACTTGCTGAGGTCATGCGTCGTCTGGCTAATGAGCGTGTTTAAAATATCCAGAAACTTCTGGTTGGTTATTTGCATGATCTTGCGGTCATCTTTCGCATTGTTTAAGGCCTCTTCTGAGTCATGCGTCCACAGCATCTGAATCCCCAGCAGCCCAACCTGCGAACAGCAGACAAGCATGGACGGCATGCTTACGCTGAGCCTTGGCTGCCGTGCATTCACATGAGGCAGACAAGGGTGGGTGCCTTTAAGCTTTAAATAAAAATGTTATCTGTGTGTGTGTGTGTGTATGTGTGTGTGTGTGTGTGTGTGTGTGTGTGTGTGTGTGTGTGTGTACATATATATTCTAGGAGGGGATACAATAAAATGTAAAAATAGTCATCATTTCCAAGGAGTATAAATATATGTAATTTTTATTCCTTCTTTCATAGTTTTCAAATTCCAGGTTTTTATAGCAATGATCCGTTGCATTCATAATCTTTAAAAATATGTTCTGAGCGAAAGCAGAAATGAGGTATCAAGCAATTTTTTAAAATTAACTTGATAGCAGGCAGATTTCAGTTATTTGAAAAAAATTGCTTTAAAGAAATAATATATGCGCACACTAAAAGAAATCTGGGAAGCTGCTCAGTTTTTCTATTACTTCCTGCTCAGTACCCTGACTGCTCTGAACCTGCTCCTAATTCTCCTCCTAACGCTAACTCCCCGGTCTGAATGAGACTTGCATATATACAGTGGTATACACTTTCCCAGGATAGAGAAAATTTGCCACCTTAATGCTAAGAGGCCTGCTAAGCCAAAGAAACAGGCCTCTTAGCACTAAGGTGGCAAATATATGTTTTTCGAGACAGGGTTTCTCTGTGTATCTCTGGCTGTCCTGAACTCACTCTGTAGACCAGGCTGGCCTCAGACTCAGAGAGACCCGCCCACCTCTGCCTCCTTAGTGCTGGAATTAAAGGCATGCACCACGACACCTGGCCAGAAAATAAATTAAAAAAAAAAATCTTTAACACAAGCATTAAAAAATTTCAAGGCAACTATAAAACATTAAAATCGCAGCATTAAAATAATCTCCACGGTTAAGTTGATCCCTGTCTGTGCTTGTACAGCTTGAATAACTAATGCTCAATTGTTTTATGTCTCCAGAATGTGCTCATTAATTTGGGAACCAACTGGAGTTCAGGCCAGGGCAGGAAACATAGTTGGGACAAACTCTGTCTTGTTTGTTTGTTTGTTTTCCCTTAGGAATCTTAATTCTGCCTCATGCCACTTATGAAGAGACTGAAAACCACTTTCCACTTGTCCTGGGTGAAGTGTTAATGCAAGTGCCAGGTCCTTATCCCCGACACTGGGGCTTCGTGATACTTGGCACATGACAGGGAGCTTGTAAGAGACATGGGGCAGAAGAACCGTTGTTGGCACAAACATCCGCTCCCACCATGACAAGCTGAGACTCACATCAGGAACACGTGCGGTTATTTCTCCTGTGTGTGCCCATCTCCCTATCCGGATCCTTTCTCTATACAGTGAGATACGTGCACACAGACATTTATAACGGTGCTTCTCAGCACGCCCAGTGCTGCAGCCCTTTAATACAGTCCCTTGTGTTGTGGTGACACACACCCCGCCCCCACCCCCACCTCCCCCACCCCCCGCCCAACCATAAAATTATCTTCATTGCTACTTCATAGCGGTAATTTGGCTACTGTTGTGAATCACAAGGTAAATATCTGATATGCAAAGGGGTCACGACCCACAGGTTGAGAACCGCTGGTGTTTAAGATGGAATTTTTTTTTTTCCATGCACCGCTTGAGTCTTGGCATACGTCCTTACGGGTGGGAGAAGAGGCAGAGGAGGAGGACTAGGCGTGGCTGAGAACAGAGCAGACGGACGAGCAGGTGCTTACTGAGGGTGCTGAAGCAACCTCCACACCGCCAGGCTAAGCGCGACCTGCTCTCTAGTCCCACATATTTCCATTTGGGGGGGACAGTGTGGACCTCACCTGCGCTGGGAAGTGGCTGAGGAAAGGGAGGAGGAGAAAGCCCGAATCGCTGATCTGATAGTAGGCAGACCGGATTATATTATGTAATGACGACATCTGGACCTTCAGCAAGTCCAGGAGCCAAATCTCTACGGGACCTTTGGCCATAACAGCAGTATCCAACTAAAATAAAATAAAATAAAATAAAAGCGAATTATTAACACGCTGTTTTGGCAAATTGTCACAATTGATAAACCCTAGTGCTATAACACAGAGTAAGTTCTTCTATAGTTTATGTCAGATAGTTATTGGTTTATTTTGTGTATGTGAGCACTGTATGCACGTGTGTGTGTATTTAAATAAGTGCACCCATGCATGTGCAGTTGCCTCAGCTTTATACTTTATATTTTATTTGCATTTCTTTCTCTCCCCCCACCTCTCTTCCTCTGTGTGTGTGTGTGTGTGTGTGTGTGTGTGTATGTGTGTGTACGTGTGCCCAAGGAGGCTAGACAAGGGTGTCAGGTCTCCTAAAGCTGGAGCTATAAGGTGCTTGTGAGCCACCTGATGTGGGTGTTGGGAACCAAAGACGTATCCTCTGAGGGGGAAGCTAACACTCTGAACCACTGAGCCATCTCTCCGGCTCCCTATGCAAAATATTGAAACCACGGGTGAAATAAGTTAAAAAAACATGACTATAAGGGACGACAGAGATCTTGTTCACTAATGTTATCGATGATTTTTTTTTTAAAAAAAATGAACATGAGAGAAGCTAAATGATTTATCTACACTAATTCATAACAAAACTAGAGTTTAAAAAAAAACTGGAACCCAGGGTTGCTCACCCTGCTCTCCACACCCTTTATTGTTCATAAGCGAATTGCATTCTTCTCAACCTACCACTTGAAGGAAATCCTAATAGAAAAAAATTTTCAATTACCATAATTTTTTCTCCTTCTCTTGATATCACAGCCATCATTCGGTCATAGTCTTTTGAATGAAATGTCACCTCGTTTATGTTGTCAGACACCGCAGGGAGATGAGGCTGTAGGAGACACAAAGGCAGAGCCAAAACATCATGCATGGGGCAAACACAAACGCTACGACGACGATGCCCCTTTAAAGCCTTAGTAGAGGCTGGAGAGGTGGCTCAGCAGCTAAGAGCATTTCCTGCCCTTCCACAGGACTCAGGGTCAGCCCCCCTGGCATCCATCCGTATTGGGCAGCTCACAACCACCTCTAACTCCAGCTCCAGGGCTTTGGTGCCCTCTTCTGGCCTCCATGGGTACTGCACTCATGTGTACATACACATACACAAAAAATATAAATAAAATAATTTTAAAGCATAAAACCTTAGTATATTTTACTTTCTTATCTCAAAACTAGAAAGGAAATGGGGGGGAAAACAGCAATATAAACTACTACAAAACCTGATTAACTTAGAGTCCCAGTATTTGCTGAAAACACGGTCTCCCTATACAGTTCAGTTTAGCTTGGAACTTACTCTGCAGCCCAAGCCGATCTTGGACTCTGCTCCTCTTGCCTCGGCCTCCTGAGTGCTGAGATTACAGTTGTATGCCATGGCAACCAACTGTGGCCCACTTTTTTAAATCCTATAGAATATTGTCCCCAAGTCCCGCAAATGTCACTTCTTGTACTACAGACTCGGTGGCCATCCCTTTCTGCTCTCCAGAGAGAGACTGAACCATACCATCCCACCCAGTTTCCCTGACAGGCACAGGTCCCTCTCACTTTTTCTCTTAATTGTCTTTTCCTTTCACGGCTCTTACATGTCACAGGCCAAAGAAACGGAGAGACTATAAAAACCGAGAGCCTGGCAAGGTCTCACGGCTAGTGAACGGTGACTGTTACACACCACCCTCACTGGGCTGTGTGAGGTCAATAGGCTCTAAGGCCATAGAGGATAGGACATTTTCTCATAATATTTTTCAGGTGGGTGTGTGCAGGTATGCATTCGTGTGTGTGCATGTATGTTGCAGGGAGTGCACAGAACATTACATGTTATTCTTTAAGCACCATCTAACTTGTTTTGTGAAACAGGGGCTGGAATTTATTAAGTCCGCTAGGCTAGCTAGCCAGAAAACCCCAGGAGTTCACCCATCTCCTCTGCCTCCTCAGTATGCACCGCTGTGCACAGGAGTTTGTTTGTTTGTTTGTTTTTTAATGTAGGTTCTGGGGCTTGAACTTGGGTCTGCTTGTTTGTGTGGCAAGGGAGCCATCCCCCCAGCTGTATCATCATGGCTTTTGAGTCTCATCTTCCCTGCCTTGCACTGTTAAAGATGTTAGCTTTATTTTCCTTCTTGAGAGCATATCCCACGGATAAAGCGACTTAACCCTTGCATGTCCGGGTTGTACCTGTATGGTGTGGGAGTCACTAGCCTGTCCGAGGATTTCCAGCAGAACCGGATCGGAGACGAAGAAGAATCTCGGAAACAGCAATCGCTTCTTTTCCAAATACCTTCAAACAAATCAAGAGTGATTCCTTTGGGGTGTTTGTGTATGCGTGTGTGTGTGTGTATGTATGTGTGTGTGTGTGTGTGTGTGTGTGTGTGTGTGTGTGTGTGCGTGTGCGTGTATTTGTTTTGGCCATTAAGAGAATAGAAAGCACCAACAGGCATTTCCCAGCGGCCTCTGGGATAGTTGGTGAGAACCAAAGTCCAGCAGGAAAGGCACTTAGGGTAAACAAAGAGGTTTCAAAGCAATAAAGGAAGGGAGGACAAGGCCACCCACTGCCTCTCATCTTCTTTCTCACGGGAAGCCTCCCTGTGAGCCTTTGTCAGAGCATTGGGCACTTCATGATTTAAATTTGGGATGAAATTATCTCCAACCCAGAAAATGTTGAGGACAACACGGAGGACACCTCTCCCTGCAGCTGGGGCAGACGGATAAACCTGGATGAACCAGGACTCGTCACCACCATATTTTAAATAGAAATCAAGGATGGATTCCACTTTAGCTTATAAACGCTTGCAGAAAGGTCTTTGGAAGACAGTGTCCGTGCCATTTGTCTGGCCAGCTCTCCTCTTACTGCACACCTCTTCTCCACGCCCCAAGTGGGATCAATATAATCCCCTAAAAGAGAAATCTACATACACACCCTGGAATCTGTAAGTGAGACTGCTTGGGAAGAGGGCCCCTGAGATATAATGAGTTGGAAGGTCTGTTTTTCAAGAAGACTGTTGGGTTTATTCAGTGTATGTGTACGTCCCATGGTCCCAGGGAAACAAAGCCCTAGACCCAGATGGGTCCTACACCCAACAGCAAGAGCCCTCACAAAAGAAACAGAAGAAATGAAGGCCACGTGAAGAGCGCACACGTCGGGGTTATGACACGAGCCAAGGCAGCCCCAGAGCCACCCATAGCTCTGCCACAAGCTCCCAGGGGAGCCAACACCTTGAATTCACACTTCTTGCTGCCAGAACTGGGACAGGGAAGGGGGAAAAAAATGTCTGACGCATTAAGACACCAGTTGGTGGTCACTGGCACGACAGCCCTGGGAAGCAAATGCAATGCCTTAGCCCACTCACCCCGAGTCTTTCTTAATGAGAAATTGAGTTTACGGGAGTTTCAGGTTCCTATTTCCGGTGGGACCGGCCCTAGGAACACCGGAAACGCGGACAGAACTGAGTGAGTGGCTGGACAGAAGGGCGGGCCCTTACCCTGTGAGGGACTTCTGACAGACTTCCAACTGCTCGTGCAAATGAGGCAGGAGCTGCCCCATCGTCTCGTCCCCGACACAGCAGCTGATCACGTTAGGGTTCTCGTGAGCTCGCTGCATTATTTTTACCCACGCCTTGTCAATATTCTGGAAACGTTTGGCTTCCTAAAAGCAAATCCAAAGTTGGGTAAAGACGAGGGTCTGGATAACTGAGGAGAGCGAGCAGCGCTCCACTTTAAATTCCTTTTCTTCAGATGCAATCATTTAAACAACAACAACAAAATTTTTTCTTCATTTTTTTTCTCCTTAATCCTAAAGAGCGAGGCCCCAAACCCATCAAGCCACTTATTAAAATGCTCTGTGATGACAATGAGGTTTATCACTTATTTGTCTCCTTGCATTTAATATAGTTCTGAAGTGCCACATGATTAATTTGCCGAGCTGCCGACTTAAAGTTCAAATCTAGTCTTTCATCACCCCAGGTGTTTTCGGCTTGATGAGCCAACTGGAGAGGCACAGAGATAATTTGATCTCGGGGATCTTGGAATAATCATGGCTCCAACGTTACCTCAGGGAAAAGGCAAAGGGAGGAGGGAACAGCGAGGGCACAAAACAAAGCCTCATTTACATACTTGCAAATAAAAACTTTCTACGCCCTGTGGACAATATTAAGTTCTTCATTCAGTTGTAAAAAAGAAAAAAAAAAAAGAAAAAAAAAAGAAAGAAAGAAAGAAAAATGCCTCTGGAAATTAGCACAATTTTTGTCTCTTTTTCAAGTGCTATTTTCCAATTAAAAATGGACTTTAACATTAGAGTCTAAAACAAAGTGTGTTGCAAAGAGAAATGAGCCATTTTCCTGCTTTTTTTTTTATCCTTGATTTATAATCTGCATCGATCCTGTCTTTAGGCGGGCGGATTTAGGGGGAGCAGGCTTAACGGTGTAAGAGAGAAGTCACCATGAGAGTAAACGATCTATCACTGAACACTGGTTTGGTTTTGAGACATTGTCTCGTGAAGCCCAAGGCTGGCCGTGAACTCATCATGTACTCAGGATGACCTTGGATTTCTTATCCTCTTGCATGCCGGGATCGCAGGCAGGTGCCACCCCACACAGTTTATGTGCCGCTGGGAAACCGAACCCAGAGGCCCATGAATGCTAGGCAGAACCACATGCTTGGCCTGCTGGAAAGGCTCCCAGTATACAGCACCTTTGAAAGTCTCAACGCATATTTCTAAAACGGGTTCTTCTTTCTAACTGTATGTTCCTGACCAGCTAGTAGTGGGTTTACTATTAGGTAACTGAACATAGATTAATTTTATTGGTGATAACTCGATTGACTAATTTTATTGGTGATAACTCCATTTGAAGACCAGGCTGGCCTCAGACTCACAGAGATTCGCCTGCCTCTGCCTCCTGAATACTGGGACAAAGACATAGATGGCACCAAATATTTTTTTTTAATATTAATAGGGATCGAACCAAGGATTCCATGAATGCCAGGCAAGCACTATACCACTGAGCTATATAGCCAACCCTCTCTTTAATTTTCATTCTGGGAGGGGTCTTTCAAAGTAGCACAGGAAGGCCTATCGACAGAAAATTCCCCTGCCTCCGCCCCCCTGAGTAGCTGAGATCACAGAACTGTACCGCCGGGCCAAGATCACCAAATGACTTTATAAAGACTTGCAAAAGCTCTGTTTACCTGAGGCAGCTGTTTGGCAATGTCCCCGCCTACAAAGACAGCTTCGAGATAGACCCACAGGTTCTGCACCACCAGCCACTCCTCAATGATGTCCGAGGAAGTTGACAACTTGAACACCCAGTTCTGGATGTTTTTTTTAAACGGAGCGTTATACCTAGAAGTAGAGGACAGAAGCCATGCTTCCTACTGTGGCCGGTGCTGGGGTACAATCTGCTGACACATTAGGGTTTCGCAGATCTCTGGGAGGAGGAGGAGGAGGGACTTCCAGAGTGAGAAACTTCTCAAATAAGCGTGTACTCTCCCTAGGAGGGCTCTACACACTGCTGGGAACTGACTTCCAAATGAACCATCCTCCCCGACAGCTGTGAAAGCATTGAGTCATATAGTGTCATAAGTGTATTTTACCAGGTTATGTACATGTAAGTATAAGGTTCAAGGATTCAAATCCAGTGCTCTCCTATAGCTTCCCTAGCTGCCTGCATACATGTGACATACACACAAATATACACGGGTGCAAATATATGAAATTTTTTTAAAGACCCTATTGCAATTAGCTAGGAGGACTGAGGCTACAAATACTCAAACCAAAGACCTGAATCTCTTGGCTGCTGTCTTTCTCCACCAGCCCATTTCAAGAGCCTGTCTTCTGGCAAAGTCAGGATGGCCAATCTGCAATGACCCATGGGAATCACCAGCCCATGAAGGCCAGGAACCAATGACTACGCTAAGGTCACCTTGGTTAGGAGGACTCAGATTCAAATAGTGGATCTTTACTTCGATAAGTCCAACCCACAATCCCCTGGCCCAGGATCTCTATAGATTACACATATCCAAACAGGGGCCAGAGGTCATGGTAGATGCCAGTCATCAGCCCGGGATCCCATCTTAGAGAGTTAGGACGCCCATGGTCCCTGGACAGTGAGTGACCTCTGTTGACGATGGGGCTGTGGTGTGTTTCTTAGGCGTGTGAGAGAGGGGATAGTCAAGAATTACCGGGCAGTCAAGGCTCCACAGAGAAACCCTGCCTCAAAACAAAACAAAACAAAACAAAATTTAAAAATTAAAAAAAATTAAAAATAAATAAAAATTACTGGGGCTAGAGAGATAGCTTGGCAGTTAAAACACTGCCTGCTCCTCTAGAGGACCCGCATTCAGTTACCAGCACACACATCAGAAGCCTCACAACCACCTCCAAGTCCAGTCCCAGGAGACCCAATGCCCCTCTTCAAGAGTCTACCCCACGGGCGCCTGTACACATGCGGCATTGCACGCAGACTGTTATACATGTGCACGTAATTGAAAAAACCACGACGGCGATGAAATATTGTGAGGATGGGGGTCACAAATGTTCTCACTGGTTGACGACTAGAACACGAGGTAACAAGTTAGAGCAGATAGAAGAAGAAGAAGAAGGTGCCATCTTGGTACTGGTTAAGCTGCCATAGCCTGGGGCTAACAAGTATGACGGCCTCCACCATCCTGGGAAAATGGGGGGGGGGGGGAGGGAGAGAAGGTAGCTCTGAGGAGAGATAGAATGGCCGGGATTGTTAGGGAAAAACAGACGGTGTGTACAGACAAGAGCTTGAATCTGATTAAATGCCCCAGCTACAAAATTAGGCTATGACGCTAGACACCAACTTTTTAAATCTTACCCGTGGTTTATAAAATTACCTGTTGCTTAGCAAGGAGCCTAAGACCATCAAGCTGTCCTCCATCAAAGTGATAATTTCTCCAGACTCCGTTCCTTTGAGCAAGAGCTCGCCTTTCCCCTTAAATGCTGCGAAACTCAGGTTCTGGTTGGTCCAGTTCTCAATCACCTGAGCCAGCTTGGCTTCGATATCCTTCTCCTTAATGGCAGATATGCAGATATCCTACAGAGGAAGACGACAGAACGGCCGTGGCATTCTCAACCGCAAGCTGCATGTACCATGACATCACAGCACACGGAGCGTGGAAGGGACCAGAAGTCACGTCGCTCAGTGAGTTGACTTGCAGCTGAGAAAGCCAAGGGCCCCATGCTGCGGGTTCATACCAGAACCGGTTAAAAAATCTGGAAAAGGCAGACAGGTGAGATGGCTCAGCAGACAAAGGTGCTTGCCACCAAGCCTGGTGGCATGAGCCCAGTCCTCCTAGGGCCCACATGGTGATAGGGGAAACCAAATCCTGGAAGTTCTTCTGTGGTTTCCACATGCACCTCCAAGGTGTGTGCATGTATGTACACACACACACACACACACACACACAAAGCAAAACTGCAATACTATTTTTTTAAATTTTTTAACTCCAAATAGACTTCATAAAAACCAATGAATTAAAAAATTTAGACAAAACATCCTAAGGAATCACCAAGAATATAATACATGAATACCATAAACTTTTTTTTAATGTTGGTATACTTAAAAGACAGGAGGATAGACTGATGGGCTCTAAAAATTAATGTGTTTCAAAGGATCATTTTATCTTAACATCAACCTCAGCATATACTGAATGAACTCCCATCCACCCTCCATTTCATTGGAGTATCTCAGAACCCCTGTACCCCAGAAATCTATATACATGATTAATGTTGCTGTTCAACTTCTTCACAACTGCCTTGTTCCTACTGGCCCAAGCATATGTGCACAACTCCAATCTGACCAGCTCTGTATCTCTAACATGCTGTCAATTGCATGTGCTAACCATGCAGGCACGGCACATTCTCTTATTTTACCGTCAACTAATCCTAGCAAGCACGCTATTTATACAAGCTGTTCTGGAAGAGTAAATACAAGTTTAAACTCCTTTTTCAAGATCTACGGAGAGCAAAACAAGTCTTAATTTAAAAAAAAAAAACAGCTGGAAGCTGGGCGTGGTGGCGCACACCTTTAATCCCAGCACTCGGGAGGCAGAGGCAGGTGATGTCTGTGAGTTTGAGGCCAGCCTGGTCTATGAAGTGAGTCCAAGACAGCCAAGGCTACACAGAGAAACCCTGTCTCAAACTACAACAACAAAACAAAATCAGAGCACGGTATGGTGGCATACTTAGGAGACCCAACATGGTCAACATAGTGAGTTCCAGGAAAGCCAGAGCTACGTAGTGAGACCCTATTTCAAACACACACACACACACACACACACACACACACACACACACACACACAATTTCATTACAGCTGGAGAAGTACCACACTTGTGGAATACCAAAGCTCAGTTCCCAGCACCGACGTCACATGGGTCACAACTGCCTCTAACTCCAGCTCCAGGGGATGTCCCATTCTGTCTCGTGTGAGCACTGGCAATTGTGTACATATTGATTGTGTGCACATGACACACACACACATATACACATAAAAATAAAATAAACGTTTTAAATTTTTCAAAACTCTGTGTAAGCCGTCCAGGATGGGAAGCAGGGCACAAGCTCTCTCTCTTCTGTAGAAACTAAAACAAAGAAAATGGTGCCGCAGAAGCTAAAAGACTGATCACAGCGACCCCTGGTGTCACACAGTGGAGCC
This sequence comes from Acomys minous, assembly GCF_964271855.1. NCBI lineage: Eukaryota > Metazoa > Chordata > Mammalia > Rodentia > Muridae > Acomys > Acomys minous. Next base: position 106,369,247 of record NC_140495.1, read on the forward strand.
AGATGACCATTCTTCACAATGGCATTGTGTATTTAATAAAGAACTGGGGGGGGGGGGGCAGAAGGGGAGGGGGTTGTTTGCAGTCATAAGGAAATGATAGAGAGAGAGAAATGTCAACTTCCCAAACTGACCATGACACATTCTATACTTGTGTTGAATCCCCACTCTGTGTTCCACAGATATATGCAGTTATGCATAGAGTAAAAACTGAAAATAAAATAAATGCCAGAGCTGGAGAGATGGCACAGTAGTTCCCACTGCACACACTGGGCAGCTCAGAACCACCTGTAACTCCAGCTCCCAGGGGATCCAGCGCCCTCTACTGGCCTCTTCAGGCACTTGCACTCAGCATGCACATACCCACACACAGCCATACACACATAATGAAAAAGCCAGTGTCTATTTGTGACACTGTCAGGAGAAAAAAAAAAAACAAACCCAGCAACATTCCTGCACGGCCTCATTCTCTCACACACCTCAATATCATCCTTGTTCTTGAGGAGGGGCGCCTCCATGATATTTCTCAGACAAAAGGAATCAGACTCCACGTCGAACGGGGTGCCAGTGAGCTCCGAGATGCGGTCCCAGTGTCGCTGCTTCATCGCTTTGTTGGTCATCATTTCCAGTAGGGGACATGACTCACTGAAGTCATCGATTCGTTTCTTGAGGTCCAGAAAAGCCTGCCAGTCTTTCAGTCCTTTGGGGAGTTTTCGACATCTTTCAGGAAGAAGAAAGAAAGAAGATTCTTACCTGTGAAGTTGTTGGGGGTTTTTTTTGTTTGTTTGGTTGGTTTGTTTTGTTTTGTTTCATTTTAGTTGGTTTTGATTTTTAAGAAAGTGGTTTTTCCCCTCTTTGAATAAAGTGTTATGAACAGACAGCAATAAAATAGCTTGCGAAGCATATTTTCTTTTTGTTTTATTTTATGTGCATGACTGTGTTGCTTGCTGTGTATGTCTGTGTACTACTTATGTACCTGGCGCCCAAGGAGGCCAGAAGAGGGTACTGGATCCCATGAAACTAGACCATGGCTGTGAGCTACCATGTGGGTGCCAGGAATAGAACCCAGGTCTTTTAGAAGAATGGCTAATGCTTCTAATTGCTGGGACATCTCTCCAGTCCCTGAAATGCCTTCTTTTTTTAATATTTATTTTTAATTATGGGTGTTGTGTGTCTATATATGGGCATATGCACCATGTGCATGCAGTACCCAGAGAGGCCAGAAGATGGTGCCCTGGAACTGGAGTTACAAGTGAATTTTTAGCCACCTGATGTGGTTGCCAGGAACTGAACTGGGGTCCTCCGAAAGAGCAGGAAGCACTCTTAACCACCGAGCCATCTCTCTAGCCCCAGCTTGTGAATGGTCTTACGGGAGCCTTGTAAGATGAACGCTGTAAGAAAGCAAGCTAGTGTGACTGAGGCTCACCTGTTCTGGAATTCCTGCAGTTCTGCGTTGATTTTTTCAATATCTACATCTCCCCAAAGAATTTCATAATAACCACTGATGCTGCCCATGACAGTATCATACAATCCGTACAGCTTCTGTAGCAAGTTGAGCTCTTTTCTGAGGAACAAAATAATGACGTGAGCCATGCCTCTCAGCCACAAGATGCACACAGCAGTAGAGGCTTCCAATACAACCTCTTTGCTAAAGCTCCATCAGTAAGGTCAAGGCCCCACAACATCTCAAAGCATAGACTCACTTGGCATTAACAAGTGGCTTGGTTATCTTATAAAGGACAAATTTGGACACTTTCCTAAGTCTATGAAGCATACTATGTTGTTAGCTACCTTGTTTTTTGTTGTCTGTTTTGTTTTGTTTTGTTTTTTTCTTGGAGACAGGGTCTCATTGTGTAGCTCTGGCAGGCCTGGAACTCACTATGTAAACCAGATTGAACTCACAGAGATCCCCCTGCCTCTGCCTCCAGGGTGCTTGGATTAAAAGTATATGCCATTGCATCCAGCTATAGTTATCCCGTTTTTCAGTTTTGTACATCATTTTTCTTTTCTGTGGTCCTAGGGATGATTTCATTTTTTCCTTGGAGGTTATTCCAAGTTATGTTAAATGTGTGTAAAATAAGAGGGGAGAAGAAAGGTGACACTGTCTACAGAGCGGCATCGCACTGGAAAATCACAAAACATAAAAGCAGAGCTCTGAGGACACCATTTCTGCACCTTCCACTTATTTAATGTTCACTTAATACAGCCACCTGACAATGAACGCACATTTGTTAGACTCAATAATTTACAATGAATGATAGATTTCAGGGGCCAGCACGATGGCTCAGCAGATAGAGGGGCTTGTAGCCAAGCCAGGTGACCTGAGCTTGAACCCGGGGTGCCATGGTGGAAGGAGATAATCAACTCATATATGTCTTCTGACCCCCCCACACACACATGCTGTGGCACATGTACACACACACACACACACACACACACACACACACACACACAATTAAAAACAAATGTTATATAACTGTTAACTAAAATAGATTATCACTATAAAAATGGCCCCTGGGTCAGATGGCCACATGCCCTGCTCTACTGGAGATTAGCATGTTGAATCTCACACCAAGTGCGTGAGTAAGAGTTACTCGGATGGCCATGTAAAATTGACGATTTTCTAGAACCCAACACATGAGGTCAGACACCGGCAGTTCTAACAGAATTGGTGAGCAGGTTATACTTGGAGATCAGTGTTTTGGGAGTGTAAAACCATCTGCCCTAAACAGATGGCTGAATGGTTCATCCATCTTCTGATGAAAGTCAAGACTCTGAAGGCATTGCTGTAATGCCTCCCCCGCCCCCCACCCATCCTCCACTATCCCCGGGCTGGGGATCAAACGCAGGGCCTCACACATGCTAGGTGAGCACCTACCACCGAGCCACGTCCCAGCCTTGATGCTGCTCCTGAAAAAGACATAGCTAAGATCCTATTGATTATATCTTGTTAAATCGCAGATATGTTGCTTAAAATCGAGCAAGTAATTTACCCATCAATTTCAATACAATCTACACCTACCCCGTGAGGCAGAGCACCATTGACATAGATGTTGTCAGAAGGGAAGTCAAAAAGCATAAGGGTCAAAATGGCAAGAATTCAGATTCACTAACACTGTGCAACATTGGCGAAAGGGGAAAGTAAGTCATAAAGACAATTTTACGCAAGCCCAGAATTACTGCAGCCAACTTTCCACCTTCTCCAGAAATCTTCCTTTGCGTGTGGACATTAGTTGCTTTACTGCTGCTGTGATAAAACACTCTAACAAAAGATCCTCCGGGAAGGAGGGGTTTATTTTAGCTCACAGTGTGAGGTTACAACGGTCCCTCACGGACAGGAAGCGGAGGCAGCTGGTCACATGGCATCCACAGTCAAGATGAAAGTGAGGAACGCTTTGCTCAGTTTGCCTTCTCCTTTTTATACAGCGTAGGACCTCAGCCTAGGGGATGACTCTGCCCATGGTGAAAGGGTCTTCCCACTTCAGTTAACCTGACAATCCCCCAGGGGCACGGCCTGGTGCCCATCTCCCAGGCGATTCTAGATCTCAAGTCGACAGACGAAAGGAGCCACCACAGAGATTATGCATCTAACAAGCCAGACACAGTAGGTATATGGGAAATATAGAGGGGGTGACCGAAGCTGCGTTCTGTCCTTACATGGGCAGTATTGACTGATTTACATGGAATACTCATGCATTTTCAGAACTTACCTAGTTTTGTGCAGAACCTCGTAGTCTGTCACGGGTAATCCGAACAGTTGCTCCCCAGATGAGTATGTAACAAATTTCCTCCATAGATCATCAAAATTGGCCTATAACAAAGATTTTTAAAGTTTTACTGACATTGAATTAATTCAGATCCCATTAAAGTGTAATTTATTATAATTGAGAGAAAGGGTAATACACATGAAAGAAGGACTTGCGGAGCAAATTTATTCTTATCCAAGCCACCAGAGGAAAGCAGGACACTTACCGAAGTTAACTTCCCAGCATTCTACACGTGTATCCATTTCATATCAAATTAATTCTTTAATGAACTAAACGGTCTCCAGAAACGCTATATTTCAAATCCCTGTCTGCACATTTGAAAGTAATAAAATGGCATTTAAAAAATCTGTAATTTAGTTTTGTTTTTTTTTTCACTACTTTAGACTAGCGGCCTCTCTCTCCCACGGGGACTCAAAAGTGAGAAAAGTGTTAGCATACAAAGCCAAGCTGTTTTCTCTATCTGCAACACAGAACCTAAAACACCAAGGGTAACACACGCCTTTTCCTTCCTTAGGATTTCTTTTATTTTTAACTATGTGTGTTCATGTGTACCTGTGTGTATGTCTACATGTATGTGGTGGCCGTGGAGGCCAGAGTACAGCGTCATATCCCCCACAGCTGGAGCTACAGGGGGTTGTGAGTCACCATGTAGGTGCTGAGAACCAAACTCAGGTCCTCTGCAAACTCAGTAAGAGGCCTTAACTGCTGAGCCATCTTACAATCACCCTCAAAATAGCATGTATTTGATTGCTAAAATGCGAGCCGTGCTCAAAGCATGGATCTACCTATTGCAATAGGAGCACTCCCCAGAAGTCCCTTCCCCACAGGGACACTCCACAGAGAGTGAGTGTCACAGCTCCCCACATGCCGCTGCTTAGGTCTCCCTGTGGAGCCTGTGCACAAACTGTGAGTGCTCCTCCCCGCCCCCGCCCCCCCCCCCCCCCCCCCCCGCCACCTGACTCTAACCGTTCCCGCCCAATGCATCTGAGATGCCTCTTCTTCCACGGAGCCTTCTCTGCTTGCCCCAGTAGTTCCCATCTGGCCTGGGAGACCTATAGCCCTGCTTACAAATCCCAAGTTTCCATAACTAGGTCATAGCCACATCGCCTTCAGAATCATGTCCCCTAGCTTTATTTCCTCTCATCTGATTTTAGCAGCTTAGAAATAACAACCACTTCCTAATTGAATTTCTATGATAAAGCTACACAGCAAGTACCTGACAATTTTTTCAGATTTATTTTTAATATTTATTTATTTATTTATTTATTTATTATTTATTATGCTGCCTGCATGTGTGCCTGCAGCCAGAAGAGGGCACCAGATCTCATTATAGACAGTTGTGAACCACCATGTGGCTGCTGAGAATTGAATTCAGGACCCTTGGAAGAACAGACAGTGCTCTTAACCTCTGAGCCATCTCTCCAGCTGCCGTCTGCCTTTAATTATTGAGAGTGCAGGAGGAACAGGAAATACAAAATTATTCTCTAGCTACTATGGGAAATAGGGTTATTAAAGCAAGGAGGTGTGGGGGCCAGAAACAGAGAACAGAACTCCTTAGGTCTCACGGGGGAAGAAATTTATAGAGCACTGCATGGATTTACGAAACTGTCAATCAAGTAGATGTGTCGTTTTTCCTCAGGATGTTCTCACCATTCTGAGTGTAGAAAGAGCAAAGGAAATGGAAAAGGAAACGTCAATGACACCAAAGAATAACATCAAGGTTGTCCTGTAGCCTCACATACACATGTGCACATGTGCCCCCACACACAGGTACACACACACACACATATGTACACACATAGATGTACACACGTGCCCATACACACAAGATTCGAACGCAACTAATATTTGTACGTATTTTGAACATTAGGTTTTTCTATTGTAAGATAAAACAAAATTTCCTCTAAAATCATGTTTTTTTAAAAAGTGCATTGTCAATGTGACAGGAAAGAGCTGTTTTTTACCTGGAATATCTGCAGCCTGTTGCTAGCCTCTTGGGGTGGAATATTTGGAACCATGGGTCCTTCCTGTAAGAAATAATATTATCTCCACTCCAGCTCTTAACATGCGTGTCCATTTAGTGGTTCCCATCTAGAACCCCCTTTATTTTTAAATTTTATTTATTTGCTTTACATACTGGTAGGAAGTTCCCCTTTCTGCTCTCTTCCCAGTCCTTCCCTCTCCTCTCCCCTCTCCTCCCCCAACACCCTCTCCTCCTATTCTTCTCAGAGAAGGGGAGACCTTCCACGGATATCATCCCGCCTTGGCATACCAATTAGGACTGGGCTCAACTCCTTCGACTGATGCCTAGATAAGGCAAAAGCAATTTAAACCTTCTTTTTAAAAAAATTATAAAGTGGTACATAACTAACAGACATTATTTATGCCTTTATTTTTTAAGATTATTTAAATTGCTTTTGAGTGTGTGTGTGTCCATGTGCTTGTGTGTGTCTGTGTGTCTATATGTGTGTGTCTGTGTGGGTGTATGCACACATGAGTGCAGGTACCCTCAGAGGCCAGAAGAGGGCATCAGATCCCGTGTAGCTGGAGTCACAGGCATTGTGAGCTGCCCAGCATAGGTGCCTATACTCAAACTCATGATTGAGCAGCAAGTGTTCTTAACAGATGAGCCATCTCCCCAGCCTCCTTTTCAGAAATTCTGTAAGAATCCTAACCTCGAGACAGATAAAGCCCCTCTGCTCTCTCCACACCCTTCCAGATTGTTGCTTATCTTAACAGTCAAACCTGCTTTCTTTCTCTGTAGCACGTGCTCCAAGGAACAAACCCTCACATACAGACGTAAATACACAGACTGGGGCATTTATGTACAAGTTACCTACTTCTTGGGGTAAGAGTCCCTTTTATCTCGCATGAACCTGCCATGCATGTTGCAGCACGCAGTGTGCCACGTTTAAATTACCGTCTCGTAGGCTTCCGTAAAGTTTACAACATCCTCGCGAAAGGTATCCACCGACTCGAGCAGATTGCTTTTAAACTTGGGTTGCACTTGAACAAGTTCATCTTGTACAGAAACCTAGAGTCAATAAGAATATTCAGCATGAGGGCCTGAGTGACATATTAAAAATGGAAACTGTAATTCTCCTGCAGCGGGTCTGCCATGCCATAAGTGGTGGGGATAAAGACGTCTCCGCTCACCTGTTATAACAGGCATGAAGAACCCAGATGTACCTACAGGACCCTGAGGTCTTTCTCTGCTTTGTTATTGAAGAGGACTGTTACACCACAGACAAAAACTAACCCAAAATGCCTCAGAGACTTAAATGTAAAAGCTAAAATTATAAAACTACTCTAAGAAGATGTAGGTATGACCAAGGATTTCCTGCATATGGTATGAAAAGACAGACAACTAAAGAAAAGAGTGGATTGGCAAAAAAAAAAAAAACATTGCAGGGGGCTGGAGAGATTGCTTAGAGGTCAAGAGCACTACCTGATCTTCCAAAGGTCATGAGTTCAATTCCCAGCAACCACATGATGGCTTCACCACCATCTAACAATGAGATCTGGTGTGTAGACAGAACACTTGTACATAATAATTAATAAATAAATAAATCTTTTTTTTAAAAGCACTTCAGAAGGTACCACTGAGAATGTGAAACAATTGGCGCTGGGGATATAACTCAGTGGTAGAACTCCGCTAGGCATGGATAAAGGCCTCAGTCTGACTGCTCCCAGCATCACCAACCAACCAATGAAGTAAAAAGACTATCCACAGAGCAAGAGAGGAAATACTCACAAATCATACATGAGATAAGGAACCCAGAATATATTAAGAACTCATAAAAAACTCAACAGTAAGAAAGGAAAGCTCAATTTTAAAAAAATAAGCCCAATTTTTACATGTGCATTCCTCTGGTGATCTATAAATGGCCAATAAAGCGGTCACATGAACTGATGAGAAATACCGTTAGCAACTGGAAAAAAAAAAAAGCTAAAGTGCCTGGGGTGCTACGGTTGAGCCTTGGAAATGAACGCTGAGTTAAAATTCCTCACATAGGCCCACATAATGCATGATCCCATCTACGTTAAATATTCAGGAAAGATAAACCCACGGGCATGAAAAGTCCTCCAGGGTTAGGGTAAGGCGGAGAATGAGGGGCACCTGCTGGCGGGCAACGGGGCTCCTTTAGGGGATGATGGGGTGATGAATATGCTCTAGAATGAGGGCGTGGTAGGTTCATATGATTTTGCAGATATGAAGAAGAAGAAGAAGAAGAAAAAGAAGAAGAAGAAGAAGAAGAAGAAGAAGAAGAAGAAGAAGAAGAAGAAGAAGAAGAAGAAGAAGAAGAGTTGCCTATGTCAGAATGGCCACTCTTCTGGCATGCAGGTCATAGAGCAATAGAAACTATTGTAAGTGACAGTGTTTAAGAGAGTTCACCGTGCGTTCTCCTGGAAGGGCAGGGTTGGGTGTGCTTACAGCTTTGCTCTGCAGCTTGTTGAACGAGTACCTCAGGGTGTCCACACCCTCTGACTCCTCTTTGGTTACTTCCACTTCAAACCTGTTCAGGATGCTGTAGGCCTCCTGCAAAGCAGCAGCAGCAGCAGGGGTCAGGGAAAGTGCCCACTAGGACCCGTAGACGCATCCTAAAAACACTACGTCTTCGAGGGAGACGGGGAATTCAATCCTACCAGCGTGGTCTCCAGAACTAACGCTGCTGGCTCAGAACTACGGGCCCTGAAACCCACACCTCCCTGTCACCTGGGTGTCACAATGAGAGGCTCAAACTTAGAAAATATCCCTAGAGCTACTTTCTGTCTCTCTCTTCCTTGGACTTGGGACAGTGCCTATGATGGCATCTCATACATTAGTTAACTATATAAGGAGTAGAGAGAAATGATGGTACATATAGTCTCAGGCATTAGAGAATGGATTAGCAACTGGGTTTACCAAAAGAATGCTTGCTGAGGAAGTTAAGTGTATAATTTATTAAAACAATGAGTGATCCATGGCCAGCATCCCAAGTTCCTAAATATTAAGATCTTAAAAGTAGCAAAAAAAAAAAAAGTATGAAAGTCATTAGCTACCAACGAGAATAAGATGGCTCAGTGGTTAACAGCACTGGCTGCGCTTCCAGAGGTCCTGAGTTCAACTCCCAGCAACCACATGGTGGCTCACAACCATCTATAATGTGATCTGATGCCCTCTTCTGGAAGCCAAGTGTATGTGTAGGCAGAGCACTGTATACACAATAAATAAACCTTTTTTTAAAAAGATTTTTTTTAAAAAGAAAGAAAGGAAACCCTTGGTCCCCAGTTGCTGGCACTGTTTAGGGACATTCAGGACATGCAGTCTTGCTGGTGGAAGTACATGACTTGGGGAGGGATCTGAGAGCTTAAAGCTTCCCCCTTATCCTAGTTTGGTCTCTCTGCCTCCTGCGTGTGTTTGAAGGCGTGACCTCACGCCTGCCTGCCCCTGCCACCAGGGCTGTTGCTTGCTGCCAAGCTTCCCTGCCCCCACCCCGGCACAACGGGTGCTCTTCCCTCTGGAACAGTGAGCCAAGATGCTTTGGGTCGTGGTGTTTAACAGAATGGTAACTGACACAGGTGCCAAGAGGAGGCAGCGCCAGTACCAACTCCTCAGACACTATAACCCACCTGGGAGGGTGCTGCCTGAAGGGAGCATGCCGAGTGGAAACCACGCTAAGATCAATTCTCATTATCACTAAGTCAAAGCAACGATCTATCCCAAATACGATGAATCATAAAACACTGGACAGATGAAATAATGACATCCCCAGTGGCCTCTAGGACCGAGATAAAAATGTTTGTTTTAAGCCATTGAGAATTTACACTCTGGTAATCTACCATTGCTGTAAGAGGGAAAGAGTATGGCATTGTTCTAAGCTCCAGCAGGCGACTACTGAGCTTACACGGGCTCTTAGTACCCTCCTGCCCACGCAGTGCATATCCTTTAAGGAAGGCCAACAACTGGTCTCTAGGAAGCTAAAGCTGTTTGGAGAATTCACCTGCCAAAGCAGAACTAACATGAGAGGGTGCATTCAATATAACCCATAAGATGTTTGTGTACGTACCAAACACTAAACATCGGCTAGACCATTAAAGTGCATTGCCTGCATCTGGTTTGTGTTGGAGTCCTTAGAATTCCCTCAGAGACATCAACATCAAAGAAGACTATTCCAAGCTGGGTGTGATGGTGCACATTTGTAATCCCAGAACTCGGGGGCAGAGGCAGGCGGATCTCTAAATTGGAGACCAGCCTGGTCTACAGAGTGAATTCCAGGACAGCCAGGGCTACACAGAGAAACCCTGTCTCAAAAAAGCCAACACCTCCAACCTCCCCCCAAAGAAACCCTATTCCATCTACTAGATGAAGAAATGCATTACAGAATAACTTTTTTTTAAGCTTGCTTCTAGTTTTAAAAGGTATGTGAGGAAAGCAAAATGCCAAATTATTTCTCACCTCAATTGGCCCCAAAGTCATGTCCATTTGAATTTCGTTGTCCCGGATACAAGACAGAGCTTCCATGGCGAATCTGACATCGTCTAAGTCGCGGATGGGCCTGGACAACTTTTTCAGGAATTCATTGATAAACGTTATCATGTCTGACATCTTCTTCTTATATTCTTCGTTCAAGTATCGGCATAGAAGCATCTTCCATGCCTTGGCCTCGATCGATAAGGCTAACTTCATTGGCTCTGGGAAGGACAAGGAAGACGGAAAGAGAATTCGGAAACAGTCCGCTGCGCAGCGGCGGACCTCAGCATCTCAGCAGCGGACCTCAGCATCTCAGCAGCGGACCTCAGCATCTAGGCGGCGGACCTCAGCGTCTCGGCCGACCCTCCCACATGCAGCGTTCACTCATCACAAGTGGCCACTGGTGCCCTGGAGCATGACCAGCCTGCTAGGTGTGCTGTGACGTTACTGGATCTCAAAGAGTGCTCCTGCCTCCCTGAGGTAAATCTGGCTGCTGGAGAATGGTGGCGTGACTGCCTATGGGGAAGAGTTTTTCTCTTTCTGAGACAGAGTTTCCTTAGCTGTCCTGGGCTCACTTTGTAGGTCAGGCTGGCCTCGACTACAGTGACCCACCTGCCTCTGCCTCCTGAGTGCTGGGATTAAAGGCGTGCACCACCATGCCCGGCAGAGTTTCTTGGTGTAGCCCTGCCTGCCCCGGAACTCACTCTGTAGGCCAGGCTGGCCTCAAACTCAGAGATGCGCCTGCCTCTGCCTCCTGAGTGCTGGGATTTTAAGGCGTGTCTGTAACCCCAACACTTAAAAGGCAGAGGCAGGAGGATCTGGAGTTTAGGGTCTTCTTAAGCTATACAGTCATTTGGGGGGGCTAGCCTGGACTAAATGAGCCTCTGTCTTAGCAAAACAAAAGAAAAAAAGGAGGGGAAAGAACACAGGTGGCCTAGAACTGCTGGGCATTTACAATATTATACCAAAGGGGCTCGCTGAGCCAGATACCATTCCACAGGTCCTACCTGTCCTGCTGTCCCTTCCATCCGACGTAAAATACCTTCACCTTGTAAAATCATAGATACTCCACTCATTCACTCATTTATGTATTTATTGTTTTTTTTTTTTTTTTGAGACAGGGTCTCTCTGTGTAGCCTTGGCTGTCCTGGACTCACTTTGTAGACCAGGCTGGCCTCGAACTCACAGAGGTCCGCCTGCCTCTGCCTCCCGAGTGCTGGGGTTACAGGTGTGAGCCACCGAGCCTGACTTAGATACTAGCTTCTGTAACTCTTAGACTCTAGACCACACTACGAGAGGAGTCTGTCTGCCCACAGTCCCTCTGACAGACACCACTGACACATCATCATTTGTGAGTCCCTAGCTACCAGATTTCCAGGATCCCAGGTTGCTCACCTAGGGAGGTGAGTTTGGGTATGGATGCCCGTGCAGCCTGTTCCCCACACTGTCCCCTGTCTCCGGCCTTGGAATCAGAGAACCTGGTGCAGCCTGTGCTGTGAAACCTCCCCCATCCTCAGAGAGCTACAAGAAAGGACCTCAATTGTGCCGTGGGCCCTGATTCCTCCTCAGAGTTCCCCCACCATGCTGTTGTCTGTCTGTCCATGGCACTGATAATTCTTCTAATAAACGCTGACCCCCAATAATCCGTGTCAGTGCCCCCCTCCCCCTTGAGCCCCACCAGAAACCTGTCGGAAGCGTTGCTGGAGTTACCCGTGTGCAGTTCGAGGGCTCCTACGACGATAATGGGCTTTAGCTCCTCAATCTCCTGCTCGAATGTGGCGTAGTGGAGGATTTCCGATCTGATCTCAGTCAGGGAGGGGTTGTTGGCCAAAAACTCCTGTCGGGGAAGGCAACAGTTAACACTTCCTTCAGTCCTGAGGAGCCTGAAGTACGCACTTACAACAGTTAAGCTGGAAAGCAGCGCTTGCCCTATAACAGGGTTCTCGTACAGGGAGGTGGGACCCTAAGGCTCGGCTTGGAAGCAGAGTTTGCGCCTGCGCAGTGGGCTCACATTTCCAAGGGCCGAGCCCCGAGCACAGCAGGGAGTAGTAGCCTTAAAAGCCCTTCCTCAGTTCCCCTTGATATTTTAGCCCTTTGCTCCCTGACATGGTTAACATATATTCCAACCCTGGTGGTCTAAATTACAGGGTAATCCAGAGTCAAGCATGTGCACATAGACCCCGATTGTGCCATATTGCCTTCCGCTTGTTCTGGGAGGGTCACAGCCCATGGGAAAGATATCATCCATGCTGGGTACATCCCTGACAACGCAGCTTTTGGGATCACCCATGCTCTGTAGGTAAATAAACTCATCAGTTCCCCCACCCAAGGGGCCTTTATTTGTCATTGGGACTTAAAGTGTACAGAGCTTCCTTGTTTGTCAGTTGCCTCAGAGTGAGGATAACTACTTGCTCGGCGTTTGTGAGCCCTTGCCCTCTGCTCAGAGGCCTCTCACTATCTTCAATAGATTTATTCCACCCCCCCCCACCCCCACACACCCCTCTCAAGGATCAGAGATGAACAAACCAAACCTACACCAGACCACAATCAGCGTGAACTCACCTTCACTTTCACGTCCCGGTCTTCGGTCCAGAGAGTCTTGTACTTCTGGAAGTCCTGCAGGGCCTCGTTGGCCGCCTTCCGGAGAGAGTTCACGGAGGAGGAGAGGAGGAGGACCAGCTTGGAGATGTCCTTGTGCTCTGCCACCCCAGGGTAGAAGTTCTTCAGCTTCCTGGCTGGGATGCTCTCTTCAAAAGACCCTGAAAAGCCGATGTTTCCAGTGTCGGCAAGCGTGTTCGTCCACCCACGCCTTTTATACTTTTAAAATATTTTCCACATATCTATATTTTTAAGTGTGTCTATGTATGTGCATGTGCGTGTTCTCAGGTGTGCCATATTGTGGAGGTCGGCTATAGTTTGCTACCTCCAGCATGTGGACTCTGTCGATTTAACTTGCATCCTCAGGCCAGGGAGTGACCACTTTTACCTGCTGAGCCATCTGGCTTACACCCCACCCCACCCCACCCCCACACCCCTCTCCCCACGCCCCCTACCCCCTCAGCTTTCTTTTTGAGACAGGATCTCATATGTAGCCCAGGTTGGCCTTGACCTTGCTACTTATCTGACAAGGTCCTTGAACTCTGATCCCCTTTTTACTACCTCCCTCTCGAGTGCAGGGATAATGGAGGCGCACCACCACGACTGCCCCCGCTGACCATTGCTTGGCCCATGAAGCACTTAAAACACACACACACACACACACACACACACACACACACACACAGGCTGGAGGGATGGCTCAGAGGTTAAGAGCACTGCTTGCTCTTCCAAAGGTCCTGAGTTCAATACCCAGCAACCACATGGTGGCTCACAACCATCTATAATGAGATCGGGTACCCTCTTCTGGCCTGCAGGTGTACATGCAGGCAAAACACTGTAAACCTAATAAATAAATTTTAAAAAACACACACACAGTTTTTGACACTTAAAAGGCATGGGGACAACAGCTCAGCTGACTGGAACCTGTGGTGTTTACCCAGTTGTCTGCAATCCCATTTGCTCTGTTACCAAGTGAGATTTAAGCAAAATAAAACACGGGGTGTCGGCTTAATTTGTTGTGGCATGCTTTGTTAGCACCGAGAACTTCACTGCATAAAAGGCTACATTTGAGGCTGGAGAAACAGCCCCATAGTTTAGAGTGAGCTGGACCTCTTTCCCAGCACCCATGACCGTTTGAAACTCCAGGTTATAGGGAACTTGGTACCCTCTTCTGATAGGGCGTATGTCGGTGCACAGATGCGCATGCAGAAGAAACACTGTACACACAAAATAAGTCTTAAAAAAATGTTTAAGATCGTATCTGCTTTTCCATTCATGTTCTGAGACATTTGCTATCAATTGGAGGCTATTACCCATCATGCAGCTGTGAAAAGCACTATAGTTTATGAGAGCACACGGAATGCTGAAGGGAGAATCAGCGCTGAGATTTATCTTCCCACTTTGCCTTTCAAAATTACTACAAAACAGTGATAAAGCTAAAAAACATCGTTCTCCTGTGACCGAGAACTAGAAAGAAACGGTTGGATGTTATGTTTTAGATGAAAGAGTGGGGAGTAACGGTGTTGTTTTGTTTTGTTTTGCTTTTCGAGACAGGGTTTCTCTGTGTAACAGCCCTGTCTGCCCTGGACTCACTTTGTAGACCACGCTGGCCTTAAACTCACAGCGATCTGCCTGCCTCTGCCTCCCGAGTGCTGGGATTAAAGGTGTGCGCCACCATGAAGACAGGTGTGTGGTACACGCCAGTAATCTTATCACGTGGGAGGTAAAGGCGGGAGGATCAGAAATTCAAGGTTATCTTTGGCTACATAGAAAGTTTGAAGCTAGCCTGGCTTCATGAGACCCTCTGCCTAGATAGATAGATAGGCAGACAAACAGATGACAGACAGACAGATAGATATGGGGCTGGAGAGATGGCTCAATGGTTAAAAGCAATTGCTGCTCTTGCAGAGTACCCAGGTTCTGTTCCCAACATCCCTACCAGGAGGCAACCACCAGCCCCAAGGCATCATGGGTGCCCTCTTCTGGTCTCTGCGAGCACCTGCACCCATATGCACACGCACACACATTGTGGGTTAGCTTTTTCTTTTCTCCCTCTGCATCAGGGGATTTAACTTGGGTGTCTCAAATGTTCTTACTCTCTTTCTTCAGTGGTTTTCCTGTGGGGTGGTTCTGTTCGGGGCCAGTGCGAGAGGAATTGTTAGGAACGGACTTGATTCGCCGGACCTGCTGCTGGCCCCAGTGTGCCACTCCTCTGCTGACCTCCAGGGTAAACTGGATCATGCGGTTGATGGCTTGCTGAATGTCGTCCAGGCTGGGGACCATCACCTGTGGGAAGCAGGAGCCCGTGAGTAACCCTACCAACACAGAAAGCCCTCCCCAACCACCTGATTCTTTGTCACCCAACTCCCCACAAGCAGTCAGAGCCTGTGGCGAGCTGCTCTGGAGTGAGGGTTGTGCCACGAGGGGCTACAGATGCCCTGTGTCCTGGAGATTTCCCAGTTCTGCTCTCTGCTGCTGCCCATAGGGGCAAGGAATCCACGTCAGTGGACTAAAATCACAGAGCAAGCTACAGCTCTGTCAAGCCTTTTGCCTCTTTGAAAAGTGTTGAGGCAGCTGCAGGGCTCTTCTCCAGGAGGTCAGGCTGCTCAGTGCAGTGTTAGGAGGGTCACGGGCTGTCCCTGGTGGCACCCGGGACCACGCGGTGTGGCCTGGAGCGCCAGGCAGCAGTAAGCGGCTGGGGCTGCCACTGGAAAGCACAGACTCCTTTCAGTCCAGGCCGCTGTATTTAGTGGAGCGTATCATGATGCTGTGATATTAAGCGGGGTGCACCATAATGCTCAGTTTGGGATGGGACTTGAGGCTCCCAGGATGATTTTTATCTTAATGTCTACAGATAAAAAGCAAGGTCATTTTTTTTAATTTGCTAATTGATGGCAGACTAGACCTTCACTCCTATGCCAGCTCAGAATACACCACAAACCACTTAGAAGTAGGGTGTGTCTGTGTGTCTGTGTGCATGCATGTCTATGTGCATGTGTTTGTGTGTGTGTGTGTGTGTGTGTGTGTGTGTGTGTGTGTGTGTGTGTGATGTTGTGGATCAAACCCAGTGGCTCTCTGTACACTAAGCACATAAATGTTCTACCCCTAAGCTATACCTCAGCTCAAAAGTTTTAATAAAAGATATAAATGGTTTTGTTTTTCTGTTTTTGTTTTTTTGAGACAGGGTCTCTCTGTGTTAGCCTTGCTGTCCTAGACTTGCTTTGTAGACCAGGCTGGCCTCAAACTCACAGTGATCTGCCTGCCTCTGCCTCTCGAGTGCTGGGATTAAAATTTTTATTTTTATTCAAGACTAGGGCAAGTAAAAATAAAAGCACATGGTCACAGATTAAGAAAGTGTACCTCAAAAACAAAAAAGAAAGAAAGAAAGTGTACCTCTTGCATAGGTCCTAAGCTCAGTTCCCAGCACCTATGCTAGGTGGCCCACAGCCACCAGCTTCAGGGGATCTGATGCCCTCTTCTGGCCTCCATGAGCACTGCATTCATATGTACACACACACATACACACACTCACACACGGGGGTGGGGGTGGGGGGAGGAGATGGGGAGAGGAGGGGAAGAGGGAGGGAGAGGGAGGAGGAGAAAGAGGGGGGAAGGAAGGAGGGAGGGAGAAGAGAGAGAGAGAGAGAGAGAGGGCGAAAGGGAGAGAGGGAGAAATAAACTTTTAAAGTAAAATAAAAACACACAGAACCAAGATCTTAACTGTGAATCAAAGTCCAATTCTCATATATAATTTATTTTTATTTTTAGTTACTTACTTATTTTTATAACACGGGGACCCAAAACCTCACATTCTGAACACTCACCTGATGCTTAATTTAAAAAAAAAAAAAGTACAGGCCGGGTGTGGTGGCGCACGCCTTTAATCCCAGCACTCGGGAGGCAGAGGCAGGCGGATTGCTGTGAGTTCGAGGCCAACCTGGTCTACAAAGTGAGTCCAGGACAGTCAAGGCTACACAGAGAAACCCTGTCTCGAAAAAAAAAAAAAAGTACATTTCCAAAATAATCACTGCAAATAAGACTCACCACATTAGGGATTGCAAGGTGCACTTCGGTTTTTATGAAGGAGACGATGTCGTCCGTCCGTTTCCACCCGTGGCTGAAATGAACAGGTTAGCTGGTGAGCGTTAGCTTTCTAGCGCTGTAAGTTTCCATCCTAAAAAGTAAAGACCATCTCCAATCCTGAAAAAAATGTCCCCAGAGCCAAAGTTAACTGGGGGGGAGGGAGGGGGAGGGGAGGGGGGAGGGTGCTGTGAAGCGCTGTTGCTAGCCGTGGCCGTGGACCACTGCATTCATCGGCTCACTGAGCATAGGGTTACCTGCATAAGCTCAAGGCAGAAAGATCAGTCAATACCCAAGTGTGCGTCACTGATAAGACACTCGGGTAACCAAGGAAATAGAAAGAAAAGAGAGAGGACAGAAGGGAGGGGTTGTGTTGGGAGGGCCTGGGGAGAGCCGGAAGAAGAGGCTTAGGGGACGGTGCAGATCAATGTACATTGCTTACATTTATGAAGCTGTCATTAAATAAAAGATAGTCTTTTAAGACTGTTTTTTTTTTAAATACAAACTTATACCAAAAGAATGCTATTTATCTTAAAGCCATCAATTTGATGTTCTCAGAGTAAAATACTAATCGTGCGTACATTTCCTAGTCTTTTGAGTGCTGGCTTGTCTCGTGCGACGTCAGTGGATGGCACTCTTTTGAGAGACAAGGTGTTAAATAGACTCTCTGGTAGGCAGACGAGCCATAGCTATGTGATATAGGTGGCAAATCTCCAAGATGGCCGGCATCCTCCTCACCCTCCTTACTTGAGACAAAAGCCTGGCAGCTTTCTGACTTTTTTTTTTTTTTTAACCCCTGCTGATGGACTGGCTCGACAAGTTCAAGGCTGGACCAGGACATGAAACACAACAGTTCTGGGCCCATCAATTATCCCATTTTCCTTCAAACTCACTAACTCTAAATTAGAGGAGGAAAATTCTACAGAGGCTTTAAAAGCCCAAGCCTGTGAGAAGGGACTGGGTTTGCGGGCTTCCTGAGCCATCCTCTGCTTTGCTAAGGGCTTGTGCGCTGTGTGCTGGCTGCGCATGCGCATGCGTGCGTCCTTGTAAACTCCAACTGCTGACTGTCGGCTCCGGCTCCGGCTCCGGCTCCGTCTACTGTGTTGGAGGCTTCTCTGCTGCTGTTGCCTGTTGCACAGGAGATTTTTTTCTCTACCTTTTAATTCTTTAATTAGCAAGGAAAAGAAACCTGGTTGAGCCCCTGCGCCGCCCTCCCCCCCCAGGTCAGCGGTTCTCAACCTTCCTAAGGCTGTGACAGTTCCTTTAATACAGTTCCTCGTGTTGGGGTGACCCCTAGACACAAAATGATTTCATTGCTACTTCATAACTGTAATTTTGCCACGGTTATGCATCTTAATGTAAGTATCTGATATGCAGGATATCTGATGTGCGACCCCCGAGGGGGTCGAGACTCACAGGTTGAAAACCACTGCCCTAGACTGCATCGCTTTGTTCTCAGGCTTGCGACAATGGAGGCCATCACCAATAAACAACATACTTTATGTTATTTATCTATTATTTGCTTACTATATATTACTGGGGTTAAAAATGGAGGCCTTCAAATATGAGACAGTTTTTTTTTTGCACTTTTGTGATTGTAATAAAATTACATTTCTCCCTTAAAAAAAAAATGGAGGCCTTTGTGTACGTACGGTAGGAAAATATCCTGCTACTGAGCCACATCCCCTGCCTTCACGTTCTTTTGACTTGGAGACATGGTCTCACTAACTTGTCCAGAGCTGCCCTTGAACTGACTGTAGCCCAGGCTGACTTTGAACCTGTGATCCTTAAACCACCTAAGCACCTGGGATTACGGGCTCGTGCCACCAGACCCAGGCTCGTCTGCTTTTTAATAGACACTTCCACAAAGTTAGACGTGGAAGAAGTAAATCGTTATGGTCCATTTCCGGAATGAGATGAGATGCGTGGAGAAGCAAGGAGCTGTGAGGACCCCCCACTTCCCCTGTCCCCCCCCACCCCCGCCCGAGCTGGCAGTTGCAGCATCTCGCCTCTGGAAGTCTAAAGGCTGGACGGTGGCAGGTGTTCTGCAGCGCAGCCTGGGAGCAGAAAAGGGGCAGTCCCAAGCCAAAACTGTTCACACGCTACCTCTCCAAAAGCTGAACCAAAAGGCTGGTGAACTTGGGACATGGACAAGTCCTGGCTTGTATGGAAGAGAAGCCAGGACATTTTACAGCTGGGGGCTTTAAAGCCCGTTGTCTTGGGCCAAGTCAACAGGTCAGGCCAATGCTGTCTTTCTATGCTGGCTCCCCTTCCTGCAGAACACTATCTTAACAACTGCTTGGTTTCTACTTGTCTCTTGAATTGGTTACTACCTCATTTCCCACAGACAGGAGCTCCTAGTCAAAGCCTTCCTATAAACTTCTTTTTAAACAGCGCCACTCATGTGTAGACACAGGCGCACAGGGCGCACACAGAGATGAGAATTAGTCTGACTAGAGACCTCCGCCTCGACACACATTGCTCTCCTAGACAAGATTACTTGAAAAACACAGACTTTCTCCTTGTGAATGTAAGAAATCCTGTCACTAGGACAAAAACGCCCGTCCTTGTATGAGCACCCACAGAGAGACAGGAAGCAAAGGGCAGTTAAAAACTGCAGTTCAGAAGCAAACAGAGAGCTGGTGTTTGGTCGCTGAGTCACCATTCTTTCAGTTAGGAGCAGAGCAAGCAAACAAAGTACAGTAGCTTTTCTCCATGAGCGACCCAATAAAACAGGAGGCTGAGGCCCAAAGGGCTCAATCTGAAAACTAGAAAAAGCTCCCCAGCAGGGCGTGATGGTACGCACCTTTAATCCCAGCACAGGGGAGGCAGAGGCTGGCAGATCGCTGTGAGTTCGAGGCCAGCCTGGTCTACAAAGTGAGTCCAGGACAGCCAGGGCTACACAGAGAAACCTTGTCTTGAAAAACAAAACAAAAAGAAAAGAAAAGAAAGAAAGAAAAGAAAAGAAAAAAAGAAAAGCTCCCCAAATACAAGCAAGCTGCGCAACCAAGAGAGGCATCCGAGAACCAGCTCCATCGCTCAAGGACCTGTTTCAGAAACCAGAGGGGATCAAGAGGGTGGCCACACACCCCACTTCCCTGCCTCCTGCTGGCCGCAGGCTGTGAAACATTCCCCATCATCACAGAGCCATAAGAGGAAACATCTAACTACCCACACCAACCCACCCACACCCCTCAACCCCCCCTCCCCTACGCCCTTCTGACTCTGGTGCTGCTGTCTGAACTGCTCGGAGCCCCCTCCATGCTCTTATCTGTCTGTCCCTGGAGTTGAGAACTCTCCTAATAAACTTCTTCCCACTGGACAATGAGTCTTGGCCCCTCCTTGAACCTGAGAACACTCAGTGGCATGCTTGCCTAATGTGCACAGAGCCCAGGGTATGGTCCGCAACACTGTATAAACTGTGCAGCGTGCTGCGTGCCTGCAATCTCAGCACCTGGGAAGCACAGTCAGGATGAGCAGAAGCTCACAGTCATCCTTAACAACGGTGTAACTAATCTTGGTTGTTGGTTTGACTACATCTGAAATCAACTAAAACGCAAGCAGATGGACACTCCTGTGGGGAATTTTGCTTGACTGGATTATTTGAAGCAAGAAGGCCTGCCCTAAATCCAGGTAACACCTTCTGGTGGCAGCCCACATACAAGGACCGCAAGAGGGAAACTTTGCCTTATGCCTACGTGCCTTCACTCCTGCTGGCAAGTCCATCTACCCTGCTGCTGCTGCAGCAGCCTCCATTCACTGATAGTAACACCAGCTTCCTCAGGATCCCAACATACACAGAAGACCATCAGCTGCCCAGGAATCCTCCAGCCTTCAGCATCAGATTGAGAGTGCAGAGGCATGTAACCTCTTGGACTGAACAGCTGCTGGATTCTCAGCCTCTCTGGTGTGAGACAGCCATTATTGGACTACCTGGATGGCATGCTGTAAGCCAATCTAATAAATCCCTTTAACACGTATGTATACAAACACATACATATTACTATACATACATCATTAATTAATGTAATGCATAAATGCACATTAATGTATATATTAATATAAATCTATTATATATGTATATGCATATACACATATATGTGTGTGTGTGTATATATATATATATATATATATATATATATATATATATATATATACAGTGAGAGAGAGAGAGAGATAGAAAGAGAGAATCAGGTGTGCTCCACCAGCCTGCCTTTCAGTGACTTGCTTACGCCATCACCCGCCACCAGGTGCAAAACATTTCCACTACCCCTACGAGGTTGCTTAGCAACATGTGCCCTCTTTAAAAGGTCCTAGCCACCCCAGATCACTCTCTCTGTCTTCTATTTACTCTCTCTGCCTCCCTATCTGTCTGTCTATCTGACTGTCTCTCTCTCTCTCTCTCTCTCTCTCTCTCTCTCTCTCTCTCTCTTGTGCCTTCTCTAAGAAAGCCTTTTGCTCTTCCCTCCCCCAATAAATCTCTTGCCTTAGATTTGATACATAGCATGATCTCTCAGCAGCCCCAACCTGCCAAGGGTACCTTTTTGCTGCTTTATTTTAACATATAATATATATATAATACATATATATGATATATATTATCAGTTCTGTTCCTTTAGAAAATGCTAGTGTACCTACATAGTTTGGGGTACATAAGACTGTGTCTCAAAAATAAGTAAACATAAGTAATAAGAGATGCTATTGAATTACATTATTACAGGCAGTTTCCCTGACATATTTAACACATTTTCAACTTGCCTTCCAACAAATATTCTCTTTTTCATTGTGTCCAAAGACAAGCGTGTCGCTTTTTGTAGACTGTCTAGTAGCTGATGAGAGAAGAATGCGTAGACCTCCTTACACTCCTGTAAAAAGAAATTACGTTACATTTGATACCTGAGAGGAACTCCTAATGTCCCCAAGGCAGCGCCTCAATATCTAACATGACACATGAACAGTAAGAGAAAAGAAGCCATGCAACGTCAGTGGCAACGGAGAAATAAATTCAACCCTGCATTGCTTGCCTGGGTCTCTTTAGACAAATACATAACAAATATTTGTTAACACCGTATGAAGAGTGCTTCCAAAAAAAAAAAAACCTAGCAAGCCACATGAGAGCAAACCAGAGAGCAGAGACAAAAAAAGAAAAAAACAAACAAACCAAAACCCCCAACAACACACACACAAACAAACCAAAAACAAAAAGCAAGCAAACCAACAAAACCAGCGTGTTTGAATAATCCAGGTTTGCTCAATATTTGATACAGATATCAGATACCAGAACTTGAGTGTGAGGTTTCACACTGCCTGGTGTGGGGGATGGGCGGGGGGTGGGGGTGGGGGAGACGACACACAAGTCTCTCTCCTCAAAAGGTAGGGATGGTGGGTCCAGCCTCTGTTTTCTTTTACCATTGTTGTCCTGTTGATAACAGGAATCAAACCCCCTTCTGCATGCTAGCCCAGTCCCTGAACCCCTGGAGCCCCCAGCATCTACCCTGTGTCACACACAGGGCCAAGTTCTGCCTCTCAGTTACTGTAGAAACCTGGCCCCTTTAAAGCTGGTGGGAGAGTCAGGTTAGGAGGAGGCAGAGGAGTTGCCAAAACTAACAGGAGTGCCAGGCTGAACTATCTAGCCAGACCACAGATATAATCAGAATCTGCTAGAAGGCATTCTGGGAGCACCACGAGAGGAAGGTGAGGTGACAGTGGCCCCCTCAATCGGACAGACTGACAAATGAGGCTCAGTCTTACACACACACACACACACACACACACACACACACACACACACTCGTATCAAAACGGGGGCCCCGAGGAAGACTGTAAGGATGCTATAGATCTTGTCAAATAATACAGCATAAAAAAAAAAAAAAACTGGGGCTGGAGAGATGGCTCAGTGGTTAAGAGCACTGGCTGCTTTTCCAAAGGTCCTGAGTTCAATTCCCAGCAACCACATGTGGCTCACAACCATCTATAATGAGATCTGGTGCCCTCTTCTGGCACACAGGTGTACATGCCGACAAAACACTGTATATATAATAAAGAAAGAAAGAAAAAAAAACCTGCACATGGTATTTCCTGGGTTCTGCTGTGAGTCAGACACTGCCTTGGTTACAGATCTGCCCGAGAGCAGCCGCATCTGTGTTGTCCACAAATCCTCGCAAGTTTACCCCACAGTAAATACCTTCTTAAATTCGTCTTCTTTGTCATTGGTGTCAACCTCCTTCGCTTCACCATCATATTCAAGGCTATCGCCCTCTTCGGTCTCACTCCCAAAAACAACATGCTTCCTCTGCTCTGGGCACAAAAGACAAAACCAAATGTTAGCACCTGAACGTTCAGGGCGCGATCAAACCTCATGAGGAAGCTCTCGCTTGTTTGTTTGTTTGTCTGTTGTTTTCATTTTTATTTTATGTGTGTGGGTGTTTTGCCTATGGAAATGTATGGGCAGTACACATGCGCAGTGCCTGTGCTGGCCAGAAGGGGGCGCTGAAACCCTGGAACTGGATTAACAGACCACAGCAAGAGGCCATGTGGGTCTTGGGAACTAAATTCACCTAAGTCCTCTGTAAAAGCAGCCCATGCTCTTAACTGCTGAGCCATCTCTCTCCAGCCCAAGATGCCCTCCTCCCTCTTCCCCAATAGGGTCTCTCTGTGTAGCCTTTGCCGTCCTGGACTCGCTTCGTAGACCAGGCTGGCCTCAAACTCACAGAAATCCTCTTGCCTCTACCTCCCAAGTGCTGGGATTAAAGGTGTATGCCATCACCACCCAGCCCAAGAAGTTCTTTTTAAAAATTAACTTTAAAAAATGCTTTATATATATATATATATATATATATATATATATATATATATATATATATATAATTTTTATATTTTATATATATATATTTTTAATGGTTTTGTATCTAGGGTTTCTTTTACATTCCTTCTACTAGGAATTCAACTTGTAAGGAGCCAGCCACGATTGTGCCAGCCGCACCCAATAATGGCGCTGGTCTGTGTGCTGCTACCTGTAAACAATTGCCAGTACGCATGCGTTTGCTAGAGCTATCTCTAGTTGCCCCTCCCGTCAGGGGGACTATGCTAATTGCAACTACGCTTGTGTAGCTGTTGACCTATCTGCATTCATATGTTAATTAGGCATTCTGCCTGAACCTGTGAGGTGTTAACACACCGCTTTAGATGGTATTTAAGTTCAAGCTCTAGGGGGGTTCGGGGTCTTTCGCTTCAGCTTCAAGGGGCGCTCCCAATAAAACGTGTTTGAGAAGGATCCTGTGTCAAGCGTCTTTCCTGCTGGCAGGAGGTCGCGGCAGTTGGTGCCGAAACCCGGGAAATTTTTGATAAGAACAGTGCACGCACCACTGGACACCTGCGGAGACCCCCGAGGTTAAAAACTCGGGAGGATTCAGAACTCATCACGTGGAGCGGCGGTACCGGTAAGTTCTCCCTCAAGGCCATGCCTCCTTTTGGTGTGGATCCCCTTCTGGCAGCAGGCTTAATTTTACTGATGGCTGTAGTTGTGTTGCTTTGCTGTTTTTTCCTGAATTGCCATCGTCCAGACCACACTTGTATTTGCTGGGAATAAAGCTGGACGATAAGCCGCAAGGCCAGGGTAGATAACTTGGCAGGCTGCCCATATATATATTAAGTCGCTTGTAGATAAAAGCGCAATATGGGGAATCAACAATCAACACCTTTTCTTAGGCCACTTCAGGAACTTCTTAAACAGCGAAAATTAAAAGTATCCTCACAAACAATTCAGGGCTTTCTTCAGGAAGTTGACCAGGTTGCTCCTTGGTTTGAGCCCACTGGGTCCTTAAATCTTGCTAGTTGGGACAAACTGGGGAAAGACCTAGACAGGGCAGCAGAAGATCGTAAATTACAAACAGGCACAAGGCCATTGTGGCGATTAGTACGTGCCTGCTTGGAGGATAAACGTTGTGAGGAAATTATTAAAAGCAGCCAACAGATATTAGCTGACCATCAGGATAGTATGTCTGAAACAGAAGGTATTTTAAAGAAAAGGGAGAAACAGAAAAAGATAAAATATAGTACTAGTACTGATGAAATAAAACAAAAAAAGGTAAAGAAAAAAGAGGAACAAAAAACAGAGGATCCTAAAAGAAAACTATATCCAGTGCTGGAGGAATTTGCAAACTTGGAGCTTAGTAGCTCAAGTGAATCAAAAACAGAGAAACATAATGAAGAAGAGGAATTTAATTCTGAGGAAAAGCAAGATAAAAAGAAATATATAGTCGAGCTCAGACAACAGTAAGAAAAAAAAAGCAGGAGAAAATAATAATAATAATAATAATAATAATAATAATAATAATAATAATAATAATAATAATAATAAGTTGTACCCGGTACTCGATGAATTCACTAGCTTGCATTTAAACAGTGAATCAGAGTCCAAGAATTATGGTGAACAGGAGGAGTTAAGTATTGAAGAAGAAAAAAGCCTAAAGGAGGTAACAGCTCCATATGAGCAGGAAAGGAATGTGCCAATCAGGGTGACTCCTTTAGCGCCCCCTCCTTACAATCCAGTGTATCTGGATAAACACAAAGTTAATAAGGGGAAGGCTTTTTGATCTAGTTTTGCAGAACCTAATACTTGGAAAAGAATAGCTGCTGCCTTTCCTGTCTTTGAGGAGATTTAGCAGAAGCAGTCCGCACCTATGGGGTTAATGCGGCTTTCACCCAAGCTCTGCTTGAGAGATTTGCTTACACAGCCATGACGCCAGCGGATTGGATGAGCGTGGCCAAGGCTTGCTTAACTATGGGATAATATCTAGATTGGAAGTCAATATATACAGATGCAGCTCAAGCACAGACTAAGGCTAATACAGCGGCAGAACAGCCACTCTGGAATATGGACATGTTTTTAGGACAGGGACAATGGACTGCAAATCAAACAGCCTATCCTGTTGATATGTATACTCAAATTAACACCATGGCTATATAAGCCTGGAAGACCCTGTCCAATAAAGGGGAGGTTTCAGGCAACTTAACAAAAATCATACAAGGATCCACAGAGCCATTTTCTGATTTTGTGGCTCGTATGATGGATGCCACAGGGAAAGATATTTGGAGATCATGAAACAGCCATGCCATTAATTGAACAGTTAGTTTATAAACAATGTACTCAGGACTGCAGAAGAGCCATTACTCCCTGGAAAGGCAAGGGGCTTCAAGCCTGGATGAAGTCATGTAGAGAGATAGGTGGCCAATTATCTAATGCAGGCCTAGCAGCAGCAGTCTTGGCAGCCTCCAAGGACAGAGGGCTTAAAGGAGTCTGTTTCAACTGTGGAAAACAAGGACATATAAAAAAAAAAAAACAGTGTCCTTCGGCACAGAATAATAGCAGGTCTGTTCAACAGGAGAATGCTAAACGCCCAGGCCTCTGCCCTCGCTGTAAAAAAGGGAAGCATTGGGCTAATGAGTGTAGATCCATAAGGGATATTAATGGAACACCTTTACAAAAGGCGGAGCCAAAAAACGGGAGACAGGGCCCTCGGCCACAGGGCCCACAAATATATGGGGCCATGCAAACACCATCCCTGCGCCCTCCGACAGCCCAAGGAGAGCCACTACGGGTTCAGCCGGATTGGACATCTGTGCTACCACCAGATGTGTATTGACTCCCCAAATGGGGGTCCAGCCAATTGACACTGACTTTAAAGGTCCATTACCTCCAAACACGGTTGGGCTATTGTTAGGTCGATCCTCATCCGCTATAAAAGGGCTGTCTATAACTCCAGGTGTAATAGATGAGGATTATACCGGAACAATTAAAGCCTTGTGTGCCTCGCCTCGGGGAATTACAGCAATATCCCCTGGGGACAGAATAGCTCAATTATTAGTACTACCCAGCCTACACAAACAGTTTCCCTCTAAGTCTAAGGAACGAGGGGATAAGGGCCTCAGGTCCACAGGGATAGATATTGGATATTTATCTTTATCATTAGAACAGAGACCTACACTGTGCCTATCTATAGAGGGGAAGATTTTTAAAGGCTTGCTGGACACAGGAGCCGATCATAGCATTGTAGCAACTAAGGATTGGCCAAAAAATTGGCCCACTCAAGTTTCCTTGCAAACGTTACAGGGATTGGGTTATGCTGATACTCCAGCTATCAGTGCTAAGGAGTTGACTTGGAGAGATTCTGAAGGACGTAAAGGAAAGTTTACTCCTTATGTTATGCCATTGCCAATTTGTCTCTGGGGAAGGGATGTCATGGAACAATTAGGATTGATGCTCACTAATGATTTAAAAGCTAATTACTCACCTCAAAGTGTTAAACTAATGCAAGGTATGGGTTATACCCCAGGTCAGGGATTGGGAAAATATTTACAAGGAATTTCAACACCGTTACAAGCCAAAGGCCAATCCTCTACTAAGGGCCTGGGTTTTTCCTAAGGACCACTGAGGATGCTATTCCCATACCTTGGAAAACAGAGGAACCAGTATGGGTTCCTCAATGGCCTCTTTCCTCTGAGAAATTGACAGCCGCTCATGCCTTGGTAAAAGAGCAATTACAGGCTGGTCATTTAGAATCCTCGCAGTCTCCATGGAATACTCCTATATTTGTTATTAAAAAGAAATCTGGAAAATGGAGATTATTACATGATTTGAAAGCTGTAAATGAACAAATGCAAGTAATGGGGCCTATTCAGAAGGGCCTTCCGTTACTGTCAAGCTTGCCTAAGGAATGGCCAATTATTATTATTGATATAAAAGACTGTTTCTTTTCTATCCCTTTGGCAAGCCAGGACTGCCCACGATTTGCATTTACCTTGCCTAGCATTAATCATGAACAACCTGATAATAGATTTCAATGGCGAGTACTCCCTCAGGGCATGGCTAATAGCCCTACTATGTGTCAGCTGTTTGTAGCTCAGGCACTTGCACCTATTAGAGAAATTTACCCTAAGATGCGCATGTGCCATTATATGGATGACATACTCCTGGCTGCACCAAACTGTCAGATGCTGGATTCAGCTTACATTCAGACAGTACAAAAATTAGAAAGCAAAGGGTTATTTATAGCCACAGAAAAGGTGTAAAAGGGAAATATTGGTTCATTTTTAGGTGCTGTCATTTCTGACAGTTATGTTAAACCTCAAAAGTTACAGATACATAAAGATAACTTAAGAACTTTGAACGATTTCCAAAAACTTTTAGGAGACATTAACTGGATTCGGCCCTATCTTAATTTACCTACAGTTGATTTAAAACCCTTGTTTCAAATTTTAGAAGGAGATGCCCATATCTCCTCACCCAGGGCATTGACGCCTCAAGCAAGGGAAGCTCTTCTTAAGGTAGAACAAGCCATAGAAAAAGCTCAACTCACCCGTGTAACCCCTGGTGAGCCTATTTTCTTGTGTATTTTAGCCACCCCTTGTAGCCCTACAGCAGTATTATGGCAAAAGGACATTTTGCTTTGGATTCATTGCCACTCATCTCCTAGTAGCACGGTGGCACATATTTTAAAAGATCTCCAAAAGGTTATATGGTCTCGACGTCATCCATTTTTTATTCAGCATATTAGAGCTCATTCATTACTGCCTGGCCCTATGGCTGAAGGCAATCGCTTGGTAGATATTGCTACACGCTCAATAGCTTTTGCAGTATTTGACAATATTAAAGCAGCCAAAGAATTTCATTCCCTATATCATGTACCTACTGCAACTCTGAGGAAAAAGTTCCAAATCTCTCGTGCTATGGCAAGGGAGATAGTTACTAACTGTACAGCTTGTGTGCCTTTTCATCATCCTCCGCATACAGGAATTAATCCCCGGGGATTACGCCCTGGAGATCTATGGCAAATGGATGTAACGCATGTTCCACAGTTTGGAAAACTTAAATACATGCATGTGTCCGTTGACACCAGCTCAGGGGTAATCTTTGCATCTTTACATACTGGAGAAAAAACAGCACATACTATTACCCATTGCCTTGAAGCTTGGGCAGCCTGGGGCAAACC
The DNA here is from genome assembly GCF_964271855.1 of Acomys minous. NCBI lineage: Eukaryota > Metazoa > Chordata > Mammalia > Rodentia > Muridae > Acomys > Acomys minous. Next base: position 106,398,133 of record NC_140495.1, read on the forward strand.
CAGAGAATTAAAAACGGATAATGGTCCTGCTTATAGTTCTAAAGGTTTCCACTCATTCTGCGGCACTATGCAAGTTAAGCATGTCACTGGATTGCCATATAATCCTCAAGGACAAGGTGTCATAGAACGCGCTAATCGGACCATAAAAGAATTGCTGCAAAAACAGAAAGGGGGAATTAGCCATGGGCTCACCCCCAAGAATCAATTATCTTTAGCATTATTTACTTTAAATTTCTTAACAATTGATTCTGCTGATCGCACGGCAGCGGAGCGTCATAGTGATGTCTCCTTTACCAAATTCCCTTCTGTAAAATGGAAGGATGTATTGATAAAACAATGGAGAGGCCCGGATCTGGTAATAGCTAGATCCAGGGGAGCTGTTTGTGTTTTTCCACAGGAGCAGAGTGATCCAGTGTGGGTCCCCGAGAGGCTGACACGGATTGTTCAAGAAGAAAGGCAAGATGACAACAGGCCAGAAGAGAACCAGGGACAGAACTCCATGGAAGACGAGCCTGTTGTTCCTGACTCTTCAGACGTTCGTGCTTTTCCAGAATAGTGTCCAGGCCTTAGAGCTTTGGGCTGTCACTAGGACATGGCCTTTTCCCATGCCAGTACATGCTAATTCAACTGTGCTTCCCCATTTTTTTCTCCACCTCCTGTGAAGGAGAGATTTCTTGTGCCTCTGCTTTTGGGGAAGACCCTAAACCATTTAATCAATCTAATTTTCATTTGATTGGTACTCTTTGCTTTTCATTTCATGGCTTCATGCCATGTATTCGACTTCAACATACCACCTTAAGTGCCTGGCTGGAACCACAGCAAATTGTTAACCCTAAGATTGACCTTGGTACAGGGGCTTCTGTTGCTGCTGTTCCTTTACAGTCCATTTCCGTTAGTTCGGATGGAAAACAACATGTACCAAATATAACAGCTGAGACTTTTGATCAGGTTGTTAGCAAAACAACCACTGCCCTATTAAATCAAGAAAAGTATAATGCGCATTTTATTCATGGCCTCCGATTGGCAAATCAGCGCATGGACCTGATTCAAGAACAGGTGGAAGAACTATATAAGATGGTTCAGACTGGATGCATTTCGCATCATGGTCAAGTTTGCATCATTCCATTACAATATAACTTTACAGCTTCTTTTAATCAAAGTAAATTGTTATCAGAATATCTTGCAGGAAATTGGACGCTGGAGGCTGAAGAGCTATCCCAACAGCTGTTGGTCAGCATCGCATACCTGAATGGAACCCGAATGAAACCCGTTACTCTGGGAGAATTCACCTCTTGGCTGCATTCTGCATTTTCTTATTTTAAGGAATGGGTGGGGGTGGGAATTTTTGGAGCTTTTACCATCTGCGGTATTGTGTTTTGCCTCTGGGTCATTTGTAAAATGAAAAATAAGCATACCCGTGATAAGATGCTTATGGTCCAAGCTTTATTGGCAGTTGAGCAGGGCGCTTCCCCCCAAGTGTGGCTTGCAAGCCTTAAGAAATGAGCTTCCCTTGATCACATGGCCTTTGCACCTGACTGGCCTCGTTGCCATTGCACGTCAGAAGGCATGTGTTTCCCTTCCCAATACAGGACAGCCATAGCACCCTGCTGGGACTCTACCCATTGCACGCAGGATGGTGTCTTGTATTGACATCAATTTACCCCTCGATCGGATGGTACACAAAGTTGTGTCATGCCTTGATCGGAGTATTTCCCCACTGCTCATCTTCTTATTAAACAGAAAAGGGGGAAGTGTAAGGAGCCAGCCACGATTGTGCCAGCCGCACCCAATAATGGCGCTGGTCTGTGTGCTGCTACCTGTAAACAATTGCCAGTACGCATGCGTTTGCTAGAGCTATCTCTAGTTGCCCCTCCCGTCAGGGGGACTATGCTAATTGCAACTACGCTTGTGTAGCTGTTGACCTATCTGCATTCATATGTTAATTAGGCATTCTGCCTGAACCTGTGAGGTGTTAACACACCGCTTTAGATGGTATTTAAGTTCAAGCTCTAGGGGGGTTCGGGGTCTTTCGCTTCAGCTTCAAGGGGCGCTCCCAATAAAACGTGTTTGAGAAGGATCCTGTGTCAAGCGTCTTTCCTGCTGGCAGGAGGTCGCGGCATCAACTTAAATTAGCAATCTCAAAAGACATATTATTTGGGCTGGAGAGATGGCTCAGAAGTTAAGTGCACTGGCTGCTCTTCCAGAGGTCCTGAGTTCAATTCCCAGCAACCACATGGTGGCTCACAACCATCTAGAATGTGATCTTGCTGCCCTCCTCTATCCTGCAGGTGTATATGCAGGCAGAGCACTGTATACATAATAAATAACTGAATCTTTAAAAAAAAAAAGACATACTATTCAACTAAAAGTACATTCCACCAATATATTCCACCTTTGTGTTTAAGTTCAGAGGGGAGGATAACCGTGTGGAGCTACCTCTGCCAGAGAAGAGCTTGCTGTGTAACAGGAGGACCTACATTGGGCCTGTAGCGCCCACAGAAAAAGCCGAGAATGGTGGTATGCTTGTAACCCCAACACTGGACAGACAGAAATAGGTAGGTGCCTGCAGCTTGCTGGCTATCTGGCCTAGCCAAAATGATGGAGTCTGAGCCACTAAGAGATGCTATAAATTAATTAATTAATTTTAAAATAGGAAAAAAAATTTTAAATCCCAGGTGTGGGCTGGTGAGATGGGCTCAGTGGGTACAGGTGTTTGCTGGCAGGCTGATGACCCGAGTTTTGTCCCTGGAGCCTACACCGTGCAAAGAAAAACAGACTGCCACAGATTCCCCTCTGACCCACACACACAAAAACAACAAACATACACATGTATATAATTTTTAAAATTTAAACTCAGGTAGATAGCATCCTTAGGAATGTCATATAAGGCTGACCTCTGACCTCTGACCTCCACATGCACATACACATGCACACATGGGCACCAGTACACACATCAAAACAAAACAAAACAACGTGTGTGAGAGTGTGTGCATGTGTGTGTGTGTGTGTGTGTGTGTGTGTGTGTGTGTGTAAAGAATTTAAGACAGTTGCCCATCACAACTTTCTAAATCACTCACTCACACCTTGAGTATTCCAATGTACTGAGCTGACATTTTTGTGGGTTTGACACTCCTAACAAAGCTAAGTAGAAAACAAAGGTGAAAGAAGCCAAGCTGAGTAGTTGCTCTGTAGATCAGGGCTTCTTGTCCTCAGCACATTGACACTCTGAGCCCCACAATCCTTTGCTACTGGGGCTGCCCTGGAGGATGCTTCCAGAGTCCCCACCCAGAATCCGGTAGCGACCGAAGGTTGTGTGTCTGCAGGCATTGTTCCCTAGCGGTCTCGCCCCTTATCGAGAATCGCTGTGGTCTCTGAAGCGGCAGATTGGACACCACCAGAGGACTCATTGAAAAGACAAACTCACGGGCCTAGAACATCCAAAGAGTCTCTGTCTGTCCGTCTATCCATCCATCCATCCATCCATCCATCCATCCATCCATCTTTCCATCCATCCATCCATCCGTCCGTCCATCCATCCTTCCTTCCTTCCTTATATCACTTTTGTGGGATCTCTGACTGGAATGTTCCCATCTCACTGAACATGGGGAAGGTTGCCACCTCCCCTCACGGGCCTTGCTACTTAGCTAACTAACATAGCTGACCTCTGACCTCTGCTAGACAGCCCTCTATAGTTGCATTGGCAACACGCCCCTAGTCTGGTTAGAGGCTGGGTCATAAAAACCAGCCCTGTACTGTAACCTGGGTGGAGGATGCTAGAAGAGCAGGCGTTTGGGCAACCAGGGCCTGTGACCGACAGGGACAAAACGTTATGAGACCAAAGGGTAAGATAACCAAGACCGAACTTCTACCCAGTTGGTTCTTACATAGAGCTCAAATTTATTTTTTCTTTAGCTAAACAAACCTTTCATTGCAAATTTACACAATGACAGAGCGATCTCAGCAAGCCTAAATCCAGCATGCTCTTAAACAACAATCTTGAAGCAGAAAGTGAAACAGGGAACTCAAGGTCACATGACCCTAGAGGTTCGGATTCGGTAGCTTATGGTGTGGGCTTATGTATTTACTGGAAATATTGGCGGGGGGCGGAGGGGGGGAGCCTGGGTTCTTGGTTCTTTCAGCAAAATAGGAGATTCTAAAAAAATAAAAAATATGGAGAACAGGAAACACAAATAAAATCCAAAATCATTTCAGCCTAACAGACGATAAGATGGAAATATTTCTCTTATCCCCAGCCAGTCACACTTAGCAGACTAGGACAGAGTCAGAAGTTTGAGACAGAAAGCTCAGGGCTGAGAGATGGCTTGGCCCTTAAGAGAATCCACTGCTCTTCCCAGAGGATCGGAGTTCAGTACCCATCACCCACGGCTGGTAGCTCCAGGGGATCTGACACCCTCACACACAGGTCTCACCCACACACCCATAAAGAAAAATAAAGGAATCCTTAAAAGCAAAAACCCATGGGGCTCCTTTAAGCCATCCTTTCATCAAGGCGGGTGGGGAGGAGTGACAGGGGCACACACCATGGTGTGATCTTCGCTTCTGTTGCTTTGAAGCGAAAGAGGATTTATCTCTGTCCTGAAGCCCTGAAGCCTTCCTAAGTGGGAACACACAGCTCATTCTGCAGAAGGGACTGGGGAACGTGGGGGACGGCTTAAAACACAGTCTTGCCCAAATTAAAATTTCCAGAGTTGTGAGAGCTATAGATGCTGCTCTTAGGTGTTTAAGAAAAAAGGCTAAATGAGTCAAGAGATCAAAGTGATACACACATACACGCACGCACGCACACACGCATGCACGCACACGCAACAGGACTGAGAGGGCTCCCTGTGGGAAGGTCAGCTTGTAGAATTGGCTGATGGTTGGCATCTGAAAACCAGGATATCAAAGACCCCACTGTCAGGCCAGGAGGTGGTGGCACACGCCTTTAATCCCAGCACTTGGGAGCCAGAGGCAGGTGGATCGCTGTGAGTTGGGAGGCCAGCCTGGTCTACAAAGCGAGTCCAGGACAGCCAAGGCTACACAGAGAAACCCTGTCTCAAAAACAACAACAACAACAAAGACCCCATTGTCCCCACTTCCCCCAGGAGCTCACAGGGTCTAGACTGCTTGTGCCAACAGTGTGGGTTACCCTGGATGCCTCGCTGTCTGCGAGGTGGGAGGTGCCTGCTGGCGGACCTAGCTGCGGTCCTCGTGGAATTACCTGGCAGCGCCTTGGCTGGTTTCCCGGTGTTCTTAACCTCGTAGATTTGCTCAAATATTGATATAAGCTCTTTCACAGCCTCCTCCACGTGCCTGCTCTTATGGTTCAGAATATCAGCCCATTCTTTTGTGTACGACTATTAAACAGATAAATCACCATTAATTTTCAGGCACCTTAAAAAACACCAAGAAATTATTATGACTTTAATTTCTACAGCTATGATTAAAATTCTTCTTGAGAGTATCTCCAGTCCCAGGTGACCCAGCACCAGGAATGCATGCAGTGCACAGACGTACATGTAAGCAAAACACCTATTCACATCACTTTTAATTAAAAAAAAAAAAAAAAAAGAGTTGTGCAGGGCCGGGCATGGTGGCGCACTCCTTTAATTCCAGCACTCAGGAGGCAGCGGCAGGTGGATCACTGTGAGTTCGAGGCCAGCCTGGTCTACAAAGTGAGTCTAGGACAGCCAGGGCTACACAGAGAGACCCTCTTAGGCCTTCTGGCCTAGGTGTCCACTTTCATATTATGGAACCCCACGTTTGGTCAGTGCCTCCACATTTCTGTCGTTAATGGCCGCATACCTCGTTGAGGGTCAGCATGTCTTCTACCCTGGTAGCGCCACTGTCCGACAAGGAAATTAGCAGCGTCTTGGCTATCTCCTTCAGAACTGTGTCAATGTGCATTTCACACAGGTCACTGACCTACCCACAGGAAAAAGAGTTGCAAAAAGTAAGAAAGAGCTTACTTTCCCTTTAACATTAACGTTTTTACCCAAAATGCACCGGAGTATAACTCCATTTACAGACCTGAATCTAGAAATTTGCCTCCTGGGTCAAGCATGATTTGATGAACGGTCCAGGAATACATGTGCAAAGAAACCATGGCCTGGGTCTCAAGCGGCATGGGCCCGAGCATCACTCACAGGCTGCGTGATCCTTATCTTTCACAAATGAGCTGTGCTTTTCAGCTAAAGGCACCAAGGCTTGGAAAAGGAAAGATCACTAGGAGGGACACACAGCTAGTAAAGGGCAGAGGCTGGCAGCCAGGTTTAGGCTCACTCCAACGCCTCTGAGTTTGTCTGTGACGCCAATACGCCACACAGAGAGGCCAGCCCATCCCAAAAGATGAGCATGTTTTGTACAGCAGACAGATGAGAAATCACCAGGTTGTCATCCACTGGACTGCTGTGTCATTTGGTCAATATCAGACACACGTTAAGGTTAACATTGAGGCAGGGTTCACTGCCATTTTTAGCATTCTACAATCATCCTATTTTTTATGTGTCCATGTGTGTGTGTGTCCATCTGGGTATTGGTGTCTGACTCTCTTTATGTGTCTGTGTGAGTCTGTGTGTCTGTGTGTGTCTCTGTGTCTATGTGTGTTTATGTCTGTGTATGTACGCATATGTATCCATGTGTGTCTGTGTCTGTGTGTATATGTATGTCTGTGTGTATGTATGTCTGTGTGTGTACATGTATGATGTGTGTGTGTCTGTATGTGTACGTGTATGTGTCTGTGTGTGTATGCATATGTATCCGTGTGTGTGTGTGTGTGTGTGTATGTATATGTGTCTGTGTGTGTGTGTCTGTGTGTGTGTGTGTGTGTGTGTGTGTGTGTGTGTGTGTCTATAGAGAGGTCAGAGATGGACAGCAGGTTTCCTCCTCAGTCACTCTCCACGTTGCTCACTGAGGCAGGAAGGACCTCTCTCTGACCCAGAACATGCCAAGTGGGCTAATGTAAGCTGCCAGCTTGTCCTGAGGATTCTCCCAGCTCTGCTAGAGCTGCAGGTGGCCACCACACCAGCTTGGCTTTTTATGTGGGAGCTGGGGATTTGAACTCAGGGCCCTTGGGTTTGCATAGCAAGCCCTTCACCCACTGAGTCATCTCTCTCCAGGTTCCAATCACCCTATCTTAGACTACAGTGTGGAGGTAAACCATCACCTTCGCCTGTTGAGGTAAACAGGGCAACGCAGAGGGAAAGGCCGCAACTCAGGGACAGATATAACATTTGTTTATTTATTTATTTAATGGGTGTTCTTTTAGTTAAAAATATCATATCCTTTTAGGATCTATTTTATTTTTAATCACATGTTTCAGTGTGGGCATACACATGTAAATGCAGGTGCTCACAGCACATGTAAATGCAAGTGCTCACAGGGGTCACAGGTGTCAGGTCTCCGTGGAGTGAAAGCTACTACCAGTTATGAGCAGCCGGACACAGGTCCTGGGAACCGAACTCAGATCCTCTGCAGACTGGCACTTGCTTTTAACCATGGAGACTCCTCTCGAGCCCAAATCACACCCTTTAATGGGTCTCGGGATGTGACTAAGCCGCTGCCAACATCTGGAGTGCTAATGTGCATAGCTCCAGAGGACTATCGGTTTTACCTTCTTTAGAAGCTGGTTGAACATATCCAGAACGGATTCCACCTCCTGGAAGAAGCTCTCCAGCATCAACGATGACCACGTGAGTATGGTGAGCCCTTGCCTCAGCACGGACTCCACCTGGGAAGAGCGAAGCAAGGCAATCAGTGGCCGTTGCTCAGGGGAGTCTTTCAGAAAAGCTTCTGTTGTTGCTTGAAAAATGTTATGAAACGAGCCGGGTGTGGTGGCGCACGCCTTTAATCCCAGCACTCATGAGGCAGAGGCAGGTGGATCTCTGTGAGTTCGAGGCCAGCCTGGTCTACAAAGCAAGTCCAGGACAGCCAAGGCTACACAGAGAAGCTCTGTCTTGGAAAAACAAAAACAAAAACAAAACAAACAAAAAGAAAAAAGAAATAAGGAAAGAAGGAATGAAAGAAAGAAAGAAAGAAAGAAAGAAAGAAAGAAAAGGGGCTAAAGAGATGGTTCAGCGGGGCTGGAAAGATGGCTGAGTGGTTAAGAGTGCTGCTTGATCTTCCAGAGGTCCTGAGTTCAATTCCCAGCAACCACATGATCACTCACAACCATCTGTAATGTGGTCTGATATCCTATTCTGCAGATAAAGTGCCCATATATGATAAATAAATAAATTTTAATAAAAAGAGAGAGATGGTTCAGCAGTTAAGAGCACTGACTGCTCTCCCAGAGGTCCTGAGTTCAATTCCTGGCAACCACATGGTGGCTCACAACCATCTATAACATGATCTGGTGCCCTCTTCTGGCCTGCAGGTGTATGTGCAGACAGAGTGTTCATATACATAAAATGAACAAATCTTTTTAAAAAATATTACGTGATGTGTCTCCTTGATTAGATCCCCGACCATTACACCTAATAGAGATGACATTTCTTTTAAATCATCTAGAAGCAGCCATGACTCCTTATGACGACGTTCTTGTGACTCGTGTTTACTTATTTTTCGAAAGTAGCAAAAACCTAGACAAGAAATTATTCCGTTGGAAGAGAAAGAAGGAGAAAGAGAGGAGGGAGGGGGAGGAGAGGGAGAGGGGGGAGAAAGAGAGCTGTAAAGTTGAAATGAGACATGGTCCTGGCATAGAGATGTTCTGAGATCCTTCATCTACAGAAGAGGAATCTAATTTTAAACCAGAGAAATCCGTACGCGCCATCAGCGTCACCAACCTTTTTCATTTTAGGGGTCATCAGATTGACAAACACAGAAGGCACTTCCTGGCACAAGTCGTCGTAATACTGCAGAAGACCCTGTACAAAGTCAAGATGGCAGAGTTTATTCCAATTCATACTGAAGCCATGGCCGCATTTGGGCTCATACCAGAAAAGCTTCTCTGCACCTGTCCCGCCCCTCTTCCCCGCCCTGGGTCTGCCAGTGTGGGGGCTGCTCTTCTCATCAGCTGCCAATCCTACTCGACCAGAGTTCACATCCTGGTACCCACGATGGCTGGCTTACAAACACTTGTAACTCCAGGTCCAAAGAAGCCAAAGCAATCTTCTGGTCTCCTAGGGCACCCGTGTTCACAAGTGGCATACACTGAACACACACATGCACGTGCGCGCGCACACACACACACGTGCGCGCGCACACACACACACATACATACATAGACACACACATTATTTAAAAAACCACTCATCACTAAAGTCACAATTGATTCTTAATTGTTTTAAGATTTAATTATTTTATGAATAGGTGTTTTGCTTGCATCGTAGCTGTAAACCATGTGCATGCAGTGCCCAAGGCGGCCAGAAGAGGGCGCTGGGTCCCAGGGACTGGATAGAGACGACAGACTCTGCAAGAGCTGCAAGTGGTAATCACGGCAGAGTCATTGCTCCAGTCCCACACTTCTCAACTCTAAATAAAGTTAACTGCTCCACACAACCAAAACGAATGAGCTTTTATTTCTCTTTTAGAGACGAGCGACGCATGACGACCAGTTTGGGCTGGTTTGTGACATATTACAGGGTGTGGTGGGAGATGAGGAAGGAAGGTTGCTTAACTGGTTTTTAAGCAACTTCAGTGTTACTTAATAGATTCAGAGCCCTTGATTCTGTAAGCCCTAGGCTCAGCAAGAAACTCTGCCTTTCATGATGTCACCCAACGCTAACGAAATTGCATGAGATGCAATGTGAGTGGTCTCAGCCTCCTGATCTCACGGTGCAAAAACCCAAAAAGTGCTTGTTGCCAAGTGCACGGTGTCCAGGATGCAACGCAGTTCTGGGGTGGGAGGGTTCTTTAACAATTGCATTCTGTTTCACTAGGAGCAGCAACTACCATGTCTTTGAAGAAAACACAGAAATCTCTGGCATTAGATTAGGCAAAGAGTTCTCCAGCAGGACAATGAAAATACAAGACGCAAAATAAAAAGTAGAAATATATTGAACTTCATGGAAAGGTAAAATGCTTACATTTCAAAGCACATCCCTGGGTCAGGCACTGTGACGCACACCTTCACTTGAGAGGAAGACGCAGGCAGGTAGCTGTGAGTTCAAGGCCAGCCTGGGCTACATGGAGAATTCCAGGTAAACCAGAGCTATACAGTGAAAACTCATCTAAAGTGGAAAAAAAAAATCCAGCAACAAGAACCCATCATTAGCAAAATGAAACTAAAACCCACAGAATAGGAGAAAAAAATCAAAACTAGTATCTGTTAACAAATTATATCTACAAAGACCTATGATAATTCAAAAATTAAAAAGATAAACAACCCAACTTTAAAATAAACAAAGGATCTGAACAGGCAACCGAACTTTATGACAAAACTCTATGTCTCCAAAAACCTACAAACAAGCCAACAGACTCATGAAAAGATGCACAGCATCACTAGCCACCAGGGAAACGTGAGTCTGAACCAAATGGAAATACTGGACCAGAGTGCTGCTAATGCAAAGGACAGGCGCTAACAAGTAATGGCAAGGACACAGCCAATCCAGACTCGCCCTCACTCACCGGGAGGGAAATAAAGTGAAGGTGTTGCTTTGTCATTTCTGAGAACAGAAGGTTGCATGTGATATTAGCAAACAAACAAAGCCTAGTGACTTCGCTCATGTGTAAGACACTCCTTCCTCAAAAATGTCCAGAGAAACACTCATGGCCGCATTGATTCATAAAAGACACAAACAGAAACAGACCTAATGTCCATCATTTGAGTAGCAATTTTTCCCAATATCAAAGCCTCTCTCATCTTGGAGGGAAGCGTGTTAAGACGTGGTGGTTGCCTGGCAATGGTGGCACGCACCTTTAATCACAGTACTTGGGAAAGCAGGGGCAGGCGGATTTCTGAGTTTGGGGCCAGCCTAGTCTACAGAGTGAGTTCCAGGGTGGCCAAGGCAATGCAGAGAAACCCTGGAGAGAGAGAGGGGGCGGGGGAGAGAGAGAAAGAGAGAGAGAGGGAGGGAGGGAGGGAGGGAGAGAGAGGGGGGAGAGAGAGGGAGAGAGAGAGAGAGAGAGAAAGAATAGTTAGAAAGGAGGCGGAACATTCCATCCTGAAGGAGAAGCTTGTTAAGGTCAGGAAGTAAACACGCAAAGGCTTCAGGAAGTCCCTGATTGGCCAGATTCACCAAGTCCCTCCCTCCCCAAGCATATATACACTATTAGGAGCCGCTCTCAGACAAGAGAAGCCTCCGGAAAAAGACAGAGACAAGTCAGGGTGCCCAGAAGCCTCTCAGACCAGCTGGACCATCTGGACCATCTGGAAGAAGCAGAGACTAGCTGAGCTGCCCGAAAGAAATCCAGACCAGACAAGCTGCCTGGAAAGGACCAAGAGCAACACAACCGCTCGGAAAAGACACTCTCCCGCCCATTGCTCTGTCTGCAGGGTGTGCAGTGCGCTCCAGGTTTCCAGCTTTCGTGATCCGCCGCCCATGCTGGGATGGCCTTCGCTGACTTGGCTGCAGCTGAGCCATTTTTGTAAGCAACCCCTTAACAGATATTCCTGAAAACATCCCCCCAATAAAACTCATTGGTTCGCCGAGTTAGAGCCTCGTGGCACCCTTATTTTAGTCCCCCAAGGAATTGTGTCACACAACACATAGTAAAATCACACAGTGGAACGAATGGGAAGCCCTGACACACAAAACAATGTGAATTAGTCGTGTGTAATGAAGGAAGCTATGTACAAGAGGCCACACGTTCTATAATACCATTTGTAGGACCCGCCTAGCGTAGGCAGACCCAGAGAGAGCATGCCAGTGGGCGTTTCCAGCTGCAGAGCAGGAGGGAAGGTTGGTGCAAAGTGGGAAGTGAGTGCCTCTGGGCACAGGGCCTCTCTTTTGGGGAATAACAAAAATATTCTAGAACTGACTGTGATAATAGTTGTGTAGCTTTGTAGAGACACTAAACCCATTTGAACGTATATTTTAAATGAATTAAGCGTATGGTATGTGAATCAGACTTCAATAACGTCCTAACTTGAAAATAAAACTGTTTGGCCACGCCTGGTTGGCACAGACCCTAAATTCATCACTTGAGAGGTAGCCAGAGGGAGATCAGGACTGCAAGCTTCTTCTCAAACCATACAGCAAGTCTGAGACCAGCTGAGCGAAAGAAAGAAAGAAAGAAAGAAAGAAAGAAAGAAAGAAAGAAAGAAAGAAAGAAAAAGGTTGGGGTGGGGGGACTCTGACTCAAAACAAAACAACAACAAAAGGTAATAAAAACAAAACTGTTCAGGAAAACTTTCGCCTTTGCTCTTTCTCTGTTTTCTTAAGGATGTCTTATTTCATGTATGCCTGTCTTCCTGTCTATATGTGGTGGATCCCCAAGAACTGAAGTTGCAGGCAATAGGGAGCCACCCTGTGGGTGCTGGGAACCGAGCCAGTCCTCCGTGAGAACCGCCAGCGCCCTCAGACTCTCCGCCATCTCGCCAGGCCCCTTTTAAAATGGAATGTTGTTTACCAGTTCTTTGAGAGTTTCCTAGATGTGTTTTGATCATATTCAGCGCCCAGCCCTCACCCCATTGGCTGTTCCTCTTAAAGCTACATATCTGTCAACTGTCAATGTTACAACTTCTAAGGTTTTGAAATAGTCTCTGATACTTTTTATTTCCTCCCAAAAGAACAAACCAACCAGCTTGTCCTTATGCCCAGATGTGGACTTTAATTAAACCGAGGGATTTCGATGTAATGACATATTGAAAGGAGCAGATTCGCTGCTGTCTTCCCAGGAAGACGCGGGAAGAGGTCTATATGGACTTATTATGTTGTTGGTGAAAAGAAGGTAATCCTCTTTGTGCCCAAGCAAATGGAATCCTTTGGCTCGCTGACTCATCAGCAGTTCCATTAATTTCTATGTATTCATATTATAATCCATATTTAATCAGTTCTTTATTCCTGGATTTAGAGTCCACTCTTTTACTATGACTAATGCTGCTGGAAAGAATCATCCTTACATTTATACATCTTCCTGTCTCCCCAAAAATAAATGATCACAGACTTCCTAGAAGAAACAAAGAACACTGGGGCTGGTACGGCTCGTTCTTTTAGCCGGCTTTTGAAAGAAATATGATGCTGCCGACTCCTGCCTCACGTGTCTTTGAAACATGCGCTGAATTTCAATAGACTCTTCATTTACCTGTTTAGTTTGGTTTTAGCTATGTGTATGCCTGCGGCTGTGTGTGTGTGTGTGTGTGTGTGTGTGTGTGTGTGTGTGTGCATGTGCACACAAATGCCAGCGCCTTCGGACACCAGCAGAGGGCATCTAGTGGCCTGGAGCTGGAACTGCAGGCAGTTGTGAGCCACCCAATGTGGTCCTCTGCAGGAGCAGGAGACACTCTCAACGGCTGGGCCATTTCTCCAGCTTCTTGAACTTGTTGAATTGACCCTCTTTCATGCTGTTTTTGAATGTCAGGGTTGGGGGGGGAGGTGTTTTTTGTTTTGTTTATTTCTCCATTTTTGAGGGCTTGGACTTTTTTGTTCGGGGAATTGTTTTCTTGTTTGGGGGGAGATTTTTTTTCAGGGGGTAAAAGAGAATTTTACTATTTGCTCTGGCAATCCTGGAACTCATTATGTAGACCAGACTGGACACAGATTCTCCTGCCTCTGTCTCTCAAATGCTGGGTTATTTCATTTTAATTTATGCTAGTCATAAGTGAACTTAATTTAGAATGCTTCATTTTACCCTAAAATGTTGGTGAATCCTTTCCATTTGTGTTATTTTTATAGCCATGACTCTCATAATTTATATTTTATTAGTGCCAGGTATTAAATATATTAAAGTTAATGCTCCTGCTCCATAAAGTTATAATTGAAGTGTTGTTAAACCTGATGCTTCATCACCGAGGACCGAGTGTCCTAGAGATCTCTAGAGCTCCCTCTCTCTCCTTTCCATCTCTTCTTGTTTGCAAGTTGGGCTTGGTTTTTTGGTTTTGGTTTTTTGTTGTTGTTGTTGTTGTTGTTGTTGTTATTGTCTTGGTTTTTTGAGATAAGGTTTCTCTGTGTAGCCCTTGCTGTCCTGGACTCCACTTTGTAGACCAGGCTGGCCTCAAACTCACAGCGATCCAGCAAGTTGGTATTTTAATCCTACCAAGAATGGGGCTTCAGAGCTGGTTCAGGGGTTAAAGTTTACTGCTCTTACAGAGGACCCAAGTTCTGATCCCAAATCCCATCATAAGTGACTCACAAATGTCTGTCACTCCAGCTCCAAGAGATCTTATGCCTCCTTCTGTGCTCTGTGGGTATCCCCATGTGTGTGCATGTGCGCGCTCCTTGCTCTCTGTTTCTCTGTCTGTCTGTCTCTGTCTCTCTGTCTGTCTCTGTCTGTCTCTGTCTCTGTCTGTCTGTCTGTCTGTCTGTCTCTCTCTCTCTCTCTCTCTCTCTCACACACACACACACACACACACACACACACACACACACGAATTTTTATTTTGAGACAAGGTTTCTCTGGCTGTCCTGGAACTCGCTCTGTAGACCAGGCTGGCCTCAAACTCAGAGATCCGCCTGCCTCTGCCTCCAGAGTGCTATGATTAAAGGCGTGCGCCACCACTGTCCAGCTCGATATTGTTTTTTTGTTTTGTTTTGTTTTTTTTAATTAACAGCCTGCTGGGATACATTTTTCTTGCACCAAAAAAAATTCCTTCAAAAGTAATCACAAGTGCACTGGACAGAAAGTGTCTGCCACACAAACATGAGGACCTGAGTGTGGTTCCCAACATACATTTTAAAAAGGAGGGGGAGGGGGAGGAGGAGAGGAGGAGAAGAAGAAAGAAGAATGAGAAGGAGAAGATATAGAAGAAGAGGAGGAGGAGGAAGAGGAGGAAGAAAAAATAGCAGCAGCAGCAGCTGGTGTGGCATGTCTATCTGTAACCCTAATGTTGGGGAGCTCAGACAGGTGAAGACCCAAGCGCACTGACCAACCAGTCTGGTCAGTCAGTGTATGTTAAGTTCAATAGTAAAGTGGGAAGCAATAGTGGACACTTGGTATCAGTCTCTGGCCTCTATACCTGTACCCACATGCGCATGTGCAAGAGAGCATGCATGCGCGCGCGCGCGCACACTCACACACACACACACTCGCACATACACAAAAGGAAAAAAGAAACCATCAGAAGGCACTGTCTGTCTTACCTGCAGATACAGCTTATCTGCCTTCAGTTTGCTTTCCAGTTTCAGCAACCTCTTTGCCTGTTCCGGAACATCCAGCTTCATCTTTATCATGCACTTTGTTTCCCGCACGACTTCCAAGATTTTAGGATCAAAATTAACCAGCAACTTCCCCGTTTCCGGATGCCGTACAAACAGTGTGGCTTGCAGAGCTGCAAACGAACCGGGGGCCAGCATCGATTACTCTGCATTCCTCGTCTGCTTCCCTACTCCACTCAGCCTGCCACTCAAAGGCAGAGCAATCGTTCTGGATCCTACCGCGCTAAGGCGCGGTCTCTCACACATAGTCAGCCATCAAGACTCAGATCCAGAGAGACAAAAGTTGCTGATGGGTATGTCACATGCTTTATGCCACGAGTTGCAATGCTTCCACAAGTGGGTCACAGAGGTCTTTCTGTGGCTTATTTTCATGGCTTGTAACTCAACCCTTTCCAGCTTCCTTTCTGTTGCTGTGATAAAATACACTGACCAAAGACAGCTCTGAGGAAGATGGGATTTATTTGCCTTTGGACTCTGGATCACAGTCCATCGCCGGCTGACGCTCAGGCCTGCTTAGCTTCAGCTAGGTTTGTTGTACAGTTCAAGACCACCTGCCTAGGGATGATGGTACCGCCCACAGTGGGATAAGCTCTCTTAAATCGATTAGCGATTTAAGACTGGCACATGGCCAGTCTGACCTAGTCAGTTCCTCAATATTCCTCTCAGATACCCCTAGGCTGTGTCTCAAGGCTAATGAGACAGCCCCTGGAAAAGGGTCAGAGTGACAGAGGTGGCACGCTGCCTGGACTTCAAACTCTTTTTTTTGTTTTTGAGACATAGTCTCATGTAACTCAAACTGGCCCTGAGTTCATTACATAGCACAGGATGACTCCGAACCTCTGACCTCCTCCTCCTCCTGCCTCAACCTCCCTAATTCAGGGATCACAAGTGCACACCACCACCTCCAGCTAGAAATACTTATTAATCAACATTGAGTCCTGGCCTCGTAGAATACACAGGAGTTTGTTTGTTAATTTGTTTTACACTACATATTACGTGAACATCAGTCATACAAATAGGCATTTTAAAATAGGCCTTTTGGACCTCAGCAAGCCTGCACACTTGAGTTTGACTCCTGAGACCCAAGTGGTAAGAGTAAAGTTATCCGTAAGTTGTCCCCTGACTTCCGCATACATACTTTTATTATGAATTGAAATGCACAACCTCAAAAGATTCTTTCTGGGACCTTAGCTACTTATTTATTTTTACTTGATGTATATGGGCATTTTGCCTGAGTGGATGTCTATGCAGCACATGTGTGCAGAGCCCATGGAGGCCAGAAGAGTGTGTGGGATGCCCTGGGAATGGAGTGACAGATGGGTGTGAGCCGCCATGTGGGTGCTGGGAGCTGAACCTGGGTCCTCTACAAGAGTAGCCAGTGCTCTTAACCACTGGGCCATCTCCCCAGCCCCTTAGGTTATTTATTAATGTAACAGGAATTACTGCTAGAGGCATAACAATAAAACATAATTACAGGCTTATATGTACTAACTCAAATCACATCTTATTTCAACAAACTTTATTAATACAAGAATTTCATTATGATCACAGACTCTGCCAAGTCTCATGTGGCCTGACAGAATTTCACAGCATCAATTTCTAGGAAAATAAAGTACTCCCTAAATCCCTTTGAAGTTGGCTGATTTTTTTTTTACTCACTGGATAAAATTAGTCTTTTAGAGTTTCCTCTTAAAAGATAGTTTTAATTAATTTGTTTTTAAATCTATTACTGGGAGGGTGTGCCGTAGCACACCCATGTGGAGGTCAGAGGACAATTTGAGGAGTCAATTTTCTCTTTCCATGTTTAAGTGAATTGGACTGAGGTCATCAGACTTGTGCAGTAAGCTCCTTTATGCTGACTGAGCCACCTTGCCAGCTCTTAGCAAGAATGTTTTGTTTTGTGTTGCTTTTTAGATAGGGCCTCACTGTCTAACCTGTATCTCACTATGTAACACTGGCTGGCCTTGAACTCACAGAGATTCTCCTGCCTCTGCCTCCCAAATGCTGGGATTCAAGGATGCACCACCACACCCAGCCCTTACAGGGTCCTTAGTGGGGCCAGTTTTCCTGAGGATCTCAGCTGAGAATTTTATCCAACATCTTTAGAATCCTTTCAGAACTCAGCTAAGAAATTATATGCCCATTCAGATAATAATTCTAAACATTGATCTAATATAATCTATCTATCCTAAGACTGTGCTGAATCTGCACAACAGAACAAAAGCCTAAGTAAGACAGATCCATAAGGGCAGTTGGGATGTAAAGACCACTCCAAGGGGGGCTGGAGAGATGGCTCAGAGGTTAAGAGCACTGACTGCTCTTCCAGAGGTCCTGAGTTCAATTCCCAGCAACCACATGGTGGCTCACAACCATCTATAATGTGGCCTGATGACCTCTTCTGGCCTGCAGGTGTACACACAGGCAGAGCACTGTATACATAATAATAAATAAATAAATCTTTAAATAAATAAATAAAAGGACTGCTCCAGGCCATGGCGACTCTCTGAGACCTGGCAGATCTCCACCAGGAGAAGCTCTGTGCAGCATCTATCAAAAGGAGGCCCAGCCACCACCCCAAGCACAGTCAAGCGCAGCCAATGTAAACAACAGGAAACCACCCAGAGCAGCGTGTTCCCCACAGCCTGGGCTAGCATGAAAAACTGTTAGCTCTGCTTGGGAGCACTTCTCCTGGGCTCTAACTAACCCACTGTGGTGACTTCTACTGCCGAGAGATGTTTTCAAGAGGCAAAGAACAGTCCAGAAAACTTGATACAAACTTCATCTGTCAAGATTGCCTGATCTCTACCTATTGACTAGGGTCCACACTTCCTGTAGGGAGCCCCAGGGTCTGCCTGATTTCACCTTCCCCTGTGCTGGGCTTACCAGCGTATGGCACCACCCCTGGCTTTTTCACGTGGGTTCTGTAGAATAAATTTACCAACCAAACCACCTTCCCAGCCCTAACTTTAACCAGGCCAATTGTATGTTAAAAAAAAAAAAAAAAGCACACGCCAAATGCAACAGAACCGTGAATTCGTTTGAAATCAAGCCTCAGTTGTGAGCCGTATACGCACCGTAGTGTAGCTGAGAGATCTCTCTGACCCAGGCTGTGTGGTAGACCACCTCAAACTCCACCAGCACGTACGAGATCTTGTTATACTGACGGATGACGGCTTTACCTTCTGCGCTTGACAAAATCTCTGAGTTTTTCTGTGGTTTTTTTTGGGGGGGGGGAGGGAGAAAAAGTTCTATTTTAAGAGATTGCAGACTTTATTCCACGAGCTACTTACACCGTCATCAAATGGTCATGGTAGCCACTTAGATTCTGCCTTGGGGTTCAACAGCGATGGGGAAGAAGGAAGGCCGCAAAAGCTGGAGACAGAAAGGGGTACTACACTGGGAAGGACAGAAGGAAAGGACGGAAGGACGGAGAGCTGCGTCGGCCCACAGGCAGCACAGTTCTCCCTCTCATGCTTCTCCTCCTCGCCCACTTCCCTGGGCTAGGTACAACTGGCTGATCTTCCTTGAACAGTTATCAGGGCAAATTCCTTCATTGTACACAGCCGGGGAGGGGGCAGAGGAAGGGAGGAGGGTGAATCAAAAAGGGTTCCTTTTCGTTAACACTGGAAGAATTCACAAATGCCAGACTGTACCCTGCCACTATAGCAACTTAGCCTCTTGTCTAAAGCTACAGCTTAAATGTCTTCTAAGATTTTTTTTTTTTTTTTACTATTTATTATGTATATGTCTGCGGGCTTGTGCACCTGAGTGCAAGTGTACACAGAGGCCACAAGAGGGCAGCAGATCCCTTGGAGCTGGAATTACAGGTGTTTTTTTTTTTTTTTTTTTTTAGCCACACAACATGGGTGCTGGGAGCTGAACTTGGGTTCTTTGCAGAGGCAGCATGCACTCTTAGCTGCTGAGCTGCCTCTCCATCCCCTGTTTAAATATGGGTAAATATGCACAACACTGAAGCAGGCAACAGCAGCCCCGCAGAAACTTTACTTTTAGCAGTGCCCCGTAACAAAACTACTTCAAGCCTGTGGTCCTGTGGTTATTTTCTTCTCTCTTCAGGCATGAAAGACGGTATCAAACAAAACGGGCTCTGCTCTGATAGTCTGTCTCTTGAACAAATAAAAACAAAACAAAAACAAAGGAAAGACAGAGTGACACTTCCAGAATGCTGGCCGAGTCTACAAGGACCCTGCTCTTCAGAAACCTAATAATCTCATACTGCGTATACACACTGCTTTGCCCTGCCTGGGGCTCGGTTCTTCAAAGAGGGATGAATGCACTCAGCATCCCGGCTTGGTTTTCATTAAATACACATCAGCACCTATCCATCCACGCACACAAATAGGAGTCGGGAGGAAGCTTACGCTGTGTGTCTTCAAAACAATTATTTTTAAGAGCCTTTATAAGGTGTCTTCTGTTATTAAAAGACATAAGATTTGCCAACTATAATTGAACTGGTTGGTCCACTGAACACAAAAAGATTGACTTAGACCCTCTCCGGCATATTTATAAGCCATTTTCCCCCCTCGGTTAAAAAGCATTGGTTCTGACTACTTCGTCGGCATCAATACTGTCGGACAGGGTGCATTCGTAATGTAATTTCGTTTCCACACCACCATGATTCATATATAAACTGTATGATTAGCTTACAAAGAAATAGTTGATGGGCTCATTTATCCGGCGGTACAGCTGCCTCACCCAGAGAATTTTTCCTGCTATGGGGGGCATGTTGCGAGCGAGAGGGGGGTCATCTTTCTGAGAATGATAGAGCTGTAATTAAAAAATACTGCGTTAATGCTTGAATTCAGCACAGCGGAGAATGCAAACAAATTTACAGCCACATCTGCACACGGGTTTGCAGCACGCTTCACAGGCCGGGTGCACAAGGGTTGGTCGATAAATATGCAAATGAGCTTCAGAAACAATAATCGGAGGCTCAGAAAGAATCAAGTCCACATGTACGATGCTTTACTCTCTCTTTGCCTTCATTTCCTGTTACAGTGTTGTTATGCCCTGAATTGGAAATGCTCCCTCACAGGTGCATGCGCGCATCCTTGCACCCTTGCGTGGTGTGTGTGCACGTGCGCACGTGCGCGCACACATGCATTTAAAAGTATGCATGGCTCAATGGATGTCAGGGCTCACTACTGGCATCTTCTGTCACTTTCCACTTTATTTTTGGGGACAGAGGCTCCCACTAAACTGACTGGCTGGGCTACGCTGGACGCCAGCAAGCCCCGCCTGCCCCCACCAGTGCAGCATGGGGGTAACAGGTGCCTGCTGCGGCAACCAGCTTTTTCTTTGAGTGCTGGGGATCTGAACTCGGGGCTTCATTTTTGTACCATAGGCTCTTTACTGATGGGGCCGTCGTTCCAGCCCTGGGCTTCTTATTTGGACTGTCCGCCCACCCCCAGGTGGTTGTTCTCTTTGGGAACGCTGTGGAATCTCTCGGAGGTGGACATAAACTGAAAAGCGGTGGGGCGTCTGGGAGTTACACCCACTCCCTGATCTGGTCTGACTGGCAGCCATGTGAATAGCTTTGAGTCCTGCACGCCCACTGCCACACACTGAGCCACTCCATTGTGACAGACTGAAACACTATCCAATATAAATATCCCCCCACCCTTAAATTCTCCCCACCAGGTGTTTCAGCAGCAGGGATGCAGAAGGAACTAACAAGCATGTATTCCTTTCTCTCCCTATCTCACTTTTATTTTTTTATTTTTTTATTTTTTGGTTTTTCGAGACAGGGTTTCTCTGTGTAGTCTTGACAGTCCTGGACTCACTTTGTAGACCAAGCTGGCCTGGAACTCTGCCTCCCATGTGCTGGGATTAAAGGCGTGTGCCACCACGCCTGGCTTTATCTCATATTCTTAGGAGGTACCAAAAGAGGAATCACATAGCCACATTGTATCTGGTATAGTACTCAACGAACAAGCAACAGAATGAATGCTCTGAATATCCTGGCGTTTGGTGACAACGGTGAAGGCTTCCAGACCTTGCCTCTTTGTACGAGTACACTGCGCGTACACGCAGGACACTTACCTTCTTGGTAGCTTCAAGTTCAGCCACATAACACTGAAGAATCCGCTCAATTGTGTGATTGATTTCCAGTTGAAGGCAGGGAATGTTCAGCTTCTGAAACCTAAAAGTAGTCGAAACTGGGTAATTAAAAGGGAACCGAGAAAGGTGCTGCAGAATGGCTGGAGCACTAAAGATCCGTCCGCTCACGCACTTGATAGAGGGTTATTCCAGGCCCCACGAGTTATGCTGGGTGTGTAACAACAAGCGTTAAGCTGGGTGTGTAACAACAAGCGTTAAGCTGGGTGTGTAACAGCAAGCAAGGCAGGTGTACTCTCTGCTTCCCTGGACCCTGCAGCTTCCACGGTGAGAGGCAGAGATTGTAACAGCGGCCTGTCAGCCAATATCACACCTCCTCAGAGCCTAAGTGATGCCTGGGAGGTACACGGACCACACTGCTCTGAGAACTGAATCGCATATTATAGGTAGAGAGGGCAATGGGAGGCAGACAGAGTGGGGGAGGGGCACCATTAAAATGCCACCTGCGCTGTCACTGGCCAAAATCATTTCATGCCTGCTTTGACCATCATGGTAGTCAGTCTCTGTCTCTGTCTCTCAATTATTTTTATTTTATATGCGTTGGTGTTTTGCCTGCATGTGTCTGTAGGAATGTGTCGGATCCCCTAGAACTGGACTTTCAGACAGATGTGAGCTGCCATGTGTGTGATGGGAACTGAACCCAGGTCCTCTGGAAAAGCAGCCAGTGCTTTTAACCACTGAGCTACCTCTTCAGCCCTCATGGCAGTCTCTTAAGAGACAATCACTGCTGGAGATACGGAACTACAGCGAAGCTGCCAGAAAGCCAGACAGCACAGATTCCCAAGGAGGACTTCCTAAAGGGGCCTCTGGCGTGGGTCTTATCTCTATCTCTGTCTCTCTGTGTGTGTATGTGTCTGTCTGTCTGTGTGTATGTCTCTGTTTCATCTCATATGGGCGCGTGCACACACACACACACACACACACACACACATTTCCGCCCTCTGTGGGGAGTACTGCTAATGGGAACAGCAGGGAAAGGAGACTGAAGGGGAGTAGACTTTAAGTGCTTTTGCTGTAAGTGGCTATGGGGAAGGGGGGACACCTATGTGAGATGGAGGACATTACTTGCCTGACTGCACTGACCATTTTTCTATGCATACCAATACATCAAATACATCTGTTCTAGATTGCTTCTCTTGATACAATAAACACCAAAAGCAACTTGGGGAGGAAAGGGTGTATTTCAGCTCACACCTCTCAGGTCACAGCAGCCCCCAAGCCCCCCACCCCTCAACCCCCGTCATGGAGGAGAGTGGGGGTAGGAACTCAAGGAGAGAACATGGAGGCAGGAACCAAAGCAGAGAAACGCTGCCTACTGGCCTGCTTCCAGGCTCACCGTCAGCTGTCCTTCTTACACGGCCCAGCTCCATCTGCCTAGGGATGGAACCCCCCATGGTGGGCCGAGCCTGCATGGCCCAGCTCCATCTGCCTAGGGATGGAACCACCCACAGTGGGCTGAGCCTGCTCACATCCTTAGGCAGTAAAGGAAAATGCCCACAGACATGGCCACAGGCCAATCTGACAAGGCAGCTCCTCAGTTGGGGGCTCCCTCTTCCCAGACGACTCCAGGTTTGTGTCAAGCTGGCATCTAAAGTTGGCTAGGACAGTATACAATCATGTTCTTTGGAAATCCTTTCCCCAAGTAAAATTATGCATCAGTTGTTCCCTCTCCAATTATAACCGTGAAATTAAAGTGAAGCACGCTACATGGCCACTTGAGACGCTCCTAGGGAAGACTTTCTGTTATTGTTTTTTAATTTACTGGAGCATCATCATAGTGAACATCTGCCACCCCAGCATCTGGGAAACAGAGGCAGAAGAACAAGAGATTTAAAGGTCTTCCTTGGCCACAAAGCAAATTTGAGGCCAACCTGGGCTATAGGTGAGTCTTTCTCAAAAAACAAACAAACAAAAAAATCTAAAATAATATGAAAAACAATGTTCCTTATTTAAAGAAAAAACTATTTAGTGGCAAAATGTTTATAACTCTTAAAAGCTTATGAAGGAGAAGTTTCCAGAACATCTAATTTGAAACTATGGGCAGGAGTTTGTGTGCGTGCATGCGTGCGTACATGTCTGTGTGTGTGTGTGTGTGTGTGTGCACATGCATGTACACACATGCCTGCATGTGTGCACATGCATGTGTGTGTGTTGTGCAGGGTTGTGCAGGGTTATGGGAGGTGTGCAGGCACATGTGTATGCAGTTGCATGAGTGCATGCAGATGCATGGGTACAGATGTATATGTGGGCAGGTGCACATGTGTGGAGATCAGAGTACAACCCAGGTGTCATTCCTCAGATGCCACCCAACCTTTTTGGTTTTTGAGATGAAGGCTGTACCCAAGCTTTACGAATACATGACTTTGGCTAAGCCCAGAGCCTGTCTATCTATCTCTAGGCCTCGGTCTGGAAGCTTCTAGTCTCCATGCAACCTAATCTTCTGTAAGCCCAGACCTTGAAGGCTTCAGCTTCCAGCCCCTGTCTGCTAACCTGGACCTAGATGTTTTCTTCTTTCTTTCTTTCTCTCCTCCTCCCTCTCCCTCTCCTGCCTCTTCTCCCCCACCTCTCTGAGATGCTCTAAAGTAGCTTCTGTTTCCTGTCTGTTCTCCTAAGAGTTGGGTGTATCCAATCTGTGACTTCTCTCTGACTTTTCACTTTGTCTGTCCCTCAATTAGATGTCATTGGGATTAAAGGCATGTACTAAAAGTGTGTGTATCTGTCTTCCAGCCAAGGGGATTAAAGATGTGTATTCCAGGCAGAGGAAGTAAAGGTGTGTACTAAGGGCATGTCTGTAGTCTAGCTGGATCACACAGACCTAGGTTTTTGGATATGATCCCTTGCCAGAGGAGCCATGTTGCTGGATTAAAATTCCTCTACAGGCCTTGAAGTTAGCAATTCAGCTAAACAACATGCCTACTTACTAAACCCCAGAGGTCCCCCTGTCATTGCCTCCCCAGGAGTGATGGCCTACTAACATGCCCTAACCCACCTGACTTTCTTCTTCTTTCTCCTCCTCCTCCTCTTTTTCAGTGGGTTCTGGGAATTGAACTCAGGTCCTCCCCATTGCAAAGCAAGCACATTACCACCTGAGCTATCTGAAATTGTGCTTTCAGAGAAACCACCCTCGTCCTCTCTAACAAGTACCTCTGAAGCAGCTGCAGAGCCTGCTGGGAGGACAAGATCTTTCCGAAGGTGCTGTTCATAAATGCCTGGATTTGTATCTAAAATAAAACATTAACATTCAAGTTATTATTATGGGACTGAGACTAGTTTTGTCTGACACTTAACAACATTCCTCAAGACTCAAACACATCTACCACCTAAGTGCCTAGTGGTTCACCTGTCTGATGTGGTGGCCGGCCACAAGCCATGTCACTACTGAATGAAGCATCACCCCTTTAGAAGTGAGACGTGGTGAACATAATTCAAAGGGTTTGGTGCCTCAGGTCTGCAATCCTATCACTTGGGAAGCTGAGCTCAGTATAAATGAACTTCTATTTTTTAAAAAAAACCAAGTAAACACAATGATGTTATAGGAAATAACCACGTGGAGGCTGTTAGACATGAGCAGGCCAAGGAAAACCTCTAAATGAGTGTAATAATTGAGCTGAAACCTGAGATGTAAAGAATAGGATTTCAGGTAGGTGGAAGGTACCTGGCATCTTGTGGACCACAAAATTTATTTAATGAGTGAGTAAAGATAAATCAAGATCTTCCATTGAAGCCAGGCATGATGGCATATACCTTTAATCCCAGCATAGAGGCAGAGGCAGGTTGGTCTCTGAATTTGAGGCCAATCCATCCCTAGCGAGTTCCAGGCCAGCCAGGGATGGATATATATATATAGTGAGATGCTGCATCAAAGGAATCCCTACAAAACAATACCCAAACTAAGAATATAAAACCCTCAAAAAGCCAGGTGGGGATGTCTCACATCTGTAATTCCGGCACTCAGGGAGGCAGAGGCAGGAAGATCTCTGTGAGTTCCAGCCCAGCCTGGAGTCCAGGACAGCCAAGGCTACACAGAGAAACACTGTCTGGAAAAACAAAAATGAGACTGTGAGGGAGCAGTTAAGAAACTACAGAAATCGGTGAGCTTTGATCTATTTGCCAACTATCTCACAGTCCACCTTGAGCAGAGCCTAGAACTGTCATTTTGGACCAAATGGGTCTGCCCCTTTTTGGAGTGTGCCAGGTCCAAAGGAAGCCCCCCTCCCCACTCCCCATCAGCTTGTGTTGAATATTTAGAGGGTAAACAAAATACACTGCATCTTAGAGAGACTCTGTCCCTCCCACCCCCACCCTCTCTCTCTCTCTCTGTCACACACACACACACACACACACACACACACACACACACACACACACGATTTTGTAAAAATACTTCCTCCATGGCTTAGAAATCAATGGCACGTAAAAATCACAATATTCCAAATAGACTGAACCAGACACAATATATTATTAAAGTGAAAAGTCACCTTCTTTTTAGTCCATTCATGTGGCTGCTAGGAAGGGGAAAGCCCCTTGTATGGCTTGCATTTGCAGCTCCTGGTTGGGTATTCTGACTGAGGGGATGTATGGGAGGTGAGAGGGTCCCTTGCTAAGTGCTTTTCTTTGGGTCGTTTGTGATTTCTAAGCACGTCACTGGGCAGTGTGCTGACATTACAAGATGTGAGCTGCTCATGACACTGCCCCAGGAAACCTCGTTGCTGGGGGTTCAGGAGGAACAGGGAGCAGAAAATGTTCCTCTGGGACTCCCATCTCTAGCAATGAGCTTCCAGCTCTGAAAGATGGAGCTGAGACTGTCCCTTGCAGACTCGCTTTCCCACGTGGCCTGTATTGGTACAGGCAGTGGGATGGATTGCACCCCCAAGTCAGTCAGATGCTGGAAAAGGAACTGAAAACACTGACACAGCAATCAAATCATCTACTAATAACTATCAAAGGGCGCGTGTAAGCTGAGTTTGACAGCGTATGCCTGTAATTCTAGCACTCAGGAGTCAGAAGCAGGAAAACTGCAAAATCTGAAGCCAGCCTGTGCTAGGTACAGACACCCTGTCTCTGAAAACCTGAAGGGCTGGGATGTAGCTCAGAGGCACAGAGCCTGCCTAGCTGGAACCAATCACCAGTCCTCAAAAAAAAAAAAAGTCATACAGCCACTAACTTTATTAAAAGCTAAAATTTACATCTTTCATAATATAGAATCTTCATTAATAAATCATAAAATTTTCAGGGAACAAAGTTTTTCATTCCTGTTGCTATGAATATTTAACTCTGGAAGCAAATTCCATCCGACTCAACTACCCAAAATGAAAAGTAATAACGGGACTATTTCTTGATATCAGAATCTAATTTTCAAAAATGGAAGGGAAATGAAAATAAGGGAACTTATCCAGCCTGATGATGTGGGCCTAGGATCCTAGCTACTCTGTAGGCTGGTGGAGAAAGAGCACAGGTTCAAGGACTATCTTAGCAACAGAGGGGGTTCAAGGCCAGCCTAGGCAACTTAGTGAGACCCTACATCAAAATGAAAAGTAAAAAGGGGATAAGGAATATAGCTCAGTGCTAAGAGTACCATCAGTACACATGGGACCCACAGTTCATCCCTACTAACACACACACCATCACCAGCACCAGCACCACCATCACCATCACCATCACCACCATCACCACCACCAACAATAACAACAACAACAATCTTTTCTTTAAAAAGAGAGAGAGAAGTGCTGAGCATGGTGGTGCACGCCTTTAATCCCAGCACTCGGGAGGCAGAGGCAGGCGGATCGCTGTGAGTTCGAGGCCAGCCTGGTCTACAAAGTGAGTTCAGGACAGCCAGTGCTACACAGAGAAACCTTGTCTTGAAAAAGAGAGAGAGAGAGAGAGAGAGAGAGAGAGAGAGAGAGAGAGAGAGAGAGATGGATGGAGGGAGGGAGAGAGAATATGAAACTTGAGAAATGACCCAACAGTCAAGAGCACTGGCTGCTGGCTGCTGTTACAGAGGACTTGGCTTCAATTTCTGACAACTATACCACAGCTTACAGCCTTCTGTTAACTCCAGTTCTGGGGGAATCTAGTGCCCTCTTCTGGCCTCCACTGGTACTGCATGCATGAGGTGCACATACATATACATGCACACATATAAAATAATTATCTTTTTCTAAATTGAAAGGAAACTTGTTTCAAAAATAAAAAGTATGATTGTAGGAGTAGCAACATTTTAGGAAATGTCTTATTAATATTGCCAAGATTAGATGTACTACAAAGTTAAATGATCTTAATAAATAAATAAATGAGACAAAAATATTATTTTTCCCTCATTGTCATGTCAAGAATCTGAGTTCAAAAATTGGAAAAAGAAGGCCAGTAAGAAATCTCACCAGGCAAAGTCACTTTGCACCAATGTATAAAATCCCCTTTGGATGTCCTGCTACTCATATAAGCCTTTCAAGGGATATACTCATTTTTTCATTTAGAAGGAAGGAAGAAGAGGAGAGGAGGAGGAGGGAGGAGGAGGAGAAGGAGGAGGAGAAAGGTTATATGGTCAGGAAGGACCACGGGTTACACACATAAAGATGTAAGGTCAGGGCCTATGGTGGTTTGCATGAAAATGGCCCCCACATGCCGGATGTGGTGGTGCACACCTTTAATCCCAGCACTCAGGAGGCAGAGGCAGGTGGATTGCTATGAGTTCAAGGTCAGCCTGGTCTACAAAGCTAGTATAGTCTAGGATAGACAGGAAATGGCCCCCACAGACACATAGGGAGTGGCATTTTTAGAGGTGTAGCCTTGTTGGAGTAGGTGTGGCCTTATTGGAGGAAATGTGTCACTGGGGTGGGTGAGGCTTTGAAGTTTCAGAAGCTCAAGACAAGCCCAGTGGCTCACTCTCTTCCTGCTGCCTGTGGCTCAAGACATAGAACTCTCAGCTCCTTCTCCAGTGCCATGTCTACCTGCATGCTGCCATGTTTCCCTCCATGACAATAATGAACTAAACCTCTGAATCTGCCCCAGTCAAATGTTGTCTTCCATAAGAGTAGTGGTGGTCAAGCTGTCTCTTCTCAGCAACAGAAGCTGTCACTAAGACAGCACCTCCCCCCCAGAACCCATATTAAAAGCAAGGAACAGTGGTGTGTGCCTGCAAGCCCAGTAATGACACAAGATCATACACACAGGTGGGTCACTCGAAGTCTGGGTCAGCTAGCCTGGTCTACGTGGTGGAAGACACCTGAGGCTGTCCCCTGGCCTCCCACCTTGCACATAAATATCTACCCACGCATGCCCCAGGGGAACTCTGCGGAGGGACTCCAAACACATAAAGAACTGAGCCTTCCTGGAGAGAAAAAGGAGAGGCTCCGGGTTGGCTAATGGTGGGGTAACGGAAAGGAACAGGCCACTGTCGGAACCACGCCCCGACCCCCCACCAGTCACCTTCAGAACACCATCAAGGGTGTCACACTGCGCTTCCATTACAAGGTGATCTCTGTGTATACTTTCTGCCCCCTCAACGTCGTTACTCAGGAGAATGGGTCTTTGATTGAAATCTGAAATTTCTTGGGTGACAAATACATCTGCAGGGTTCGGATGAGGACGGGGTGATGCTTGTCCCGACTCTCTGCCCCCTCAACGTCGTTACTCAGGAGAATGGGTCTTTGATTGAAATCTGACATTTCTTGGGTGACAAATACATCTGCAGGGTTCGGCTTGTCCCGTCTCTCAAGCCCAGAAGGTTGAACTGACCCTTGAAGGAAATGCTATCCAGCTTGTTTCACACTCAGCGGCTCTGATCCAGCACGCCACAGCAGGGGGAAACAAGGCTATCGGGAAGGTTTTGGATGGTGTCTGGGTGTCTGAAAAAGGGAACAGGTCAGCAGGCTGACGTATATGATCTAAGTTACCCAGCCCCAGAAACAAGACCCTGAATTGCAAGTATGTTTGGGGTGTCGTTGGGAACAATAAAAGACTTATTGAAAACAACTTCAATGAGACCAAATAAATGAATACTGTTCTATATGGATACTCACAATAACAGCTCCAAACAGCACCACCAATCATGGTTCTGTCTTCGTAAATACAAGTTTCTGTGACTACTTACCTCTAAAGTATTAATCTTTGACATAAAGTCCGAGAAATCTGTGTCAAATTCCGTTCTCCGCGGATCCAGGATGTCATATTGGTTTTTCTTAATCCCTTGATAGATGTTTTTGAACTTTATCGACAAAATGTCTATTCCTTCAATTGTAGAATTACTCAGGGCTGTGTAAGTTTGCACAATGGTTATCATTTCTGTAATCTTCAAAAAGAAACGTTAGATGGTTAGAAATGAGCCATCAGGCCCCTTCTATAGACTTAGGCTCCTGTGTTAAGTGCTGGGAGCCAGTGGCACTATTTTGGTGGCTGAGGCATTAAGAGCTAGGCCCTAGGCACTGAGGGCGTGCCTTCGGTTGCGCTGGGTCCCCGCGATTTCTACCTCTCCACCTCTCTGCTGCAGAATGAGCAGACTCCTACACACTCCCACAACCATGACGTTCGGGCCCGAGGGCATGGGGCCAACCATAGACAGATCCCTCTGAACTTTATGAAACAAATGAGCGGTCCCCTCGTCTAACTTGTCTCAGCAGCAGCAGCAACAAAGCAATCTGACACACACCCCAGAAGCCTGAAGCGTGAGAGCAACCTGGAAGGACCCTGAGGAACTCTCCAGGCAGTTGACTTTAGAGTTTATTTCAGGACTAACTTCCAGTGTGCCACAGTAACTCTCAATGTACCAATGCCATATACATTACACACACACACACACACACACATCATATACAAGCTAGGCGTGATGGCGCACACCTTTAATCCCAGCACTCAGGGAGGCAGAGGCAGGCGGATCACTAAGTTTAAGGTCAGCCTGGTCTACAGCCAAGGCTAACACAGAGAAACCCTGTCTTGAAAAACCAAACACCAAAACCAACACACACACACACAGTTGGGAAGGGCTGGAACCCCACAGGACATGAGTTCAGTCTGTAGTACTCACATTCATGGTTCAATAACCATTTTTAATTCCAGTTCTTGGGGAACCAGCAGCCCTCTGAGGGCACCAGGCATGCACGTGTTACACATACATACATGCAGGCAGACCACCCACACAGATAAGTAAATCTAAACCAGCAAAACCATCTCATACCCACAAGTCACGCAGTTCTTAATCTTCAGTGATACCCATCGAGACCTGCTTTCAATAACATAGCTCCGAGCTCTCCGGGGAGAGGTTATCTTTGTCCAACGGCGGGAAAGGGACT
The DNA here is from genome assembly GCF_964271855.1 of Acomys minous. Taxonomy (NCBI): domain Eukaryota; kingdom Metazoa; phylum Chordata; class Mammalia; order Rodentia; family Muridae; genus Acomys; species Acomys minous. Next base: position 106,428,806 of record NC_140495.1, read on the forward strand.
GTGGCCCTCTCCTTAGCCTACCCTCCAAATACCATCAGAAGCGGCACACAGTCCTCGTGCGAGCCAGCCCTCGCCAGGGTGATGGCAATTCTCACTATGCAATTTCTGTACACTTCCAGAAGCCATTGGCTCCAAGCCTGGAGGAAATGCAAGCCGCCTGAGGCTTACAGTACAGTACACAAGAGATGCCTGGACCCTCTCCTAATACAGGCTCTCCGCCTGCCCACTCTGCAAATCAAAAGCCAAGACAGGGCTTCAGGGGCCCCAGCCGGAAGTCACTCTCCTCTAACCCTGAGCCTGCTGCCACAACAGCCGGAAGGTAGAGCACAATTTTAGGTGCCCACATAAGTAAAATCCATGAACTGTAACAAGAGAAAATATATGGGACTTAGCTTTGCTCCCTTCACACGGTTATCTTCAGCTCTGTCTACTTTCCTACAGAGTCTAAGATTTATTTTAATTTTTTAATTATGTGTGTGGGGCCGTGGGTATGTGCCTGTGACTATAATTTCCTCCAGAGGCCATAAGAGGGCATGGGATCCCCTGGCGCCGGAGTGGCAGGGAGTTATGGGTGCTGGTAACCAAACTCACAGCTTCTACAAGAGCAGTATGTGCTCTTTTGTTTGTTGATTTTGTTTTTGTCTTTGTTTCTTGTTTTTTGGTTTGGTTTTGGCTTTTTGAGACAGGGTTTCTCTATGTAGCCTTTCCTGTCCTGGACTCCCTTTGTAGACCAGGCTGGCCTCAAACTCACAGTGATCTGCCTGCTTCTGCCTCCTGAGTGCTGGGATTAAAGGCGTGCGCCCCCACGCCCAGCTTTTGTTTCTTAAGACAGGGTTTCACTGTGTAGCCCTGGCTCTCCTGGAACTCACTTTGCAAACCAGCCTGGCCTCAAACTCAGAGATCAGCTTACCCCTGCCTTCCAAGTGCTGGGAGCAAAAGTCTACGCCACCCCCACCCCACCCCTGGCTCAGTATGTGCTCTTTACTGCTGGGCTATGGGGACAGGGTCTCTCATTGGAGCTCCACTGACTGGCTAGGCCGGCTGGCCAGTGACCTCCAGAGATCCACCTGTCCCTGCCCCACCAGCACTGGAATTAAAGGCAAGCGCCACCATACTCATCCTACAGGGCTGTTAGGTGTCCATCTCGGGTATCCAACCCAGGTCCTGCCACCTGCTCAGTAAGCACTTCACGGAAGCCATCTTCCCGGGCCCATGATATCATAGACTCTACCCCTGTGGTCCCCCACAAAGAGTGACACCAAGGAACCTTTAGTGTGGGTTCCCAACAGCCTTCTAAAGAATGTCATTCCTCCTCAGTCAGAGAGGTACAGGAGTTTCCGGCTGCTGTGTGTCCAGCAAAGGATTCCCCTACACACTGTTCACAAATACATCACCCACATCGATCCTGAAAGGAAGGCGTCTACACATTCAGATACTGCGTTGTTTATAGGTCCCTGCAGCTGCACACACTTTTCTCAGCTTAATATTACGGTGGAGAGCAGAAGCCTTCAAGTTCAAGATCTATATCTGTGCATGAAGAATTGAGGTCTCGGAAGAGGTGAAGGTTTGCAATAGCTTTTGTGCTGGCACAAAAGAAAAGATACCAGCTCAAATAAAGGCAGCGGTATATGAGTGACCTCAGTGGGTGGGGCGGATCGATGGAGGAGACCCGAGCCAACAACGGTCCTCACCCACACTACCGCAAACCCAAAACAACCTGCACCGTGCGGTTTAGGGTGGGGTCCTGTGACTGCAGACTGCTTACCTTCTCCAGTCTCTTACAGAAGGCTTCGAATTTTCCAAATATGTACATTTCGGAAACCTCAAAAGACTTTTCCCCTGAAGATTCTAAAATCTGCTTCCTTGTTTTGTGAAAGGATGCCTGGTATTCCTTGAAGAGAAAGATGCAATCCTACAAGAAATTGGGGGGTGGGCAGGGGAGATAATCGGGGAGGGTGATGGTTGACAGATTTACGACAGGTTGATCGTACTGGGCCCCATCAGCCCCTCAAACAAAGGCTGACACTGCTAACAGGTGTTCATGGTCTCTGTCTATGCATTAAAACCTACGGTGTATCTGGTTTTAAATGTTTTATTTTAAACATTTTAAAAATGGTCACACACACACACACAAATCATACAACCAAACTATCCAGACTCAAAGACAATATTCAGCCCAATATTAACTTCTATGCAGTTAGAACAGCCATTCAGAAAACACAGCTTTTTGAATCCACGATCTACTTCCGTCTCTCCTTTCTCACTATTTTCCCTTAACTCTCCTCCGTAAAGTGTAGCGTTAGCTTTTGGTTTTATACTTCCATGGCTAATTAAGTGAAATTGCCATGCGGTTAAATCGCCTTCTAATTATTCATGTTTGCACTCATGGACAAGTACTGCTCTCAATCCGGGTCAGGGGAGCTTCTTGTGCAGTGGGCAGCAGTCACTGGAGAGATGCAGAGGAGTAAGAATTCTGAGAATGGGAGACTGAGCTCTCAGCACTAAAGGGGACCATTAGCTCAGTACCCCCTCCACAACCAAGGCTCAGGGACCATTCAAGAGTAAGAGACAGGAAAAACGTAAGACAGGAAGAGGGGTTGCGATGCCATGAGGTGCAATCTTCTGGACATGGCGTGGCTATCGCATTCATCATCAACTCATGGCGGCTTCGGTTCCCTGCATAAGTCCTGCACAAGATCAAGCCAGCCAAAATGCAGGTATAGATGGGGAGGGTTAGCTCCAGGCCCCACCCCTTCCTGAGGAGCCACTGACAGACTTTATAGCTGGAGTGGGGAGCTTTCATTCTTTCAGAAGGATGTGTCCACAGGTAGGGTTCTCATGCCCCTGGGGATGGCCTCACACACCAATGCACTAACTAGACTCAGTGGGTCATAAAAAATAACAACAATAAAAGCAAAAAAAAACAAAAAACAAAAAAAAGAAGTTGGGAGAAGACGTGCTGGAGGGAATACAGGTTGAAGGGGGAAATGGGTGTTGGGGTACACTGTGTAAAGTTGTGTCTCTGACCTTCTTCACCTACCTAAGGCATTCTCTGACTAGCTTTAATAAAGAACTGACAGCCAATAGCTAAAGCAGGAAGTGGAAGGCAGGACTTCCTGGTGGGAAGAATGAGACTCTGGGAAGAAGAAAGAGGAGGGTCTTATCACCAGGAGACACGAGAGGAGACAGATGGGAAACAGGACAGGCATAGCTGGCCACATGGTGGGACAGGGCCAGGTGGTCGGGTTAACTTAGATGAGCCAGTTGAGCGTCTGCCCAGCTAAGGCCTAAGCTTTAAAACACTGAAGGTGTCAGTGTTATTATTTTTATGGCTGGTCACTAGGGTCTTCAAACAGACGAGAGATGAGCAGACGCTATCACAGTTCGTTGTATACATGTGTCAAATTCTCAGGAGAAAAAAGAAAAAAAATTCATAAAATCGCCAAGAGGCTGGGAAATTCTCTATGAAGATGTTAGTATTCAGCTGGCGTCCATATTTGCACCAGCATGCTCCCTCTTGTTGTTGTTGTTTTTGTTGTTGTTGTTGTTGTTGTTGTCGTTTTACTTGCAACACTCTCTCACTGCATAGACCATTTGTGGCTACAGGTTTATGGTCGGCCTGACTCGGCCTCCTGGATATCACAGGCGTGCATCACCACATGGTCTGCACTAGCATTTCCTCCACCCGTGAATACACAACAGCAAGGTTTTGCATTGATAATTTGCTTTGTTAAGAGAGGATTTCAATTCATAACCCTGGCTCACCTAGAAGTTGCTATGTAGACCAAGCTGGTCTCAAAGTTACAGAAATCTGCCAGCCTCTGCCTCCTGAATCCCAGAATTAAAGGTATGCACCACCAAGTCTGACTAGTTTTCCTTTCTTGTTTGTTGTTGTTGTTGTTGTTGTTGTCCTGGTCAATCTTATTTATCAGGGGAGACAGGGTTTCTCTGTGTAGCCTTGGCTGTCCTGGACTCACTCTGTAGACCAGTCTGGCCTCGAACTCACAGAGATCCGCCTGCCTCTGCCTCTTGAGTGCTGGGATTAAAGGCGTGCGCCACCACACCTAGCCTGATGATGGGGCTCCGGGGCTTCAAAATCCCAAGCCAGGCCCTGTTCTTGTTTTGATCCCAAGCGTGGGATGTGAAACAGACTTCTGAGAGGGCGTGCAAGGTTTGTCCACTAGAAAGGGAACTGCCTCGTGCAGGGGCATGGCCTTTGCACAGTTGATAAACATCCTGCTACGGACTCTGAGAAGAGATAAACAGAGCCCAAGATATAGAGGCTTGGCTTCTGGTTGTTCATCGCTCCGCTCTGAAACACTCCTAGAGAGAACACTCCAGAGAACCCTTAGGGGTTGTGGTTCTGGCTGCGGTGGCTGCGGTCACTTCTGCTGAATTTCTGGTTTGCTGGAACCCTGACTACGAAGATTGAAATCGCCCCAAGGAGCTGCGTCTAAAAAAGGTCTTCTTCTCCTGTCCCTATTAACCTTTTTTTTCTCTCCTATCTAGGGCAGGTGGGTTGGAAGGGAAGTAGAGCAGCTCCCTCTCTCTTCCTGCTGCCTGCAGCATCAGATGGAGAACTCTCAGCTCCCTCTCCAGCACCACATCTGTCTGCGTGCCGCCATGCTTCCCGCCTTAACAATAAATCAAACCTCTGAGCCCGTAAGCCAGGCCCAATTAAGTGTTTTTCTTTATAGGCGTTACCATGGCTGTGGTGTCTCTTCACAGCAATAGAACACTGAGTACGACAGTCATTCTGCTATTTCTTCTTTTTTTTAAAATATTTATTTGAGTGTTCTATTTACATGTATGTCAGAAGAGGGCATTAAATCCCATCATAGATGGTTGTGAGCCACCGTGTGGTTGCCAGGAATTGAACTCAGGACCTCTGGAAGAGCAGACAGTGCTCTCACCCACTGAGCCATCTCTCCAGCCCTTCATTCTACTATTTCTTGCCTGTCCTTGCCCTCAGCACTGGCTCTGGAGTGCTTCTGTTTTTCAGAGCCTTTTTTTTTTTTTTGGCCTTGCTCACTCTGACACTCCATGTCTTAATGGGCTCAGGGCATCCCTTCTGATAAACGATCTTGTCCTTGCAGGTGCGGTTTTTCTTTTCTTTTCTCTTTTTTTATTCTACTACCTTTTAAGGTGTACTCTCTGGACACATTTCAAAGCTTCTTCCAAACACTTGTGCTACTGCTCTGCTGTCAGAAGGTGAAAGCTGTGTGCAGACCTTCAAGTCACCCTGAAGGGGTCTTCCTGTCACCTTAGGGACCTTAGAGCTTGTTCTTTTATAGTTAGTGGGAGTTGGTTTGCTCCTCCATTTTCTTATGAGGGCGCCGTGTTTGATAATTCTTTTCTTTGTCCACTATTGTTCTTGACACTAGGAAAAGAGCGTGTTTGTATGAGCGGTCCCAACGTCCCATCTGGAATGTGTGCAGGAGAGGAGATGCCCACACCCTCCGTGGGTAATTGCAACCGCGTCCCTTCAGAACAATTTCTACCTGTGGCCACTGATTTCTCCTTCTGTTGCTGTCCTTTGAGACAGGGTCTCATGTAACCCAGGATGGCCTCAAATCCTTGTGTTGCCAAGGTGGACCTTGAATTTCCAGTCTTCCCATCTGGGATGCCAGAGACGGGGCCCAGAGGTCTGTGAGAGCTTAGCAAGCCCTCTCCCAGTGGTGCTGCATCCTTAGCCCAATTTTCCCCGGCACTTCTAGAAGTTGAGGGAGGGGTGTGAGGTGGGGGGCATCCATCCCTGCCTCTGTAGCATAGGTGAGGACTTCAGTCCTGCACTGCAAGCCTGCCAGCTGGAGCCTGCTGGTCCCCCCCCCCTCCTTCTCCCAGCACTACACCCTGTTCCTCTCGTTGTGACACATAAAAGGTTTTTTTAAATTTATAACCATGGGGCGGAGGCGGGGACAGGGGTGGGGCTGGGGCGGGGGCGGGGCTGGTGGAGCGTTGCGCATGCGTGTAGGCACAGACAGTGGCAAAGGCGTTGGATCCACTAAGAGTTACAGCAACCCTTGCCATTGATTGAGCCATCTCTCTAGCCCCACCAGAGCGACGACTATCAATGACAAGCCCTTTCTATACTCTTGCACCACTCCTCCACTCTAAGTGACACTGAACTGGCGGGTGAGTGTAGGCTCAATTTTCTTAGCAAATATATTTTGTTATGAACTTATTAACCGAGTGTACCTCACTTATAACCCGGCTAACCTAACCAATAGGAAAAGAAGACTAAAGAACACAATAACGAAACCGTAAGGCTATCAGCTCCGAGGAGCGATTCTCCGGCATAGTCAGCAGGATTTCTTCTGCTAGAACCTGGAGCCTCAGCCAAGGCCCCGAAGCCTTCCCTTGAGTTCTCTCTAGGAGTCTCAAAATGGAGCAATGAACAGCCAAAGGCCCCGCCTCTTGTTTCTGGCTCATTTTTATACCTGCTCTCAGAATTTGTTCAACGATGTTTTTCAGCTGGTTAACAAGCAATCTCCCCCACATGGTGGTTTGACTTCTAAGGGGATAAACATCACCTGCTCTCTCACAAGTCTTTTTCTCATCCCCCACTTGTATCTCTCCTTCAGGTGAGGGCTTTGCTTAGTGAAAATGAGACGCCTTTGCAAACCTGGATCTTCTTTAGGACGGCTGGTGTCTCCTGGTCCCACACGTGGTTTGTTCCTCCGTCAGTAATATAGGCTTTGCAGGCAGTCACCATCTGATTCGTTACCTAAAATAAAAGTAGGTACAAAGGAGCTGTAGGTGAGTGACTTTTGAAAGCATAAAATGCAGTGATAAATCATAAAACCATGGAGTAAATAAAAACACAAAATTAAAAACAGCAATAACAAACAAACACAAATCCAGTCAAAAACAAAAAACCCAGAGTCACATTCACCTACTGCAATTAGGTTACTGTCACTGGGGCCATGAGTCCCATAGTCTAACACATTTTCTATTGGTCTAGTACTTCCATTTAAGTCGTGATCTAATGCAAAGTAATGAAAGACAGCCACTTTAAAAATGATTAGGTGCATGGTAATCCCAGCACTTGGGAGGCAGAGGCAAGTGGATCAATGTGAGTTCGAGCCCAGCCTGGTCTACAAAGTGAATCCAGGACAACCAAGGCTATACAGAAAAACCCTATCTCGGGAGGGTGGGGGGGGGGAGTGGTTAGGAGAGGCAGACCCTCTTCCTTCTTGCTGAACTCTGACAGCAGCAATCAGGTGTTCAGGCATTTTGTGGGGGATAGCCAGGTGGCCTACATCTCCTTTGGGCCTCATACTGGAAAGCCGGTCACAACTGTAGATGTTACTGATCAGAACAGGGCTCTAGTGGATGGACCCTGCACCCAGGTGAGGAGACAGGTCATGTCTTTCAAAGGCATGCAGCTCACTGACTTCCTCTTCAAGTGCCCACACAGGGCCGACCCGTCAGAAGTATAGTCAGAAAGCTTGGGAGAAGGCAGATATCAATACGAAGTGGGCAGCCACAAGACGGACCAAGAAGATTGATGCCAGAGAAAGGAAAGCCAAGATGACAGAGTTTGATCGTTTCAAGGTTACGAAGGCAAAGAAAATGAGAACCCAGAGTAACTAAGATGGAAGTCAAGAAGCTTCAAAGAACCGCTAGCCTGAAAGCTTCTCCCAAAAAAAGCACCTGGTGCTGAGGCTGCCATTGTAGCAACAGCAGCTGCTGCTGCTAAAACTAAAGTCCCAGCCAAGAAGGTAACAGGACCAGGCAAGAAGGCTGCGGCCCTGAAGATGACAAAGGTCAGAAGAGTCAAAAGGCCCCAGCCCAGAAAGCACCTGCTCCAAAGCAGCTGGCAAGAAAGCATGAGCTATACAGGGAATAAAGCTTCTTTTTGACACATTGGCAAAAAAAAAAAAAAAAAGTTAGGAGAGCCAGGAGGTGATGGCACACAACTTTAATCCCAGCACTCAGGAGGCAGAGGCAGGTGGATCTCTGTGAGCTCAAGGCCAGCCTGGTCTACATAACAAGTCTAGGACAGCCAAGGCTATACAGGGAAACTCTGTCTCGAAAAAAAAAAAAAAAAAGAAAGAAAACAAAACCCAAACCCAGATTTGGAAAGGAGGGGAGGTCATTCTGGGAAATTTTAAAGTGAGTTCAGCCTCCACTGTGGCCCTACCAACTGACCTCAGAGCAACTTGAACAGCAGGTTCTGCGGCAAATGCCTTTACCTACTGAGCCATCTCTCCAGCCCCAAGGTTAATTTTTGCAGCAAAAGAAATAGTAAATCATCAAATGTGCAAATCACAGAAGATTAGTGACCAAGGAACCCTGTAATTTGTAAGTGTCAGTCTGAATAGCAGACTGAGAGTTATGAGAAAACACTAGGACCAAAAGCAACTTGGGGAGGAGAGGGCTTATTTCAGCTTAGAGTTCTGCAGCACCAGCCCATCACTGAGGGAAGTCAGGGCAGGACCCTGGAGGCAGGAGCTGATGCACAGGACCTGGAGGGGTGCTGTTTACTGGCTCACTCCCTAGGACTTGTTCATCCTGCTTTCTTATACACCAGGGACCACCAGCGCAGCATCACTCAAAATGGCCTGGGTCCTCCCACACCAATTAATAGTCAAGAAAGTGCCCCACAGTCTTGCCTACAGGCCCCAGCTTGTGTCATGTTGACGTTAAAGTCAATCATAATGCTCTGGCCCATAAGGTTGAGAAAAAATGTTAAGAATCTAGAACCAAGAATAATCTCAACCTGTAACATCGGTAGCAAGCAGAAAACAAAAGGACAGGGAGGATTCCTGTGGTCATCCAGGGTGAAACATGTGGCTAACTCCCTATTTCCTTTCATAAAAATGACATGTACCCTTGCACGTCTAATCTGATTCTATTCAAACATTTCCTGGATATTTTTATTTTATGTGCACTGGTGTTTTGCCTGCATGTATGTCTGTGTAAGTGTGTCAGATCTTGGAGTTACAGAGAGTTGTGAGCTGCCGTGTGGGTGCTGGGAATTGAACCCAGGTCCTTTGGAAAAGCACTCAGTGCCCTTAACTGTTGAGCCATCTCTAAGCAATGCCTGGGAGCATCCCTAAGATGATGCCCTCCTACACAGCACCTCCTTTATCATCAATCCATCTCACCATGATGGGCTGGTGAGATGGCTCAGCAAGTGAAGGCATGTGGCTCGCAAGCCAGGTGATCCGAACGCAAGCCAAGGAGTACAAGTAAAGGTGAAAGGAGAAAACAGACCCTACAAGGTTGGCCTCTGACCTCCACAAGCTTCTGTAGCACAACTGCACCCTGCTACACACACACACACACACACACACACTAATAATAATAATAATAATAATAACAACAACTAAAGAAGCTCACCTTGATGAATAATGATGTCATCCTTTCTGATGTATTATAATACCTCGAAACGCTGTGAATCATTCTGATGGCATTAATCAGGTTTTGTATTCCATGTGCCATGGAAACCTAAAATCAAGATACAGGAAGTAAGTTCTATCATGCATGTTATTCTGGTTTGGCCATGGCCAGAAGCTTTAATTACAACGAGCTAATTTTAGCAACCACACTTTTTACATTCGTCAGATCTGAGCCATCCCTCTAGGCCCCCGAAAGTGCCCCTTACAGGAGCTTGCTCACCAGGTCATAGTTATAGAGGGGCTGACACACTTTCTCCAGGGTGTACAGATACCGCACATTGTCTCTGGACTCATTCGCTGTGTCAGTGATTCTCGCATCCAGATCACGCCAATTCTGAAGAAGCAAAATTGTGTAAGAATCCAGTTATCAACCCAGAGGTCTCAGTGCGCTCCAATTTAGTCAGCAAATTGAAGCTGTTTTCCCTGAGCAAACAGGGTGATATATACTTTTTTTTTTTTCAAAAAGAAAATATAGATTAGGAGCACTGGCTATTCTCCCAAAGGTCCTGAGTTCAATTCCCAGCACCCACAAGGGACCTGATACCCTCCCTCTGGTGTGCAAACATACAAGTAGACGACACACCCATATACATAAATAATCTTTTTAAAAAAATAATTACTTTTATTTTTTTAATTATGTGTATATGTTTAGTGAGAATGCTGGAATTTTGGTTTCTTTAAAAAAAAACACAGAAATATTATAAAACTGTTTTGTTTTCATCCCCAGATGTAGGGATATGTGGCTGCTTCGCAGTAGCTGCCTATGATTTGCCTCGTGCTCCAGTAGAGGCACGGTTTTGTCAGGTACAGATAGTTTCTGCGATTGTGTGACATTTGGAATTCTGGGAACTTTTCAGAGGGCATATATATGTGTGTGTGTGTGTGTGTGTGTGTGTGTGTGTGTGTGTGTGTGTGTGTGTATATAGAGCCCCATGAGGTGTTGGTGGTAGCTGTTGGTCATTCAGGGGGTTTGGTGGCGGTCTGTTAGTAGTTGTGCTCAAAGAAGAAACAGGAAGAAAGAAATTAGATCCAAAGATCTCTGCCTCTTTCTGTGTGTCTCAGTCTCTCTCCTCTCTCCTCTGTCTCCTCTCCTCTCCTCTCTCCTCTCTCCTCCTCTTGCCTTCTCTCCTCTCTCTCTCTCTCTCTCTCTCTCTCTCTCTCTCTCTTTCTCTCTCCCTGTCTCTCTCTCTCTAGTGATAGTGGGTAAAACCTGGGAGATAAAGGATGAGAAAAAGAACCCACAAAGCGGTAAATCCAGTTACAGATTACATGTATGGGGTAGGGAGAGAGGTGCAGGAGTGCAGGTATCTGAGGAGGCCAGAAGAGGGCATCAGATTCCCTGGAGCTAAAGTTACAGGTGATTGTAACCTGTAGCCTGATGTGGAGGGGAGGACCAAAACTAGGGTCCTCTGGAAGGGCACTTAACCACTGAGCCATTTCTCCAGCCCCTGATAGCTCCTTTTCTTGCAGAACTTAAGACTTGATGCTATAAGGGCATTAAATGATTGGCTAAAAGTAAAGGCCATTCCTTTGTAGATAACATCCTGTCTATAGACTTGGATTGGGCCTGCTTCTACTTCTACTTATAATGATTTTTTCCAAGGTCGTAAGGCTTATGGCATTGTAAGTCAGTCAGTCATAAGGTCTTCAACAGTGAGTCACATCATCACAACACGATTCAAAGGAAATATACTTATTAGCAAAATGGACTCAATTGGAAATCAACTTTTGCTTTCAAGTTAACACAAGTTGTTGGACTTTGAATCTTTTTTTTGTTTTTTGTTTGTTTGTTTTTGTTTTTTTCAAGACAGTTTCTCTGTGTAGCCTTGACTGTCCTGGACTCACTTTGTAGACCAGGCTGGCTTCAAACTCACAGCGATCCACCTGCCTCTGCCTCCCAAGTACTGGGATTAAAGGCATGCGCCACCACACCCGGCTGAATCTTTTTTTTTTTTTAAGATTTATTTATTTTACATATATGAATTCTCTATTTGCATGTATGCCCGCACTCCAGAAGAGGACATCAGATCACATTATAAATGATTGTGAGCCACCATGTACTTGCTGGGAATTGAACTCAGGACCTCTGAAAGAGCAGCCAGTGCTCTTAACTGTTGAGCCGTCTCTCCAGCCTTCGACTTTGAATATTAAACGTGGCTCAAAGGCTCAATGCTTGATTCTCATCTTGTAGCATTATTTTGAGGGCTGTAGAAAAGCTTTAGGAGGTGTGGCCCAGCTGGTAGAGGAAGGCCTCCACAAATAGCAGTGTATTTTCTCCGGCTCCTGGTCTGCACCATGTTAAAAGCCTCTGCCCCACACTCCTGCCTCTATGAACTCCACTGGGCCTTCCCTGCAATGATGGGCTAATAGTTCTGAAACCGTGAGCCGAAAATGAACATTTCCTCCTCTGGACATTCTAGCGTCCTCTCACAGTGATGAGAAAGACAGAGAGGACTGGTGTCAGAGACAGGAGACCATTACTGCAGTGGGCCTGAACACGTGGCTCTCAGGCCTTACAAAGTGGCTTGCGGAAAGAATTGTGGGGGAGCATGGAGCTGTGGGCTAGAGAAGCCTTCTAACGCTGTAGGCAGAGCGCAGCAGTGCCGTGGTTATCCTTCAGAATCAAGAATGGGAAGTGGGGGGCTGGAGAGATGGCTCAGTGCTTAAGAGCGCCACCTGCTCTTCCAGAGGTCCTGAGCTCAATTCCCAGCAACCAACCACATGGTGGCTCACAGCCATCTATAATGGGATCTGCTGCCCTCTTCTGCAGATAAAGCACTCATATGCAATAAATAAAATAAATAAATCTTTTTTAAAAAAAAGAATGGGAAGTGGGGATTTCTCAGTGGTTAGAGCACGTCCTGCTGTGGCAGAAGACCGGGGTTCGATCCCCAGAACCCACACAGCAGCTCACAACTGCTTTTAGCCACAGTTCCAAGGAACCCAATGCCCTCTTTTCTCTCCAGCAGACACCAGTCACTCACACGGCACACAGACATGCATGCAGGCAAAACACTCATATGCATAAATTAAAGATCATTAAACTAAACCTTTTTTATCATAAAAATGATCCCTAGGGAAAGCTGTGTGAAGTGGGTGGGGTGTGTGTGTGCTGAGCAGAACTCTTGTCTTTCCGTATAGCTCTTTATTATTACTATCTTAAGGTTTGCTGTTTTCCTATTTTATGTGTGGAGTGTTTCTCTGCACGTATGTCCGTGCAAGCCACACGTGTGCAGTGGCCAAGGAAGCCAGAAAAGGACATCAGACACCCTGGAACTAGACTTGGCAGAGGGTTGCCAGGTGCCATGTATAACCAGGTCCCTCTGCGAGGGCAGCAAATGCTCTTAACCACTGAGCCACCTCTCCAGGGTGGATCTTTACCTCTGCAAGTCTCTATCGACTTATAATTCCCAAAACACCTTCAAAATAAAATAAATGGCCATTTCTCTGGGTGGCGCTCCACAGATGAACTGTCAAAACTGAGAAATGGATCTTTGTTCCCTCAGCTGGGAATTACGGTGGTTAAGTTAGGAAGCTGATCCAAAGCTTGACACTTCTCAACACACGGCTACTGTGGACCGAGAAGCCGTTGGACGCCGTAGAACAAGATGTAATAGCAGCTCTGCCGACTGGGAAGGGCACCAAAACAAAGCTAGGCAGGGGGAAGTCAGCTTTCCTATGGCACAGTGGGGCTAACTACACTGACTGAACCAGCCTGCAGCGTATTTTGTAATGACTAGGAAAGTGTGGAGTTCCTAGCAACAATGATGCATTTTTGGGGGCACTGTGGGGAGAGCTTAGTCTGAAAGTACTTGCTGCAAAACAAGAAGGCCTGGGGTTTGCGCCCCAGAACCCATGTCAAAAAAGTTGGGTCCAGTGGAACATGTATAACCCCAGAGCTAGGGAGGCGGGCCAGGTTCTCTGGAGCTCTCAGGTGAGCCTAGCCTGCTTAGTGAGCAAGGTGGGAGTAAGAGAAATTGCTCAGCATTGATGCCCCTTGCTGCCATGAGACAGGCTCCAAGCTACGGCAGCTGGGTGGCTCACAACTGCCTGTAACTCCAGCTCCTGGGGAGCCAATAGCCTGGCCTCCGTGGGGCATTTAAGAAGCACTTTGAAAAGGGTTATTTTCTAGTAAGTTGTTATAAAGCACATCAGGGTTTACAGGGAACGGCCTCTTACCTTTAACAGCTTGGAGTGTGCAACGTTAAGCACGTTTATGACAGCCTTACAGCTGGACCCCTTAATCTGCTCAATGATGTAGTTGAACTTGGCCGACATGCGTTTCCAGTGCTCCAATTCAGTGAGTGGACCCGAATCATCGGCCTCTTTTCTCATCTGCTCACTCTCAATAAGGACCTGAAATAGAATTATTATCACGACCACCTGTGCCCCCCCTTCTGGCTGCTGTGGGAACTGCATGCATGTGGAAAACACACATATAGAAAAAAATAAATGAAAACTGTTAAAATTTCAAACTTCTATTATCACTAAATACAGCCTGCCAAATGAAGACATGACATGAGGGGAACAATAAAGAATTAAGATCTGGAAAACAGCCGGGTGGTGGCGGCGCACGCCTTTAATCCCAGCACTTGGGAGGCAGAGGCAGGCGGATCTCTATGAGTTAGAGGCCAGCCTGGAGTCTAGGACAGCCAGGACTACCAAAGAAACCTTGTCTCAAAAGAACAACAACAACAAAAAATCTGGAAAACATTATGTAGAGTCGAGCAGCTCAACAAGATAACACCATTCAATCCAAAAGAAAACTAAGTAAATGAGCTGCACGTGTACGTCAGCAAGGAAGAAACCTAAGCAACCACCAGATGTGGCCCAACCCCGGCAGTACTCAGCATAGTGCAAAATTGATCTTGATAGCATCGCACACCTGATATAATGGCAGTGTGTGTGTGTGTGAAACTAGGAACTAAACTTAGGGTTTTATATGTGTTAGGCAAGCACTCTACCGTGAGATATATTCCCAGCCCTGCTTCTTGTCAGGGTATTCTGTTACAGTACTGAAAGTGAAACTACAACAATCTCTGTTAGGAGGGCATCATACTGTCCACTATGAGACCTATAGGCAAACGCTCCGAGGCATTCCACTGAGAGACTACTGAGCCTACGAGGAGGAAGCCTGAGCAAAGGCAGCTGTTGCATGTGCATTACTGTCCTCTGTAACAGCAGAAGAAGAAATTACTTACGGAGGGAATAGAAAAACCAACCCCTGCTTCCTTAAATAACAGATAGCTGATACAACTTAAATGTCAAAAAGTCTATCTAGCGAAATACAATTCTTTCTTCTTCTTCTTCTTCTTCTTCTTCTTCTTCTTCTTCTTCTTCCTCTTCCTCTTCCTCTTCCTCTTCCTCTTCCTCTTCCTCTTCTTCTTCTTCTTCTTCTTCTTCTTCTTCTTCTTCTTCTTCTTCTTCCTGGTTCTTTCTGCCATCTAAAGTCACTTCCTTTTTTAAAATTTATTTTATTTTATGCATATGAGTGTTTGTCTGCATATCTGTAGGTGACCCGTGTGCATGTAGTGCCCATGGAAGTCAGAGAAGGCATCAGATCCCCTGAAACTGGGGTTAAAGATGGTTGTGAGCTGCTATGCGTATGGGTGCCTGCCGGGAACTAAACTCAAGTCCTCTGCAAAAGCACTGTGGTGGTTTGGAAGGCGCCATTAGGAGGTGTGGCCTTGCTGGAGTAGGTGTGGCTTTGCTGGAGGAAGTGTGTCACTAGAGGGTCAGCTTTGAGGTCTCAGAAGCTCAAGCCACACCCAATGTGGCAGTCACTTCCTTTGCCTTTGGATCAAGACGTAGAATTCTCAGCTCCTGCTCCAGCACCATGTCTGCCTGTGTGCCACCATGCTTAGTACCATGACCATAATGGACTAAGCCCTTAAATGTTTTCCTCTATAGGTGTTGCCATGGTCACGGTGTCTCTTCACATAAACCCCGAACTAAGACACAGCCTCAGCAAGGAACGGGGTTCCTCGGTGTATCCCTGTAGGTTCAAAGGCCTCACCTGAACTGCAGCCTGATGCCTCTCACCTGCAGAGTGGCTCATCCTGCCTCCCCTCCCTTCCCCTTTCTCCTCAGAATTTCCTCTTCGTGGTGAGTGTCGCTGTCAGCTGTTTGACTGGATGGCTTCCAGGTCCTCCCTACTCAAGATGTCACCCATACCCGAGCCTCAGCTCCTTCTGCACCCACAACTCTGTACCTTCCCTGAGACTCCCCCCCTGCCCCCACCCCACCCCCACCCCCGCAGCCAGCTGCTGACCTCATTTCTCCAACTAGGTCTTACAAGCCCTAAGACCCAACAGAGCTAAACCCTACTTCACCTCTAAGTCCAGACAGGTCTATGGGGCTGCCTCAGACCCCCCCACACTCACGGGTCTCACAGAGGAAGAGGAGTGGGCCGAGGCTCAGGGACACAACCCCAGCTGTGGTGCAGAGCTGGGGTGTGAGCCAGGGGAGCTTATGTTAGCCACTTCGCCAGAGCACCCGTCAGGGAAGAGGCACATCCTGATCCCAGGAAAATGCCCCAGACACTTGTGCTGCTCTGTCTGCCTCAGTTAGTCCCGTCTTCCAGGCCACTGCAGTGCCACCGCCTGTGCTGGGACACAACAGTACCGCTGTCTTATGATGTTCAGACTCTGTGATGGTTTGAATAAGATGGTCCCATAGGTTCATATATTTAAATGCTTAGTCACCAAGGAATAGAACCATTTCAAAGGATTAGAAGGATTGGGAGGTGTGGCCTTGTTGGAGGAAGTATGTCACTGGGGGTGGGGTTTGGGGTTTCAAAAGCCTAAACCTTGCCCAGGCTGTACCTCTCAACGACTTCCCTAGCACCTCACCTGCCTGTCGCCATGTTCTCTGCTATGATGGTATTGGTCTAAGCCTCTGAAACTGTAAGGAAGCCACCGAGTTGCCTTGGTCATGATGTCTCTTCACAGTAGCAGAAAACCGAGTTAAGAGAATGCACTTGAGTCAATGGGAAATGGGTGAAAGGAAACGTTAAGTGATGGGAGTGGGGCTTTGAAAATGATACCCCAAACCTGGCAGTCAGATGAATGCTGATGCTCCCCGACCCCCAACTCATGTGCTGAGACCTATACCCCAGCCTGACAGCATTTGGCGGTAAGGGCTTTGGAAGGTTATTAAATCACGAGAGTTCTGCCCTTATTACGAGGCTCTGCATCTGTGTAAATTTGCGTGTGTGCTCATGTTATGTGGGTGTGCATGCCCGTGTGTGTACACGTGTTGTTCAGAGGCTAGAAGTCAAGCCCAGTCGTCACTCCTCTGGCGCCATCTACTTGGTTTTGAGACTGGGTCTCTCACTGGGTCCCAGAGCTCACCAGTTAGGCTAGACCAACTGGCCAGTAGGTGTCAGGGACCCAACCGGCTCTGTTCCTCCAGTGCTGCGGTTACAGGTGCATGCCACCACACACGGCTCTTTAGGTGGCTGCTGTGTATTGAACTCAAGTCCTCACATGTACAGTGGCAAGAACTTTAACAAACAAGCCACCCCCACTGCCCCAAGTTTAACACCTACTATTTTTTTTTTTTTTACAATTTCTAACTGTATATTTGTATTATATAGTCATAGACTCTAGGTATGGTCATTCATGTATAAATATTACATAGCATTTAAACATGATATTAGCATTTCTATGACCATATTAATAACATATTAAAATATCTATTTTATGTATAGAATATCAATATATGTGTGTTTTAGGTGATTTTTTTCTTTTTCTTTTTTCTTTTTTACATATACATTTATACTATTACACATATGTAAAATAAACTACATACAGCAAGAAGAACCACAAAACAATCAGGAATCATATTAATGTTACATTCAGAGTGTTTTGGCTATTTGAATTTGCTGCTGTAGACTTGGCATTGGAACGCTGATAGTTAGGGGAGCAGCGCTCCCACGGGCCAGCCAGGATGTGCTCGTGCACCGTCTGTCTCTGTGGCTCTTCACTGTGTCATTTCCCCCTTCCTCTCTTCCATGGAGAGTATTAACAAAACGTAAGTCATGAGTGTGGGAAGGGAGGGGGGGCAGGGAAGGCGGAGCGGGGGGGAGAGGGGGGTTGTGGAGAGGGGGAGGGGGAGGCAGTTGGGGGAGGGGCAGGGACCCTCACGGCTCTGAGACGACAAGGGCAAGGGGGTGGCCTCACCTGCTCTATCTGCTTGTACCACATCATCAGCACCTCCTCCAGCTGATGCACCATCTCCGAGTTGCTCGCTGCAGCCGTGACTTCCTCAAAGGTAAGCAGCTTGGAGAAGTCAATATTGTCTACCTTCCTCAACATCACAGTCCCCTCGATGCTGATTCTAGCACCTTAAGGAGGAAAACGGGACGGTAGAAAGACGTGCCCGAACCAGGCGAGCGTGGTGGCGCAGGCCTTTAAGCCTAGCACTTGGGGAAGCAGAGGCAGGCAGATCTCTGTGAGTTTGAGGCCAGCCTGGTCTACAAAGCGAGTCCAGTACAGCCAGGGCTACACAGAGAAACCCTGTCTTGAAAAAACAAAGCAAAACAACCAACAACAAAGAAGTGCCCATTCGGTAAATGTCAAGGTGGGCTTTCGAGCCGCACCATTTACAGAAAAGTCAAAGGTCTCCTGCTTTATTTACAAGGATATAATTCTATGGTTAGGGGTGGAGCACAGTTAGTAGCATGCTTGCTCAGCATGCACAAAACCGTGATTTGGAGCCCCAGCCTCACATAAGCCGAGTATGGAGGTTTCACACAAGCACTTGTGAAGGTGAGGGTATGAAAATCAGGAGTTTAAGGCCATCCTGGGCTACAGAGGTAGTTCAAAACTTGCCTGGATTACATAAGACCCTGCCTCAAAAAAAAAAAAAGAAAAAGAAAAAGAAAAAGAAAGATTGTGAGTTATTATGGATCATATTGTATACTTTTGCAAGATTAAGTGATAAAAAGATTTTTAAAGACATCATCATAAAACTCAGCTTAAAAATACTTATTTTATGTTTACATGTATGTGTGTGGACCACATATGTGCAATACCCATGGGGGTCAGAAGGGGGCGTTGGATCCTCTGGAACTGGAGTTACAGGAGGTTGTGGGTGCCGGGAACCAAGCACTTTTGCACTTTTGCAAGTGTCACAAATGTTCTTTTGTTTTGTTGTTGTTTTTCAAGACAGGGTGGGTTTCTCTGTGTAGCCTTGGCTGTCCTAGATTCACTTTGTAGACCAGGCTGGCCTTGAACTCACAGTGATCCACCTGCCTCTGCCTCCCAAGTGCTGGGATTAAAGGTGTGCGCTACCAACACCCGGCTGGTGTGCAAATGCTCTGAACTGCTTAGACATCCCTCCAGCACAAGTACATGTACTTTTAGTGGCAAACATTTGACTAAGATCAGCAAAAGCTTCCTCCTACTACAATGCATTTCAGCATTCAAAGACCCCTGGTAAAGAGGGGGGTCTCCCGTTTCCCATCTCATATCCATGCCCCCTGGTGACTTTTATTACTATCTCCTTTTTGGATACACACACACACACACACACACACACACACACACACACACACCTATAAAACCCTGTTTTCAGTAACATATCTCACAACTCATTTTGAGTTGTTTGCCATCCAGTCTTACACTCACCGTCTAAAAATGAAAGATATCTGTTGATGGTTTCTGTGAAGATATGTTTCTCAGATTCACCCTGCTTGGACTGGTTTAAAGCACCCCAGTTGCTCGTCGCAAGAATGGCTGGTAGAAATATGAGCTGTAACATATTCCCGATTCCTTTCAAGAGTCCACTGGATGCATCCAAGGTGGTAAACAGCACATCCTGAAAGGATGGTGTTCAATTGTCACATGTTAAGCCCATTAAAAAAAACTGAAGGGGAAAAAAATCATAAGCTATTTTTCATCTGCAGTGAACAGCTGATACAGTTTGTAAGGTCCTGGGCACAGGTTAAGCATCTATGAAAAGCAGAGCTCTCAAACCCACAACCTGGCCCTAGTCTGCCACTCCCACTGGGTCTCCTGGAGATGCCGGTCTCATCTGTACTTTAATCTCTGCCAAGGGGAGGAGCTGCGTGTGCAACTCAGCCAAGGCATGGGAAAGGCAACTGACTGAGCCTCTCCCAAAAGGACATCCTCAAGTGTAAGGTGCCCTGTTTGTGAAAACAGGCTTGTGAAATAGGATGGGGGGGGGGGGACCCTTCATTGTCAACTTGAAAGAAGCCCAGAGTTTAGTGAAGTGCGCCTCTGGGTATGTGTGGGATGGTGTTTCCATAGACAATTACCTCCTGGAGCGTCTGAACCAAGCCACAGACTAATTCCTCTGTAAGGAGGCCATTATATGGAGAAATGGTACAAATAGGTGATGGGGCGTGGTTGGAGGAAATGGGTCCTTAGGGGCTTGTCTGTGGGCCGTGTCTTGCTATGGCCCCTTCCTGTTTGCCTACTTTCTCATCTTCCTGATTGCCATGATTTTGAAAACCACTGGTGCACTTTATGCCTCCACCGGGGTTGCTTTTGCATAGTTACAGAAGATTTAAAATTGCCAGGTATGGTGGCACACGCCTTTAATCCAGCATTCAGGAGGCAGAGGCAGGTTGACATCTGACTTTAAGGCCAGCCTGATCAATGTAGTGAATTCTAGGACTCTATAGTGAGATCCTGGTTTAGGTTTTGTTGTTGTTGTTTTTTTTTTCTTTTAAAACAACTAAAGAGAAAAGGCCACATATGGTGCCTAAAATGGTAAAAAGAGACTTGTAGAGCTGAATTTATCAATGTCTGGAGGTAAATAAAAGAATCTTCTATGAGACTTTTAAATTTGTATTATGTCTTTAAGTGCATGCATATGTACGGAGGTCAGTGCACAAGAGTGCAGTGACTGCAAAGGCCAGAAAAGAAGGTGTCAGATGGCCAGCATTTGGTGGTTATACGCCAGCGTGGGTTCTCAGAACCGAACTCAGATCCTCTCTAAAAGGAATGCGTTCTGAGCCAACCCTCCAGCCCCGTCTAACAGACTTAAGAACTGCTTCTGGAGAGTGGGGTACAGGTCAGTCCTGCTCAAAGAACCCATTCTTCTTCAAACTACATACACACATCACTGCAGCTCTTTTAAAAACTTAGAGTAAGTAAGTTATGGTCACAGACAATTGTAGTCAGAGCGACTCAAGAGGCCAAGGCACGTTCACTTGAATCCAGGTATTCAAGGTCAGCCTGGGTGACATGGCGAGACCCTCTCTCCAAAAGCAAAGACAAGGAAGGGGGCTGGAGATGTAAGCGAGTGGGTGAGCACTCGGCTGGCAGATGCCAGGCCCTGGATTTGGTCCTCAGAACAAAAAGAAAGGAAGAGAAGGGATGGAAGAGGCAGGATAGGAGGACAGGGTAAGGGGATGAGAGAAGGCAGGAAGGGAAAAGACAGGGAATGAGGAGAAGGGGGAGGGGTAAGAAGAAAGGTGTGAGAGAAAGGAGGGGGCAAGGGGAAGAGGAAAGGGGAAGACAACGGGAGAGTCTATTTGATAATTAGTAAGGAGATAAGATGCCGGGCAACAGATATTAGATGAGGAGTTTATTAAATAAGCACAGGGAGAGAAGGAAAGGGGGGAAAGAGAGGGTATCCCAGAGAGAGAGAGAGAGAGAGAGAGAGAGAGAGAGAGAGAGAGAGAGAGAGGAAGAAAGAGAGGTAAGAGAGGGAGCCACGAGGAGGGTTTGGCCTTTTATAATCTTGGGCAGGGCCACGCCCCCACAGCAGGTAGGCAGACTGAAGCAGAATCCTAACAGTCTATATTATTAAAAATAGCAGAATGAATTATATATTAACTGAAGAGAGCATTGCTGAAACTGATGACAGATTGACCATTCGTCCGCACGAGAGTCCAGAACAAGCAAAGCAAGCAGAGGAGGAAGGGCTGATTCCTTCCCTGCAGAGGTCTCACCCAGCACCAGAGGCGCAGGGAAGTCCCCACAAGGACCCTGGAGGAGTGACTGCCCACTCAACAGCCTCTCTTCAGGCAGTCTTTCCTCACAAACAGAAAAGAAGTCAAACTACATAGAATTTGTTACATGCCCCACTCTAGCAGGCAGTAAGACCCATTGAGAGCAAGAAAGAGGCCAGGCGTGGTGGCGCACGCCCTTAATCCCAGCACTTGGGAGGCAGGGGCAGACAGATCGCTGTGAGTTCGAGGCCAGCCTGGTCTACAAAGTGAGTCCAGGACAGCCAAGGCTACACAGAGAGACCCTGTCTCAGGAAAACAAACAAACAAACAAAAAGAGTAAGAAAAAGAGCGGAGGGATGCTTTCTGAGAATCTACAATCAGTTGGGCAGTATAGCGAGAATTGTTCTTTCTGAGGTCTCACAGCTATCCAACAAAGAAGGTGTCATTATTCCCCATTCAGGCATGCTCATCTCTCAGAAAGGATGAGCCACTTGCCGAAGGGGACAGCACTAGCCAGCGATGAGGCCTCCCAAGTGCAGGATTTGCCTGGCCTACCTAATTCTACTTGCCATTTCCAGCCTGTGGCCCAGCCTTCCCCAAACTTAGGCTAACAGCATCTAGCCTCTAAGACATCTCCTCCTTCCCCTAAAATGACTAAAAATGTAAAACACTAAGCAAAGAATAGGTGTACTAGTACTTAAGGTTACACGAACAGAACTGAGTGTACCCCTAAAGAAGGGGCATATGGTAACTCTGTGTGCACTGCACAGAGGAGGGCGCATTTTCATAAACTGTAGGGCTGGTGGCTACCCTGTTTAGTTTTTATCAAACTGACATAAGCTAGAGTCACCTGGGAAGAGGGAAGCTTAACTGAGGAACTTTCTCTGGTAGACTGGCCTGTGGGCATGTCTGAGAGACACTTTCCTGATTAATTGCTGTGGGAGGGCCCAATCCGCTGTGTTACTCAGAAGCAGATGGCCCTGCCTTCTATAAGAAAGCAGGATGAGCAAGCGAGCCATGGGGGCCAAGCCAATAAGCAGTGTCCCTCGTGGTCTCTGTTTCAGGTCCTGTCGCAACTTTCCTCAATGTTGTAGCATGATCTGGAAGTGGAAGGGAAAGGAAGCCTTCCTTCCCCAGCTTGCTTGAGGCCAGTATTTTATTCTAGCAGCAGAAAGCAAAGTAAAACCGTGATGCCCAGCTGTGATCCCAGCCCTTGAGGAGTGGAGTGGGAGAATTAGGAGTTCAGAGGACATTAGCTGTGTGTGTGTGTGTGTGTGTGTGTGTGTGTGATGTGTGTGTATGGTATGTATGTGTGTATATATGGTGTGTGTGTATGTGTGTGATGTATGTGTGTGGGGTGTGGGGGGGGTGTGTATATATGTGTGTGTGATGTGTGTGTGTGGTGTGTGGGGTGTATGTGTGTGTGTGATGTGTGTGTGTATGGTGTGTGTGTGTACGGTGTGTGTGGTGTGTGTGTGTGATATGTGTGTGTAGGTGTGTGTGGTGTGTGTGTGTGTGGTGTGTATGGTATGTGTGTATAGTGTGTGCGTGTGTGTGTGTGTGTGTGTGCGTGTGTGTGTGTGATATGTGTGTGTAGGTGTGTGTGGTGTGTATGGTGTGTGTATAGTGTGTGTGTGTGTGTGTGCGTGTGTGTGTGTGATATGTGTGTGTAGGTGTGTGGTGTGTGTGTGTGTGTGTGTGTGCCTGTGCATGTGTGTGTGTGTGTGTGTTGAGCTCAACGCCAGACTGGTCTCCAAAACATAAACTTTAAAATTTCAAAACATAGACTTTTAAAGGCAGTATCTGTAGCATGACAACTCAGCTCTATTATAGCCAGTACCTTAGTTTCTTTGAGTATGCAAATACAGTGTTTTCTTATAACTCAGTTCAGTCGAACATACAGGAGAGAAGAGTAAGGGGACTGGGGAGGCATGGAAAGCTATGGGTGTCTTAAAACATACCTCGTAAATGCTTTTAGTATTAATGGCAACATCATTACGACATCGAACAAAAAACATGCATAATCCTTTTAGTTTTTCTGGAGATGCGTTGTCTATAAACAGTTTCATCATCTTTGCGCCTTTGGGTACTCCAGTGATAGTTCGACCACATTCTGGAAGCAAACGTCAAGGACTGAGCATACAGTACGGTCACAGAACCAACGCAGCACATAAGCAGCCGCCTAATGGCCAGCCACCGTAGCCTAACAGCAGGCCCCACGCCAATGCGAGAGCCTGAGATTGTCCTTCAGCCCTATTCCCCAAACACACATGTGTACAAGTGCACATGAATACACAAATGCACATGCACTCGAGCACACACTAAATTTTCAAAATAGTCTGAGTCTAAAAGGACAACCCAAGTCTGTAGCTACTGAAACAAAAGTATAGTAACCCAGTTGCGCATTAATTATCTTAGGCGTAATATAGGAAAGCCAGATGTTGAAACCAATAGCTGCAGCAGGCACAAGATGTCGAGACAGGGCCACAAGGGGCAGCCGCCGGGCTCCAGAGAGGCAGCGTGACTGCTTCTAGTCATCTGAAAACATACGGACAAAACGGCCCACCTGTTCCAGGGAACTGCAATTAAAGTCTAATGGAAAAACTGTGTTTCCCAACAGAGGCCGACGATGTCTCTGACATCTCTTGCTAAACTGTGACAGCGATGTCTCAAGTTATTGGCTCTGAGGATGGAATTTTTAAAAAATTATTTTGTGTTCACACGCACAAGTGACACGGCGTGCATGTGGAGGTCGGAGGACAACCTGCAGCCGTTAATTCTCCCCCTTCCACCGTGTGGCTCCTACAGACGGAACGTGGTCATGCGGCTTAGGTGGTGCCTTTACTTGATGGAGCCATCTTGATGGCCCTGGAGTGTTCGTAAGACAATGCTTTTCAAAGATTTATTTTGCTTTTACGCATAAGAGTGTTTGTTTGGCCAGCGTGTATGTCTGTGTACCAAATGTGTACAACTCCAGTAGAAGGCAAGAAGAAGACATCAAATGCCCTGGAATTGGAGTGCTGGATGGCTGTGAGCCACCAGGTGGGTGCTGAGAAACGGTACTGGGTCTCCTTGCAAGAACAGCAAGTGCTTTTAACAGATGAGACACTTCTCCAACCCATCCAACAAAAAAAAAAAATTTTTTTTTTAAACATAGGTTTCTGGTCAAGTTTTCTCTGCAAAACTGGAAATCATCGACCGGCATAAGAGGGGAAAACAGGCTGCACTTCAGCGTTCATCAGCTCGGTTCAAGCCAAGGGCCTTCATAAAGCATCCTTACCAAGGCCAGGCGCTTCTCCTTCCTGGTACAAAATCTTCAGTGTCTTACAGCCACCTTTCTCAAAAAAATGGGTGAATGAGTCCAGCTATTAAATGAAAGAGAGAATAAGGATCATTAAAATAACGTTGGTGTTCCAATAAAATTAAGTGACGCCTGTACTTAACTTCATGTCCTTCATGTAGCTTAGTCAGTCAATGTCCCTTCCCAGCTAGAGAAAATAAGACTCAAAAACCATCCCGAGAGGCCTGGTAGCCTAGGTCTGTGATCCCAGCTTCTCAAGAGGCCGAGGCAGCAGGAGGACCGCAGGTTCAAGGGCTGCCTGGAATACTGAGCAGTTTCACGGCTAACCTAGACAACTTTGAGAAATTCTCTCTCAAAACTAAAAGCCAGGGGGGGTGGTGGTTGGGAGGGAGCAGGGGAAGGGCAGCGGTGGTGGAGGGGTGGTGGCATAGGCTGCACTCGGGAAGCAAAGGCAGGCAGACCCCTGAATTTGATGCCAGCCTGATCTACAGAGTGAGTTCCAGGATAGCAAGGGCTACACGGAGAAACCTTGTCTTAAAAAAAAATTTTTTTAAGCAAAAAAGAAAGTGAGTGGGGATGGAAATAAATAGATCAAAGAGCAGGAACATGCGAGAAAAGATTAGCAGCTAAACTAATTTCAATGCTGAGGGTCGGGGAACACAGGTGAACTTCATTTCTTGTGTGTATCCTTGACTGTCTTGGACTTGCTTTGTAGTCCAGGCTGGCCTCGTGTACTCACAGTGCCTCCTGAGTGCTGGGATTAAAGGTGTGTGTCACCACTGCCCGGCGCCTAGTTTGCTTTCTATTGCTGTGGTAAGCACCATGACCAAGAGCAACTTGGAGAGAAAAAGTGTTATTTCACAGGCTACAGCCCATCCTTGAAGGAAGCAAGGCAGGAAGGGACTTGGAGGAAGGAACTAACACAGAGACCATGCTTGCTTCCCCTGGCTTGTTCAGCCGGGGGTGCACAAGCTCAGGGATGGCACTGGCCACAGTGGGTGGGACCCTCCTGCATTAATTAACCATCAAGACTTGCCCAGCCTGAGACTAGTCCTCAACGGGGATCTCCTTTTCCCACGGGTGTCTAGGTGTCTATCAAGTGGACAAAAGCCAGCTGGCACACTTGGTTTGTTGGCTGCTGGGTGGCTGGTTTGGGTAATGTATACATGGGAAGGGGTGTGTGTGTGTGTGTGTGTGTACCCATGTGTGCAGGTTTTTGTACACATGTGTTTAGGCATTTGTAGGCCAGAGGGTGAACTCAGATGTTCCCCAGGCACTGTCCACCTGTTTGAGACAAGGCCTCTTACTGGTCTGAAACTCCCCAGGAGGGCTGGGCAAGCTGGCCAATGAGACCCAGGGATTCACTCATCTCTGCTTCCCTAGCTGAGATTATAACAACAGACTATGGAGCCAAGCTAGGGTTTTGTTTTGTTTTGTTTTATAGCATGGGCCCTGGGGACCGACCTTAGGTCCTCACATTTGCAAGGCAAGCGCTTTATCAACTAGCCATCTTCTCCACCTGGGTTTGGTTCCCAGCACCCACATGTTGTCTCACAACGATTAGCAACTTGGGTTCCAGGGAACCTGATGCCCTCTTCTAACTTCTACACGCATCCAACATGCATAGGGTGCACACATACACAGGCAAAACATAGAAAATAAGTCATACACACAAACATACATGGTAGAGAGACAGAGAGAGAGAGAGACAGACACAGACACAGAGAGAGGGGGAGAGAGAAAGAGAGAGACAGACAGACAGACAGACAGACACAGGGAGAGGGAGAGGAGAGGGAGAGAAAGACAGAAAGACAGACAGACAGACACAGAGAGAGGGAGAGAGAGAGAGAGAGAGAGAGAGAGAGAGAGAGAGAGAGAGAGAGAGAGAGAGAGAGACAGATACAGACATTGACACAAAGAAAGGATGGGAGGGATGGATGGAGAGACAGACAGACAGACACAGAGAGAAGGGAAGAGAGGGCGGGGGGGGGGGGTGGATAGAAAACCACCAATATTAATCTCTGGTCCTCCACAGGCACATACATGTGCACACATGCATAGGTGCATGAATGAAGCCCTTTGCAGGAATTTAAGGTAGGGATGTATATGGCCAACTAGGAGTATCCAGACAATTAGGCGGAAGCCAGGTAGCAAGGGTGCCCACATGTGCAGTCACAATGACACCAGCTTTCTAGGCCACAGGACAGAGGTAGGCACAAGGAGAAAATAGACCTGATAGGAAAAGAACCATCATGCCAGGAACACCAAGGAATGCCTTTATTTTTCCCTCTAATAAGCTGCCTTTTATTCTAGACTGATGTCAGGTTTCACATTAAAATGATAGTTTCCCATATACCCATTTTTCCATACATGACACCCAAAAACTGTAATGGTTTAAACATAAAATGTCCTCCATGGCTTCTGCATCTCAACACTTGGTCTGCAGCTGTTAGTGCTATTCTAGAAGGTTGTGGAAACCTCAGTAGGTGGATGAAGTCAGTCCCCGGGGAGCCGGCCCTAGAATGTGTGTCTGTGTTATAGTTTGACCCCACTTTTTTTCTTTTTCTCCCCCGTTTTTTGAGACAGGTTTTCTCTGTGTAGCCTTGGCTGTCCTAGACTCGCTTTGTAGACCAGGCTGGCCTTGAACTCACAGTGATCCATCTGCCTCTGCCTCCTGAGTGCTGGGATGAAAGGCGTGCGCCACCACACCCTGCTATTGACCTCACTTTCTCTCCAGTCTCTGCTTCCTGACTACTGATGTAATGTGACCTGCCTCCTCAGTTCCTGCCACTGTGACTTGCCTGCAGTGGATGGATTGTTGATGGTGCTGTGGGAAGGTAATAGAACCTTTAGAGGATGCAGCCTTGCTGAAGGAAGTATGCAGTTGGTTTTATAGCCTGGCCCTACTTCCTGTACTGTTTGCTTCCGGTACGTGTATAGAAATGTGATCGCGCATTTCCTGCTCCCGTCACCGTGCCTCCCTGCTTGCCGCCATGGCCTCCTTAGTCCTCTGGAGCTGTAAGCCAACTAAAAACCTTTATTCTCTAAGTTGCTTTTGGTCTTGGTATTTTATCACAGCAACAGAAAAGTAATGATACAGAGGGCCTACACAAACAAACTTCCACTCTTGTGTTAGCATGAGAAAGTCTTTTTTTTTTTTCTTCCAAACAGGGAACACCAGCTCAGAAGTCTAGCTGGCAATCATGACAGCAGGCTCAACCACCCCTACAGTACTTCTTCTCCACTCAGCCACAGCAGCCATTCTCCCCTGGAGGCAGGGGGGGGTGGCGGGCCCCAGTGTCTGTGCCTGCACCTCCTGCAGAGGTGCTAGGATTCCACTACAGCTTCTGGTATATGCCATGCTAGGCCCCAAAATGGCGCAGCGATTTGCAGGTGTAACACAAGGTTGATCGCCTGTCCTGGTTCCTCCCCAACCAAGTACAAGAATGGTGGGGTTGGCTGAGGCCTCCAGAGCAATCCCTTCATGAAGCTGGCCTTCTCCTCATCTGCCAGCCATTGCCCCACTGGCTTTTGTATTGTTTTTCAAGACAGGGTTTCCCCTACTGGCTTCTAAGTGGCCTGCAGGAAGACATAGTGCCAGAGTTACCACAGGAGCCCACATAGGCTTGAGAAGGAAAGGCGTTAAAACACAGCTTGAGAAAGACAGAGAGAATCCTCTTATTGTTAAGGTAATATTGCTGATAGCCAAGACCACTGGCAAAACTTGTATGGCTCGGGGCAAAATGAAAATGAAGGATCAGGGCTGGAGAGGTGGCTCAGAGGTTAAGAAGCACTGTCTGTCCTTCCAGAGGTCCTGAGTTCAATTCCCAGCAACCACATGGTGGCTCACAACCATCTATAATGAGGTCTGGTGCCCTCTTCTGGTGTGCAGGAAGAATACTGTATAAATAATAAATAAACAAATCTTTTAAAAAAAAAAGAAAGAAAGAAAATGAAGGATCATTTAAAAACTTCAAGACAAAGTCGGGTGGTGGTGGCACGCCTTTAACCCCAGCACTTAGGAGGCAGAGGCAGGTGGATCTCTGTGAGTTCAAGGCCAGCCTGGTCTACAGCGTGAATTCCACGATAGCCAGAGCGGTTACACAGAGAAATCCTGTCTTGAAAAACCAAAAGAAAGAAAGAGAGAGAGAAGGAAAAGAAGAAAAGAGAGAAAAAAATGAGAAAGAAGAGCGGTAAGAATGCTGCATTAGATCATTAAACTGAGCCTAAGAGCCTGTGCAGTTCCACAGCCCACACGTCCATGAAGCCAGCCTTGACCATAAGGTGTATTCTAATGGGGGAACTTTGGTGACCTAGTAAACCATACCCTATTTCCATCCCATCGTTCACTACGGCACTTCTTGTTCAATAAGCGCATTTCCAGGGTGGAAGTGGTAGAGGAAGGCACCAGAGGCCCACGCGCACACACACGCTCCCACCCCAAAATAAAGGGGAAAGCAAAACAAATGAGGGTAAGACTTCAGCTTACCGATGGGCAATCCAAAATTAGTTCTTCCACGGCTGCCATATCCAGCCCGAGCTTTTCTCCTATAATTTCAAATATGTATTTGTATAAGGGGTCAATTCTCATTCTCCGGTTCTCCCTTGCTTCTCTAAATCTCGCCTAAAAGAAGTGAAAACATGTCTGAAAATGTATGCATGTAAGTATGAAGAAATGCATTTCCAAACAATGGAAACTCCCAGGACTTTCCCGTGGCAAGCCCTATGAGCTGCAAACCTGTCTCTCTTTGAGCGTCTCTTGGAGGTTCGGAATGCCACTCATACTTCGACGGAACTTGGAGGACCGACGGGAAGACTGCCCATCCGACATCACTGACTGCGCAGGCCTCGGGGTGATCCTCTGCCGGACCCTGGTCTGCTCATCCTCGGCCGCTGCTGTCTCCTCATCTGAGGGAATCAGACTCCTATAGTCAGTCACGGGAGGACTACTGCCCTGTACAGACGGGGGCGTGGCACCTTCGCCCTCGGTGGGCGGAGCCTCTTCTCCGGGGCCGGCCTCCCCCGTGGGGGGCGGGGCCACGTCCTCTTCAGGGGGCAGGGTCTGCTCCGCGGGAGGGGCAGTGTCTCCCGGAGGGGGAGGGGGCGGAGCTTCCTCTTCCATCGGAGGAGGCGCCTCTTCACTCGGAGGTGGTGCTGGCTCGCCTCCCTCAGACTCCATCTTTCAACGAGCTTTCCTCCAGCAGAAGACCTTCAACGTCAAAATCTAGAATTAGAAAGCATTTTCCTTGAGAGTTGTGCAAACGACTTGACCGCTGGGTGTGTTTATTTCTCCCACTGATGGCTAATCTTGTCAACTTGACACACTTTGGGTGGGAAGATGGAACCCTCAGTTGAGGAATTACCTACGTCAGATTGGCCTGTGGGCACGTCTGTAGACTAGATTCCTGATGGTTAACCGATAATAGAGGGCCCATTGTAGGTGCTACCATCCCTAGGTCGGTGGGCCTGAGCTGTATAAGACAGATAGTTCACCATATACTAGGAGCAACAAGAGGGCTGGTCAGTAAGCAGCTTTTCGCTCACGGTTCCCTACCAGTGCTGTCGCTTGAGTTACTATTCTGACTTCCCTCAGTGGTGAACTGTGACCTGAAAATATAAAAATAAACCCTCTCTTTCTCAGGTTGCTTTTGATCCTGGTGGTTATCCAAAGCCACGGAGCGCAAACTAGGGCGTTCCCCTCGAAAGCCAGACGGGTAACAAACACATTCACCTACTCCTTTCCCACGGTAGTAAATAAGCTGAGCACAAGACTGTAGTACCGCCGCGTGGGATTTAGTAGAAGCAAGCGGACTAGGAGTTCAAGGGAACCCTTAGCTACATAGTGAGTAAGCGATCAGCCGGAACTATATGAGACCACATCTCAAATATAAATAAGTAAGGGCTGGGGGTATGGCTCAGTCGCTAAAGCACTTTCTGTGGAAAACGTAGGGCTAGAGTTTGGATTGCCAGAAAGTCACTTATCACTGGGCTAGTTCACTGGCTCAGTGGTTGTCAGTGCACGCAGCTCTCGAAGAGGACCTGAGTTCAGTTTCCAGCATCCACAGTGAGTTGTTTGCAGCCACCTGTAATCTAAGACGGGTAAACGCTCTCTCTTCTGTCCTCCCTGAGCACTTTCACCATCCAGGAGCTGGAGAGATGGCTCAATGTTTAAGAGTACTGGCTGCTCTTCCAGAGAATAGAGTTCAATTCCCAGCACCTGAACGGTGGTGCACACTACCTGTAGATCCTGCTTCACGGGATCCAACACCCTTTCCTAACCTCCGTGGGCATCGGGCATGCACGTGGTACCCAGGCATACATGCAGGCAAAACATTCATATACAAAGATAAGATCTTTTTGTTTGTTTTGTTTTGTTTTGTTTTTCGAGACAGGGTTTCTCTGTGGTGTATGTAACCTTGGCTGTCCTGGACTCGCTTTGTAGACCCTGTCACTTGTCCTTCCCAAATCCTTAAGGAGACAGTAGTGATCTTCCGCTTTTTAACTAACGACTTAATTTTATTCTAGATTTATGTATCTTGTTTATTTTCATGTGTGTGCGTGTTTTGCCATTCACCACATGCTTGCCTGGTTCCTGCAGATGTCAGAAGAGGGCTTTGGATCCCCCGGACTGGAGTTGCAGGCAGTCGCGAGCTGCCACACGAGTGCTGGGAATCAAACCCCAGTCCTCTTCAAGAGAAGCCAGTGCTCTCAACCACTGAGCCAGCTTTGCAGTCCACGTAAAGAGCTTTCTAAACTTAGATCCATCGTTATACATGCCAACTTAAAATTCTTTTCTGGGGGTATTGGAAAGTGAGAGATGGGAAGCAGGGCGTGGTGGTGCATGCCTTTAATCCCAGCACTCAGGAGGCAGAGGCAGATGGATCGCTGTGAGTTCGAGGCCAGCCTGGTCTACAAAGTGAGTCCAGGACAGGCAAGGCTACACAGAGAGACCCTGTCTCGAAAAACTAAAAAAAAAAAAAAAAAAAAAAAGGAAACAAAATTACTAGCAGTTGTCACTTTGAGTGGAAGAGGCTATAATGAGAGCTTTATTTTTCAATACTAAGTTTTTCTATGTGACGCTTTGCAGAAGTGTGCTAATGCTATTACTTGTGTTAGGTGTATATCACATACAATAACATGGAATGTAGTTTATATTGTTTCTTCACATTTCTTACAATTTAAGTTTTATGATCTAAGACTGGTGAGGTGGCTCATCTAGTAAAAAACTGACTCTTGAAAGTTGTCCTCTGACCCCTATGCACATGCCATGGCACTCATAGGCGCGTGCGCGCGTGCGCGCACACACACACACACACACACACACACACACACAGTATAACAAAAAAATAAAATTTATGCCACACTCAATAAATAAATAAATAAATGTGTCCAAGCATGGTGATGCACGCCTTTAATCCTAGCACTTGGGAGGCAGAGGCAGGTGGATCTCTGTGAGTTCGAGACCAGCCTGGTCTACAAAGCGAGTCCAGGAAACCCTGTCTCGAAGAACCAAAAAAAAAAAAAAAAAGTAACCAAAATTTCAAATGTAAGATCTCATACTGGGGGTATATATTAGTGGTGAACTGTGTATGCAAGACCCTAGGTTTAATGCCCTACAGCAAATAAAATAATTTAAAAGTTAAATTTAAAAATTGGACCTAAAATTCCCTATGAGTTTACCTCAAGCATCCACACTCTACTGACTTCAAGAACACAGCATAAATAGTGAACAATTGTTTACCTTTTCAGCACATAAGCATACCTAATCCCACTCTCAATTAAAAATTTGAAGTTCAAGGAATTTCCATGAAGTTGCCTCCTTGTCATTTTCAGAAGCAATAGGAAGGAGAAAGGAAGTAGAAAGGCCCCACAATTTGGAGGAGCTGGGTACACACTTGTGTCCTGTGTGCATGGTCAGTTGCATTCCACTATTTCCTCCGGTCCCCATTTCTGTAGCCCCAACTGGGAAAAGCACTTGTTCTTTACTGATTTTGTGAGTCCTCTGCATGGTTGGGTGCCATGGTTACTGTATATAGTGAGGACAGCTCCAAGGTCTGGTTGAGAAGAAGGTTTTTATTGTAGACATGAGGGTGAGTGTAGCCAGAGGCATCTGGAAGAGTCCAGAGCAGAGAGAAATAGTAGCAGCCTGAACCAGGCTACGAGTGGAGGAGGGGAGGAGAGCAAGAGAGAAAAGACCAGAAAACCTAGATGAAGACAAAGGAGAAGAAGACCAAGAGGGTGTACAGCTAAAGTGGCAGGGTTGTCTAGGAATGAGAAGCCGAGGGAAAGCCCATGAGCTGAAGACGGTTAGGGTATGGGGCAGAGTGAGAACCACCTGTGTGCCAGCATGGGCTCTGTAACAGACATTTGCAACGCTGAGAGAGCCCTGGAAGCCAGCGAGCATGCACTTTGGTATGCTGCTAGGCACCACTGTTGTCTATTTGTTCCCAGTTTCTTTTAGACCTGACAGGTGCATCTAAAAGTGAGGAGTCTGCTGGGGGCGGTGGTGGTGCACACCTTTAATCCCAGCACTTAGGAGGCAGAGGCAGGTGGATCTCCCTGAGTTCAAGGCCAGCCTAGACTACAGAGCTAGTTCCAGGACAGCCAGAGCTGTTAGACAGAGAAACCCTGTCTCAGAAAACCAAAAATAAAAATAAATAAATAAATAAATAAAAGTGAGGAGTCCCTGTAAAGCAAAATGCACAGACTGGCAAGACAAACTGTTAAACACAGCTAAGGTTGGATAATCTCAATAGAAGGTGGTTGAGGGGCTGAAGAGACAGCTCAGCAGTTTAGAGCATTGGCTGTTCCTCCAGAGGGCCTGAGTTGACTCCCAGCACGCACAGGATGAGTCACAATCATCTGTAACTCCAGTTTGAGAGGGTTGATGCCCTCTTCTGGCCTCTGTGGGTACCAGGCATGCACGTAATGTGCAGATATACATGTAAACAAGCAACCATACTAATAAATTCCTTCCCCCTCCCTCCCTCCCTCCCTTTATCCCTCCCTCTCTCCCTTCTTCCCTCCATCCCTCCTTCCCTCCGATCTTTTCTTCCTCTCTCATTGCTTATCTTTCTCCTTTGCCATCGCTCCTTGTTTCTTTCCTTCATCTGTCCCTATCCAACCATGCATACTAATAATTTACTGCCAGGGGCCTCACGCCTAACCCCTAACTTTCACTTTTAAAAAGGAGCGGACCAGGATGTGGAGTTAGACACTCAGCGAAGTCTTGGATTGACAGGAGCCTTGCTCTTCCCGAGTGGTAGCTGCTGCAAACGCCACTCCAAGCTTTGGCTTGGATTCACAAGAGCTTTGCTCTTCCCGGGTGGTAGCTGCTGCAAACGCCACTAACTCCTAACTTTCACTTTTAAAAAGGACCGGAACAAGATGTGGCGTCAGACACCCAGTGAAGTCTTGGACTGACAGGAGCCTCGCTCTTCCCAGGTAGTAGCTGCTGTACCCGCCACCCCAAGCTTTGGGTCTACCACTTACTCACCTTTACGCAAACTGGTGGGTGGCTGTCTCGAACCTTAGACCACCAAAGCCGGTCGCAGGTCGCAGGAGTGGCTGCTCTGGGAGAGCTGCTCTTAGCCTCTGCTGCCACCCGGGCTCAGCCGTTGAGAATATACAAGGGAGGTTGAGTGGAGGGGCCTCGCGCTGGCTCCCGCAAGATGCTGTTCCCCGCGGGGTTCCTCGCCGTGGAGTGCTGCAAGGCAAGGGTCTGCCCATCATGTAACCCACCTATACAAGTCTGTGAGCCGGGCGGTGGTGGCGCATGCCTTTAATCCCAGCACTTGGGCGGCAGAGGCAGACGGATTGCTGTGAGTTCGAGGCCAGCCTGGTCTACAAAGCGAGTCTAGAACAGTCAAGGCTACACAGAGAGACCCTGTCTTGAAAAAACAAAAACAAACAAACAAAAAAAAAACCAAACAAGCTGTGAACCGAAACTTTGCTTAGGGGGCTCTGGGCACAGGGGAGCATCTACCTGGAGATGTTAATTGTGAGGGTGGGGGCCCTGGCCCTTTCACACTCATAAAACATGGTGAGAATTCAATAATGTGCCACTTTCTTGAGAGCCTCGTAGAAGCCTTTGAGGGAGCAGCATAGAGCTGTGTAAATTGCTAACAATGCTTTCTATGACCTTTACAAATTTCTGAAATTTCTTAGCGTTACATTTTAGTAACTTAATTACTTAGATGCCTTAGCTTATTAGGAGTGATTGACCATAGGCTGGGGCGACTGAAGGAAAAGGATGTGAGAGTGTTATGGAGTTTGAGACCCCTGG
Organism: Acomys minous; assembly: GCF_964271855.1. Taxonomy (NCBI): domain Eukaryota; kingdom Metazoa; phylum Chordata; class Mammalia; order Rodentia; family Muridae; genus Acomys; species Acomys minous. The sequence goes on from NC_140495.1 coordinate 106,463,725, forward strand.
GACAAAGAACACAGATTCATTATACTTTTAAATAAAGGGTTTACTGTTTGCTGCTAGCAGGACACAGCCTTCAAGCCAAGTCTCAAGTGTGTCCTACAGGAAAGGTACAGAGAAGTTTTTTGGTTTTTTTTTTATTTTTTTTGTTTTTTAAGGCGAAAACCACAAGAGGACCTTCAATATCTATGAAAGCAAGCAAAAAGTTGTTCTGTTTGGCCAAGTTAAGTGTGGTCAAGGCAACCCAACGGAATCCTTAGATGTGTGTGTGTAAGCAAATTATAGAAGCATATAAGAAAACAACAACAACAAAACCCCCAACAAGAAGAAAGCAGCAGTTAGCCATACCCTTATCATGACAAAGCTGGCGGTTATGGCTGTACACTACAGAGCGAGGGTTGCTAAGTCAGGGGTGCTTGCAGGGAACTCACTTCCAAAAATTTGAGTCTGGGGTGAACAGAGGTTAAGTCTGAGGCTGGAGGCCTGGCACAGAATAGCAACAACTTGCTAGGACTTAGAAGCCCTTAGCAGATGGGCCTCTGAGCGAGTCTGGGAGGGGCTGTCCGGATAAGGAGGTACATTGAATTGGGGGCTCATCCCACTACGGGAGACACCATATCATGGGCTGAGGCCCTGGACTGAGTGAGAGGAGACCCAAGTGCCGATTAGCATTTATCTCTCTCCGCTCCCCAACTTCTGACACAATGTGACCAGCGGTCCTAAGTGTCTTCTGCTGTCACCGACTGAAATAAACCCCAGGGCTATGAGCCAAAAGAAACCCTTCCTGCTTTAAGTTGCTTCTGTCAGATATTTCTCTTGGTGAGCAGACAAGTAACTAAGCATCTAAGACATTATAATAGCGTTTACACTGTGGACTTGGCCCCTCTCCCTTTGTAGGTTTTTCTGGAGAGTCCTGGGAAGAATGATCTTAGAAGAGAGAGCCAAAAAGTCACCTTACCCATGAATATGCCATTTCCATCCACTTCATAAATATTTATTAAAAAAAAACAACTTTAAAATCCACAGCAGAAGACTCACTGTGCCGTCACCCTCTCTTGGGCAATACACTTCAATCTCTTTGGAGTGCTTGCTATGTTTTGCTAAATAAACTGCTTCCCTGCTGTCTCTTGACTGAATTCTTTCCTCTGAGATGACAGGAGCCAAGAGAATCTTTGCTAAGAGGTATCAATTTAAATAAGCCAGAGTGCAGGCGTGGGAAGAGCTGCCAGGTAGCAATGTAGAGTAACGGGTCTAGGATGAGGCTATCTCTCTGCGGCACACACAGAGTAGGTCCAACTTCAAGACCTGACGTGAGAGCTCCTGGGTGAGAGCCTGGGCTGCTTCCTTAGCTCCTGAAGCAACAAAATAAGGTCCCAGCAAACATCACACGATGAAAGCCCAGGATATAAGCCGGGCCTGGCGGCTCACGTCTTTAACCCCAGCACTCAGGAGGCAGAGGCAGGCGGATCGCTGTGAGTTCGAGGCCAGCCTGGTCTACAAAGTGAGTCCAGGATAGCCAAGGCTAGACAGAAAAACCTTTTCGTAAAAAAACCAATAAAATAAAACAAAGAAAGAAAGCCCAGGAGACAGAGACCAACTTATTTACTGTTTGCTGAGTGCTTCAGCCTAGATTCCTAAGCTGCCCACATCGGCCACTTGCCTCTTGCCCATAGTGTCCACTGAGGCCATTGGTAGCAGAGATGCTGGTGCCGTCATGTGCCCATTTCATCATTTATTGGGCTCTGAGTCATAAGCACCTCTCTCCTGTTGGTGGAGTTTCCTTATCCTCTTTTGGCATAGATTAAGATGCTGAGGCTTGGCTCTTTGCTATATTTCTTTTATTTATTTATTTTGTTTGTTTGGTTGGTTGGTATTGGTTTTGGTTTTGGTTTTTTGGTTTTTCAAGACAGGGTTTCTCTGTGTAGCTTTGGCTATCCTGGACTCACTCTGTAGACCAGGTTGGTCTCGAACTCACAGAGATCCTCCTGCCTCTGCCTCCCGAGTGCTGGGATTAAAGGTGTGCGCCACCACCCCTGGCTTCTTTGCCATCTTTCATGTCATGCCTACATCTATGTCTCCTAACCTAATTAAGAAACAAATTACTGAGTATCATATCCTATAGAGCTTTAAATGTATTCATATATCTCAAGTGGTAGCTTATCCCTTTGAACATACGCAGTCAAGCAATATTTAGAGGGGCTGGACAGGAAGTTCAGCTGTTAAGAGGGAGAAGGCAAAGGGTGGAGGTTCAGATCCTAGCCTGAGGGTCCTCAGTCACTTACACAATTCCAGCTCAAGGAGATCAACGTTCTCTTTTGGCCTCCACAGGCTCCTGCACGTACCTACGTGTAGACAGACACAAATGTATAATTAATAAAAATAAATCTTTTAAAAAGAAATAAGACATCCAGGATAGCCAAGGCTACACAGAGAGATCCTGTCTTGAAAAAAAAAATCAAAAAAAAAAAAAAAGAAAGAAAGAAAAGAAAAGAAAAAAGAAATAAGACTATATAGAGGCAGAGCTTTTGGCCTGATGATACCTATTGCTGTATTGTGTTCATGGGCACCATGATTCATGCAATAGCTTCATTAGGTTTGGCAGGAAACCAAGTCCATGGAACACTGCCATACAAGAACACTCTGGAGACACCCAAGACACTGGAAAACTATACGTAAAGCAGAGCTCTCTTGAGGCATAAGAAAAGTAAACACCACAGAGCACGAGGTACAGTATTACACACACACACACACACACACACACACAGAGAGAGAGGTGGGAGGAGGATCCCTCTACACATAGGAGGCACCATCCCATGGGCTGAGGCCCTGGACTGAGTGTAGAGAAGTGAGCCAAGAGTTCATCTCCCTCTGCTTCCCAACTTCATACACAATGTGACCAACTGCCTCAAGCTTATAATGTCTTTATAAGATATTAAATGCTCTAGACTTTGAGAATTAAATGTTCCTGAAAATACAGTGAGGGGTGTCTATAGAAAACGGCAGCACCTGGCAACAGCCTGGCCAACGTTAGCTATGGTCACTGGCAGTTTCGTATAGCACACTAATGCAGTGAACTGAAACACTGAACCAGAAATCTGGAAACCGAGATTCAGTATGGGAATAGTTAACTAGGTAACTAACCCGAATTGTGAAATCAGTCTGCCTCTGTGTATCCTTTTTAAAAAAATGTTCTAATTTCTAGATCGTCAGGACTCTAGAATTTTATCAAGTTTTTTTTTTTTGTTTTTGTTTTTGTTTTTTGCTTTCCAGCCTCAACAATGAGGCAAATGGTTAAGCTGTTGACACAAATCAGAAAGTCAAAACTAATTACTCACAATGCTTAGGTGTCGCAGGGTAAACGCAATGCAGCTGCACAGGTCATCAGGAATTTGTTATGCTGTCGCAGTCCTAACAGAACCATAAGGTCTTATTGTGGGATCCGCCTGCCTCTGCCTCTGCCTCTGCCTCTGCCTCTGCCTCTGCCTCTGCCTCTGCCTCTGCCTCTGCCTCTGCCTCTGCCTCCTGAGTGCTGGGATTAAAGGTGTGCTCCACCATGCCCAGCTCGTGGGATAATAATTTAAGTCGCCAACTGTTTCTACATGTAATTCTTTTTTTAAAAGATTTATTTGAGTGACTGTGAGTATATGTCATGTGACCACAGGTGCCCACTGAGCCTAGAAGAAAACAGTGAAGCTCCTGCAACTGGGGTCACAGGTGGTTGTGAACCTGCCCAACATGGTGCAGGGAACTGAACTCAGGTCCTCCAGAAGAACAGCAAATGCTCTTAGCTGATCTCCCTTGCACCTATATGTAAATATTAAATAACCACACGTGGCTAATTCCTATAGCTGCAGCACACACACACACACACACACACACACACACACACACACACACACACGTTGAATTGTTGAGTAGTGCACTCTGTTTAAAAAGAAACCTACCAGTCTACATGAGACCCTGTCCAAAATAAAAAATAATAAAAATAAAAAAAGAAACCTACCAATGTAGACACTCAAACATCTGTCACAAGGAACCTAGCTAAGTTATGAAATGGCACCCATTATAAACCAATTATATTGGGCTGGAGAGATGACTCAGTGGTTAAGAGCACTGACTGTTCTTCCAGAGGTCCTGAGTTCAATTCCCAGCAACCACATAGTGGCTCACAACCATCTATAATGTGATCTGATGCCCTCTTCTGGCCTGCAGGTATATGTGCAGGCAGAGCACTGTATACATAATAAATAAGTAAATAAATCTTAAAAAAAAAAAAACAATTATGCCAGGCATAGTGGTGCATGCCTTTAATCCCAGCACTTAAGAGGCAGAAGCAGGTGGATCGCTGTGAGTTCAAAGCCAGCCTGGTCTACAGTGCGAGTCCAGGACAGCTAAGGCTACACAGAGTGACCTTGTCTTGGGGGGGGGGGGAACAATTATATCTGTGAAAGCATTTTAAACACTGTGATAATTGACCTCATCAGGTTGACTAGACTTAGAATCATCACAGGAACACTCCTTAGTGAATCCCATCTGGATGTTTCTAGAAGGGATTAATTGAGAGAAGGCCCAGTCTGATTGTTTGTAGTCCCACTCCACTGACAAGATACAGGACTGAAGAAAAAGAAGTAAGTGGCCAGGGGCTAGAGAGATGGCTCAGTGGCTAAGAGCCTGAGTTCAATTCCCAGCAACCACATGGTGCCTCACAATCATCTATAATGAGATCTGGTGTCCTCTTCTGGCATGCAGGCAGAACACTGTATATATGATAAATAAATACATCTTTTTTTTTTAAAGAAAGAAATGAAGAAGAAGAAGAAGAGGAGGAGGAGGAGGAGGAAGAGGAAGAGGAAGAGGAGGAGGAGGAGGAGGAAGAAGAACTTGAAGAAAGTGGCCAGATAGTGGTGACACATGCCTTTAATCCCAAAACAGGAAACAGAGACAGGTAGATGAGGCCAGTCTGGTCTACAAAGCAAGTTCAAGGACAGCCAGGCATACATAGAGAAACAAAGGCTTCCATGCTTTCCCCATTGTGGCAGACTACATCCCCTATAAGATAAGATAAACCCCTCCTTGCTGAAGTTGCTTCCTAGGTACCATTCACAGCCACAGGTAAAATAATTAATACAAACATCCTTCAAGTAGATTTTAGTCCACGCTCAAGGCAGGGAAGTCAGGGCAGAAGGAGCCTTAGCAGTCAGTCACGTGACATCCATAGCCTAGAAGCAGAAACCCTGTGGCCAGGTTACTCTATTCTTTTTATCCAATTCAGGAATCCCCTGCCAAGGGCACAGTAGTATCCACATAGGGTGTGTAGTCTAAATTTCCTTGTCCAATATATTTTATTAACAACTTATTAACCGAGAGTATGTCACTTATAACCCGATTAACCAAAACAATAGGAAAAGAGGATTGAGGAACACAATAACAAAACCGTAAGGATATCAGTTCCGAGGAATGATTCTCCAGGCGTAATCAGCAGGATTTCTTCTGCTGGAACCTGGAGTAACCAGAACCCAGAACCTCAGCAGGATCCGGAGCCCGGAAGCCGTCCCTCGAGTGGTTCTCTCTAAAAGCATCTCAAAGAGGAGTGATGAACAGCCAAAACTATCCCAAGTCTCCAATGAACCTCGCCTCCAGTTCTGGGCTCATTTATATATCTCCTCCCAGAGTCTGTTCACGGGATCTTTTCGGCTGTCAACAATCAAGCTCCAGCACGAGGTGGTTGGTCTTCTAGTGGATTAACATCACCTGTTCTCTCACAAGACCATTCCGATCCCACACTTGGGATTGTAAAAAAACTCTCACAGGCATGCTCAGAGCCACCTGTCAACTAATTCTAGGTTCTGCAAAGCTGACAACAGGAGCCATCTCAACCTCTCTCTCTCTCTCTCTCTCTCTCTCAGAGACAAGCGTTCTCTGTGTAGCCCTGACTGTTCTGTATTGCTCTCTGTAGACCAGTCCCCCAAAAAAGTGTGTGTGTGTGTATATATATATATATATATATTTTTATGTATATGAATGTTTTGTCTGCATATATGTATGTGCACCACGTGCATGAAGCACCAGAAGTCAGAAGATGGCACTGGATCTCCCGGGACTAGAGTTACAAAGAGCTGTGGGCTGCAACATAGCTGCTCACAACTGAACACAGGTCTTCTGCAAGAGTAGCAAGTGCTCTTAACCACAGAGCCACCTCTAGCTCCACACATTAGTCACCAGGTTTTGTGACGATGCATTACGTCACCGCTCAGAAAAGAAACACACCCTGGAACAGCCATATTCACCGGAAGCAGTGAGAGTCATGAGCCCGGCACAGCTGCTTGACACAGTTCCAGCAAAGCTGAGAGCAATCGCAATAGTCACTGTCCTTCCTTCTATCCGTAACTTTTGGGTTTTGGTCTCTATGTTGCATTAGTGGAGACTTTTCTGTATTGTGATTCAATTTATGTCTTTTCCTGAGGAAAATTATGCCTGAATCTTTTCAGGAAAATCCTAAAAGTAACTTTATGTGGCCACTATTTGGAAGTCTTCCTTATGCCCTGGATAAGCACAGATAAGCACATAGCTAGATGAGGCCATTACTCCAGAAATCTTACCAGAGTATCTGTCCCTGAGCTAACTCGAACAGCGTAACCGGTGCAGGATAAACAGAGGCAACTGACAAACGCTGACTGGCCAGGAGAACAGGTCACAGATTCAAGATCTCTATTATAGGCTTAAAGCTCTCTGAAAAGGTCATTCAAAGATAGGGGGTCATACAGAGCACACTCCTGAAGGAATAAAACTCAGTAAATAAGACAGATTCACTAAAATAAACTTTTCTTACTTTATAACATAGATGATGAAACATGTAGTAAAAGAAGTTAGGCGTTAGTATTTGCTATTCATAAAAAGACCGGTTCAGATATTTTCTATTTATCTGGAGTGCTCTCAAACTACAAATACTGACAACCTAAAAGCAGGCTGTCATATATTAAATGTGTTTCCTTTGGAGGACACATTCTTTCGATTCCTTAATTTGGAGTTATAGGAATAATAATAATAATAATAATAATAATAATAATAATAATAATAATAATAACAACAACAACAATAAGCTGTTGTTTGTATTTTCTAATTGTAACTGAACTTGTAACCCTGGACATGTAATGAAAAATCCAACACATACTCTGTACCACTTGGGTAATCATTAATCTGTCTTTGTTCCATGAAACTTGTATAAATAAAGACGCACCTGCTTGCTGGTAAGTCAGAGGCACAGAATCAGCCTGATTTCTAGATAGGCAGAGCTGCTAAATTCCCCTGAGCATCTTTCCTAGCTAACTAATTCTTCCCCTCTCTGCCAGCTCCTTATGTCCTCTGCATGGGGGCCACCACCCTGTCAGCAGAGACCCCCACCACCACCACTCCCCTGTCTGTGCTGGGGAAGGCCCCTGGCAACATCCCTTATGTCCCAAACAGAACTCTTGGCCTGGGGCATGACTCAGTTGGTAGCATGCTAATACAAATGACAGCACTTGGGAGGTGGAGACAGGAGGATCAGTTGTCCAAGGTCCTCCTCAGCTATAACTAGTTCCAGGCCAGCTTGTCACAAAGACAAGGGGGTAGGGGAGTTCCTTGGAGCTTGTTGGAATTCATAGTTTCTTAAATAGGGACCATTCCTAAATTGTTCTTTCCCCACAATCCCTATATTCTAAAGTGGGTTGTATATGTAGTACTTACGTTTTTAATTTTTAAAAAAGTTATTATAAAGCATTCACGCTATTAGAGAAAAATAAAGAACGATACAATGACCATTCGTGTGCCCAATGTGGACCTTAAGCGGTCAGCTCTTAAATTCCCTGGAGAGCTCCTACTCCGCCTTTCTCTCCCTCCACTGTTCCTTAGAGGAAATTCTGTTCTAGAACTTGTTTGTTCCCATGAACTTCCAGATTCCAGACTAGATTGCTTTTGGCTACAAACAAAGCACTACCTTATTTTTCATATCTTAAATCTTTTGAAGATGATACCAGCTTCTCTATTTTGCCATTTACCTATGTTTCTGTTTGCTTTTTTTTTTTAAAGATTTATTTATTTATTGTATATGAGTGCTTTATCTGCAGAAGAGGGCATCAGATCACATTATAGATGGTTTTGAGCCACCATGTGGTTGCTGGGAATTGAACTCAGGACCTCTAGAAGAGCAGGCAGCGCTCTTAACCACTGAGCCATCTCTCCAGCCCCTCTGTTTGCTTTTTTAAAAATCTTTACTCATTGATTTGTAAAAAAAATACATATTTTGCATATAGAACCTATGTTTGCCTTATGTGTATATGGCATATACCTCCCTTACCCAAGACTAGGTTTGTCTTTTTCTCTTTCTTTCTTTCTTTCTTTCTTTCTTTCTTTCTTTCTTTCTTTCTATCTTTTTGTTTTTTGAGACAGAGTTTCCCTGTGTAACAGCCCTGGCTGTCCTGGAATCACTTTGAGGACCAGGCTGGCCTCTAACTTACAGAGATCTGCCTGCCTCTGCTGGGATTACAGGCGTGTGACACCACGCCCGTCTTGTCTTCTTCCTTTCCAATGACTTCTTTTATATTTTGTAACAATAAAGATATCAATTCCTGTCACATTTCTCTCCATAGTGTATACTGGAAGTTTTGGTTTCTTTAAAACGTCAGTTATGTAAACATATTTTTGTTTTAATCCCAAGTGTGGGGTATTGGGCTGCTTTAGTTTGTCCACAGCTGATAATTGCCTCGTGCAGGGGATGGTCTTTGTCAGGTGGTAACAGCCTTGTGCTCATGGAAAGGGATATGGTCTTTACCGGCTAACTACTACCAGAGTTAGTGGAATTCTGAGGACTCTGGGAAAGCATAAATATCAGAGCCCAGAGAGAGGGGTTTCAAAGAGATGGACAGAGAAAGAAGAAGGCTGCTGGCTCTGGTGAACTGCTGGATATCCTGATGAATGAAATTGATATTTTCCCAAACAACCCGATGACCCTAACCAGCTGGAACTAAATATAAAGAGGTTTTCGCACCTTGTCCCTTCTAACCTTCTTGGTTAGAGCCTGCCTTGGGTTGGGGGTGGTTGAAGGGAGATAAAGTCATTAAGGAACCCCAAATAAAATAGAGTTTAAAGCCAGGCATGATGGTGCATGCCTTTAAACCCAGCACTCGGGAGGCAGAGGCAGGTGGATCAGCCAAGGCTACACAGAGAAACCCTGTCTTGAAAAAAACACAACCCCCCCAAAAAAGTAGCACTTACAATAAGTGCTATTACTCATGTGGTGGTAGAGATGAGGAAGGGAGAGGGAGGGAAGGAAGGAAGAAGGGAGGAGGAAGGCAGGAACAGAGAGGGAGATGGAGAGAGGGGCAGATTCACCAAGAACCAAAGCCGCCTTTTTTTTAAAGATGGGGTCTCATAAAGCCCCGGTTGGCCTTGTGCCAGAGTCTGCTCTGGACAATACTGAACAGGTCCTAGACCAGGGAGTGAAGCTGAGAAATAAAAGATCAGAAATAAGAAACTGAGGCAAGAAATAGTCAGAAATGCAGGATAGTCGAGAAGGCCTGCAGTCAATACCACAGGACACCTCAGCTTTATCCACCAGTTCAAATGATACACATGTCAGCCATGAGGAATCAAAGCAGATTAGTTCTCAGGAGATACTGCTAACATTCTCACGGGAACAGCAGTGTAATCTCAACCAACCACGGTTGATTGAGGCCATAGTGTATTTTTTCTAATAGTTTGAAGACCTTGAGCGTTGGGGGATGGTCTGATGTATTTTGATACTAATTACTGCTTACTGTCTCTGTGACTTACCTTTTGCTTAATAAAAAGCCATCCCACCTGGGCAGGACAGAGGAGATAGGTGGGGCTAGGAGAGAGAGGAATTCTGGGAAGAAGAGAGACCACCACAAGGAGGGAGAAGAAAGAGGAGAAAGGAGAAAGACCTGAAGGGAAGAGAGGAAGGCCGCCATGGGTTAGATGGAGGAGAAGCACATGGCCGGTGTGGATGGCGAATCCGGCCCAGATGAAGAACATGAGCAAGTATTTGGGATTATGGATGGGAGGTAGCTTGATAAAAGTTATTGGAAGCAGATGGCATGGGATTGAGGCAGGGATCCCATGCCTGCCCCACTATGGGAGGTAGTTTAGAAGATTGATATCTGCCCTGCCCCAGGTTAACTAAGGCTATTTTAAAATATAACAAGTGTCCGTGTCTTGATTGATTGCCAGCCAGGCCTATTGATAATACAGATAATTTAAAAAACAATACCTTGAGTGTGCACCTGGCAGAACATCTTGCTTAATTATGGTTTCAGCAATTTACGTGATTCTTATGATGGAGCAGAGAGCATGAGAGCAGTGCAAATGGACAGAGAGTCTTCACAAACGGTTTGAATTCACTGTGTCCACACTGGCCTTAAGCTCCGGATCCTCCTACCTCTACCTTCCAATTACTGGGATTATGGATGTGAGCCACCACACCTGATCAATCACGGTGTCGTGGGGTTTGCTTAAGTCCAACATAACTCAAACACCAGTCAATGCAGATGACAAAAATTTATTGTAATCAAGTTGCTACCGATCTCTCAGAGCCTCAAAACAGACTCAGGAACTGAACTGCGACCCTGAAGGGATGTTGTAAAGCGTATTTAAAGGATGAAACTACAAAAGCAAAAGGATGTGGGGTGGCTGTGGCATTGTCCAGTCGTAATTTGACATAAGGGGTTGAGGAGGGAAGTTTCCATCAGTCAGGATGGGAGTAGGTTCCTGGGCCTGGGCACATAAATTTAGGTTGGTTATGCCAGCAAGATAGAGAAGTTGTCTTTGAGATGGCTGGATTCAGACAACTGTCTCCTTACAAGTTGTCCCTGAGGGCTGGAGAGATGGCTCAGAGGTTAAGAGCATGGGCTGCTCTTCCAAAGGTCCTGAGTTCAATTCCCAGAAACCACATGGTGGCTCACAACCATCTATAATGAGATCTGGCGCCCTCTTCAGCCCTGCAGGCTGAATACTACATACATAATAAATAAATCTTAAAAAACAAACAAACAAACAAACAAACAAGTTGTCCCTGAGATGTCTGGACTCAGACAACTGTTTCCTTACAGCAGAAACTGCACAGCAATTGGGAAGTCCCCAGTTCCCCTAGGACTTAGTTTCCCCCAAGGATTAAACAGAGTCTGAAAATGAATTGGTAGTACTTAGAATAAATTGCTTTTGCCTGTTATATACTCTTTTGATACATACTCTGTCTGTAGAAGTGAGTCATTAAAATCCCATTCAAACTCAGGTGGTTTGCTTGTACTACGTTGTCAACCCATAGCTTACACTGTATTCAATTCTCAACAAATTCTGTAAGGAGGCTTTGCAAATGTTAGGCTAAAGTTTGACAACAGGTCCACCACTTTAGCTCAGAACATTAAGTTGACCTAAATTTGCCTTAACCAAACCCATCTTGTTGTTTTAGCCTGGAAGCTCCCTATTACGAGGCCCTCAGTTCTTGGAAACTTCCTATGACATTAGACTTAGCCAACAAGTTCAAAGGTTAGCAAGCACTTCTTTGTGTGGATAGCCTAAATGTTGCAAATGCACTTGTTTGTGAGTGCAAGTACACCTGCTGCCGTTCCTCCCATATAAAAACTGGCCTTGAGGCAGGCCTGGTGGCGCATGCCTTTAATCCCAGCACTTGGGAGGCAGAGGCAGACTGATCGCTGTGAGTTCGAGGCCAGCCTGGTCTACAAAGCAAGTCCAGGACAGTCAAGGATAACACAGAGAGACTCTGTCTCCACCCCCCAACAAACAAACAAATAAAAAAACAAAAAACTGACCCTGAGAACTGCACAGGATCAAAGTGTTGGTTCTGGAGTCCAGCTGTGTTCTCATCCATCAGTTTGGAAAAGAATGTTCAATAAATTGCCACACAAACCATTTGAACACCAATTTCAGTGAGATATTGATGGTTTATCAGACTACCACATCCTAAGAGTGACCAAGACCAGGGACACAGTGGAGCTAAACTGTGACCCTGGTCTGTTTCTAAGGCAGGTTTTTATAACAAAAACTGTAAACAGGTAAACCAGTTGAGAAGCAAGGGGGAATCGATTTTGTTCTGAGCACAATGTATCCAGGAGGCTAGACAAAGCATTTTAAGCTTATTGGGTGGGGTTTAGGGTAGGAGAGCTTTTGGGGGTTTTTCCAGCTCTCTGGGAGAAAGGAACACAAAAGGATGTTGAGGTCTTAACTATAACAGAACATCACTTATCTTTAACCCAATCAGAACATTCATTTATCATCTATTGTTTTATTCTAAGCAGCAACCATTGAACCTTCCTGGTTTCAGGCACATAGGGCCTGAGAACTTGAACTTACTTTCACCTTATAATCAAAATGGAACTCGGGAGTAAAATGGCTTCTGATATGTGAGGGTGATAGCTAGTGTCTACAGAGGAGTCACAGTTACGCTAGGAACTAAAGTAGCTCTCGACGGAGGGGCTGTCGTTATGTGTAGAGTTTAAGCTGATTATAAGAAAAGCATCAGTTTAGAATCGATTATTGAGTCTGAGACGTCTGTGGGCTGTTACTGGCAGACCCCAACAGGAAGACCAGTGTCTAAGCCAAGCTCCTGGGGCTAATATATAGTAGAAGCAATACTTAAATTTAGTTTCTTAAAAACAAAAACAAAAACAAAAACCAAGAAACAAACAAACAAAACACTCTGAACTTGAATTGTTTTCAATTATCCAGGACGAATTCAAGTGAGAGAATAAACTTCAGTTCTTATACAATTTTTAAAAAGACTAACTTCCAGCTCAAACTCTCAGTCTAAAAAGAGTAACTCCCACCAGGCTGCAATTTTCTACAAAGTTGCCGCCCTGATGAATGAGCGGTTATTCAACTTTTGTAATTATAAACACAATCAGGTCACTAAGTAACACGCTTTTTAAAGAGTTGCCGCCTTTATGCGCAGTGGCATTCTGGGAATTGTAGTTTTTGCCGTACTGAACTGGGATCCAATCAGCAGAAAGCCAACAGCTTTGTGCACCGCGATTGGCTGAGAGCCGCGGCAGCCCGCCTCTTGGCCGGTCGCTCAGTCTATAGCTAAGGCGGCCCACGGTCCTTTGGGAGCTTGTGGCCGGCTGGTTTGCTAGCACAATTGGTCGGTGAACCTCCAGGACTGCCATGGCAGAGCCACAGCCCGCATCCAGCGGCCTCACGGATGAAGCCGCCCTCGGCTGCTGCTCCGACCCGGACCCCAGCACCAAGGTGGGCGACAGGGCCTCCTCGGCGGCCGGAGCGGACCTGGGTTTCTGGCCCTGCCCGGCCAAACCCTAACCTGGTCCGGCCGCAGCTTCAGGTCCCCCGGATTAAGGCGGAGTGGGGTGAGCTGGGAAGAGAGAGAGGTCAGTGGGAGAGGCAGTAAAGAGGGGATCGGCTGCTTCAGAAAGTTATTTCAAAACCCCTGAGTCCCATGTGCATCGATTTGTTTATTTTTTGGCACGGTGTCTTGAAGCCATGCCAAATCAGGGTCAGCTTCCGTGTCTGTGGGTGCAGTTGTCCTCGGTCAGGCATCATGGCCCTTTAGAGGAGCCAGCTTCAGAGCTCGCATAGCTAAAGGCCCCGGTCTATAACTGGTCCCTCCCAGCCGCACTCATTTTCTGCAGTTGCCTTCCCTCCAACTTTTAACTCCTTAAGACTACAGCGGTTGTCAAGTTTAACCGCCTTTGCTTGGCCTTTGCTGTTGCTTAAATCCACGCTTGGCCACCCATGAGTCGTTCGTGGAGAGGTTACAGGTAATAGGACTTCCATTTGAAGAGAGTCTTAGAGACTGGTCTTCTGACCCTTTCGTTTTGTAGTTGGCCACCAGTAGCCATTGGCGTGGAGAAGCTTTCACTTAACGTGACTGTACTTACAGTCGGGGAAGCTCGTTCAGGTGTGGTGCCTCCCAGTCTCTATATGGCCAACAGTTAGACATTGTGGCTGACAGATTTATTCCCGTGTGGTCCCTGAGTCAGTAAACACCTTTGCGTATATTCATTTAGTCACATCATTTGTAAGTTCCGTGAAGGCTGAATGTGGGCTTTATGTAGCCCTGTAGTGGGGGCAGATCCATGGTGAGGGACTTTGGTTCCTGCTTGTTCTTTGCCTTAAGGCTACGAGAGTCAGACACACTCTAACTGCCAAAGCCGTTGGTTGACTAGCCAGGTGTGTCATGAACACACACACTTCTTCCCACTCCTTGTATGATCATGCACCTTAGTATGCATTTAACTTTTTAACATTTGTGTGTGTGTGTGTGTGTGTGTGTGTGTGTGTCACACGCACACACGCACGGGCAGGAACACGTGTGGAAGTCAGTGGGCACCTTTATCTCCATATGTGGATATTGGGGAATTCAGGTCTTTGGGTTTGTTAGCAAGTGACTTTATCTGACCCATCTTTGGTCCCCTAGTTATTTTATACACTATAAATTGGCTCATTCCATGTGAATTAGTTTCTTACATTACTGAAAAATTTACCTACTGGCCTACTTTCCTTCCCTCCCTCCCTCCCCTCTCTCCCTTCTTCCTCCCTTCCTGTCTTTGTTTTTGTTTTTGTTTTGACAGGGTCTCACTAGCTTTGCCTGGGCTAGAACTTCCTATATAGACCAGGCTGGTCTCAAACATATAGAGATCCAGCTGCCTGTTTACCAAGTGCTGGGATTAAGAGTGCACCACCAAAAAAGTTAAATTAAAAAAAATAATAAATAAAGCCAGGCATGATGGGGCAGGCCTGTAACTCCAGCACTTGGGAGGCAGAGGCAGGCAGATCTCTGTGAATTTGAGGCCAGCCTGGTCTACAAACCTAGTCCAAGTTAGTCATGGCTACACAGAAAAACTTAGACGGGGGGAGGGGGCCAGCATGGCCTGGCCAGTGCTGGGCAATTTCTTACAATGCAAACCCAGATTCTGTGTCAGGTAACTTACTAGGGAACTGGGGATTTTAGGTAGCAGGCTGTTGCAAGCAAATCCAGGGCCTGGGGATATCCTGTTTCAGAGAGCTAGTGTGGCTTTGAGTTCAATCCTTAGCATCCAAAAAAAAAAAAAAAAAACCTCTGAATGAATGAATTAAAAATCTCAGAGAGAGGCTGGAGAGATAGCTCAGAGATCAAGAGCACCGTCTGTTCTTCCAAAGGTCCTGAGTTCAATTCCCAGCAACCACGTAGTGGCTCACAACCATCTATAATGAGATCTGGTGCCATTTTCTGGCCTGCAGGCAGTCATGCAGGCAAAACATTGTGTACATAATAAATAAATATATATTTTTTAAAAATCTCAGAGTTTTAAAAATATATGAAATATAAAAACAAAGTATATATATATATATATATATATATATATATATATATATATATATATATATATAAAATGTACTTCTTGTTTTTGAGACAGGGTTTTTCTGTGTAGCCTTGGCTGTCCTGGACTTGATTTGTAGACCAGGCAGGCTGTCTCCGAAGTGCTGGGACTACACCCTCTCTGCTCCTTAGCTCAAGCTGTAAATGTAGAACTTGCCATGGAGGGCAGCGGGGAAAAGGCCTTCAGTGAACAAAATTTAGCTTGATTGTGTACTAACTGCAAGACCAGGAAAGGGGCTTTTGGGTGGGCTGGGATACTGACATAAACAAGATGAGGACTTCCTTTGCCAAAGGTAGGCCAACTGTGATGGATTTGGGGTTAAGGAGCATTACAAAGCATTCTGGTGTATTAGTTACTTTTGTTGCCTTAGGTACTTCTAAATCTAGTTTCAAGTTGTCAGCGAAGACATAGTGGGAACACAGAGGAGATGGGGTTCTCAAAGGTCTCATCGGCGGTGTGTGGTGAGCCCAGGGTGTTTGGAGCCGCCACACGTTTGAATCCTCATATCCTTGATTGCTCCCATCTTGCCGGGGCTCCTGGGACTCATAAGGGGAACATAAAGATGACTCAGAGCTGTTGTGAGGGTACAGGAAGATGAAATGGATCATGCTAGTCTGTGGAGAGAGAGCTCAAGGTAGTAAGTATTTCACGTGTGAGGGTCAAGGAACGGATTAAGCAGAAAGCGGTGATAGGACCGCGTTTTGATGGATGGGATGTCGACACCCAGAGAGTTACACGGGAGAGATTCCAGGGCCAGGAAGGAGATAATCTTATCAAAATGTGGCAGAAGGTTGCAGCACAGGCCATGCCGTGATGAGAGTCACACGCAGCAGTAGGAGAGAAGCCTGAATGTCACGCCCGAGAAGGTCACGTGATGATTTACATCATGTAGGTTGAGGTAACAATAGTTGGGGTACTCAAAATTTGAAAACTCTTGTTTTTCTCATCTTACAAAGATTCCTCCTTGGTGAGTCTGGAGTGTATGTTAATTGCATGTTGAACCCAGAACTTTGGACATGCTAAGCACATATGTGCTCCTGACACTGAGACACATCCGCGGGCTAGAGTTAATACTACCTTATTAAACATGTATGTAATGGAAATAAACTTTACATCTGCCGGGAGAACGTACCTCTTTTTACTGAATGATAAGCATTTGACAGAGAAAATGATTGAAATAACCAGTGTCCGGGAGCAGTGATAGAGCTGGTGCTGTACAAGTGTACAGCAGACAGATGTGTGCCGCTAGGGACTTTTATGCCCAAAGCGACAAGAATTCAATGGATTGATTTTTTTTTTTTTTTAAACCTCAGATTTCTGATTCTAGAACTGTCACTCTAAATTGCAATTGCATAAGCCTGCAAGAAGCAGAGAGCAGTCCAGGCAGGACCTGGGGAGGACTTGAGCTATGCAGCAATCTCGCTTCCTTTAGGGGGTCGGGCCGATACCCCAGTTTCCTTGTTTGTTGTCTAAAATGGGACTTTAATTGGGACTGCCAGCTCCCCAAATAATGACATGGAGACCTTTTATACTTAATTTTTTAACGATTTCTTTACTTATTATGTATACAATATTCTACCTGCAAGTCAGAAGAGGACGCCAAATCTCATTACAGATGGTTGTGAGCCACCATGTGGTTCCTGGGAATTGAACTCATGACCTTTGGAAGAGCAGTCGGTGCTCTTACCCCCTGGGCCATCTCTCCAGCCCGCCTTTTATACTTATTATTAGCGTGGGCACTATGGTGGGGCAGATCCTCAGCTATTCTAACCCAATAGTTCTTGCCTGGCCTACTTCCCACGGATACCCCTTAGTCTGCCCACCCAGTTTCTTCCTCCTGCACCAGCCTGGAACTCCGCCCATCTCCTGATTCTTTCCCAGGGTTCCTGTCTCTGCCAGAGGGCCTCTCCTGCCTCAGCTCCTATTGGCCGTTCAGCTCTTTATTCAACCAATCAGAAGGTGATGGAGAACAATGTTTACAAAGAACTGTTGGAGGTGCTTCCTAAAAATGATACCAAAGAGGCCGGGGCGGTAGTGGCGCACGCCTTTAATCCCAGCACTCGGGAGGCAGAGGCAGGCGGATTGCTATGAGTTCAAGGCCAGCCTGGTGTACAAAGTGAGTCCGGGACAGCCAAGGCTACACAGAGAAACCTTGTCTCAAAAAGAAAAAAAAAAAACATACCAAAGTCCAGCCTGTACTCACCTCCCTGCCTAGACAGTCAGCACTTGAGTATTACAAAGACAATCATTAGCAGTGCTCAGGAAGATCACTCCAACAGTTGTCAGTGGCCAAAATGGTGGTGATCTGTCTCTCTCTGCCCTCAGTTTACCCTTTCTAACATCCTCACCGTGTCTGCCTTTCCTCTGACCTGCTTCTGTCTTCTGACGCTTTAAGGTCTCCTGTGATTGCATTGAAACACCTAGCTAACTGAGGCTGATCTCCCCTTTTTTTTTTAATTCAAGATTTATTTTTACGTATGTATTGGCATGTCTGTTTGTGTGTGGGTATGTGCATGTGAGTGTAAGTGCCTGTTTTTTTTTTCCCCGAGACACGGTTTCTCTATGTTATCTTGGCCATCCTGGACTCGCTTTGTAGACCAGGGTGGTCTCGAACTCACAGCGATCCGCCTGCCTCTGCCTCCCGAGTGCTAGGATTAAAGGCTTGTGCCATCACGCCCAGCTGTAAGTGCCTGTGGAGTCCAGAGGGGGTGTTGGATTCCCTGGAGCTGGAGTTAGAGCTGTGAGCTGCCCAGTTCTGGGAACTGAACTCAGGTCCTTTGCAAGAACAGTTTGTGCTCTTCACTGCTGAGCTGTTTCTCCTACCCTGATCTCCGTATTTTAAGGCCATCTGGTCATTTAATTCCATCTTCAGAGTCCTTTAAGGTAGAACTTGTGTTAATGTTTGATAAAATAATCTGGGTTGTGTTTAGAGCTGACTCTATCTGCAAACTCCGCCCCGCCCCAGGGTTGTTGTGCGGTGTGGGGGCGAAAGGCTGGCTGATAAATCCTGCCAAGGAAAGCCTTTGAGATTAGCCCTGTGTGGTTTGAAAGAGCGCGCCTCAGCTTCTCCAGCATCTCTGGGGATTTTGCCTCCCCACGCAGGCACGTAGCGTTTGCTGGGAGAGGGAGATGCGTGCTATTTTTGTAGTTTCTGTGTCTTGTTTTAATCTCTGCTTAGACTAGCATCTGGCATGAAAGTGATCTCACTGCTTTGGAAGAAGGATGAAATCGTTTTGTGTCACTTCAGTGTAGCCCAAGAGTGACTTCGTAGGTGTTGTTATAGCTGTGCTCAGAGGAGAGATCCGGCCGGTCGGTCAGTGCCTGGACAGTGAGCTGCTTATCTCTCTCTTACCTGATTGTCAAAGGGGAGGGCAGCTCCGGATGTGGAAAGGCAACCCAGGCTCAGAAACAGGGAACTTTGATCCAGCTGCCCTCTGCCCTGGTACCATGTGGTGTGTAATGAGAGAACCAGAGCCTCAGAGGCAAAGCTTTATTCAGGGTATGACTTGCCAGGCTGCCCCCAGGAGAAGGGAATACAGCACCACCAAAAAGGAGTTTGGGATTTTATAGAGTGCTTTTAGCTGGGTAGGAGAGCGCTAAGGAAAAGGGGATTCTTTGAAGGCTAAAGGCAACTGCTGTAAGCAAATCCCCCCCCACCCCCCACCCCCACCCCCGATGTTGTTTATTCTGTCAGGGCGAGGGACCTGTCAGGCCTTTAGAATAGTAGGAGGCTGTGGAGAAGCTGTTTTGCTGAGACGAGGGTTCAGCAGACTTCTGAGAAGCGTAGAATGTTCAGTTCCCTTTTCCTTAAGGGGCTGGTCCCGTACTGGCCATCCATCTTGGTGTTACAGGTGACTCCATCTTGGACCAGAGATCCAGGCCAGCCCAGCAGTTGCCACATCTGGGCAATGAATTTAAGTGTTCTTTATATATCATTGTAGATAAGGAACATTGTGTTTGTTTTGTTGTTTTTCTTCTTTAGGACAGGATTCTCTGAGTAGCCCTGGCTGTCTTAGAACTCAGTCTGTAGACCGGGCTGGCCTCACACTCAGAGATCCACCTGCCTCTGCCTCCTGAGTGCTGGGATTTAAGGCGTGTGCCATTAGATGATGTAAGTTAGAGGGGGAGGAGGCTGTTTGGCTGCAGCATTACTTTTTTCACTGCAGTGATAAAATAAACACCCTGGCAAGCCGGGTGTGGTGGTGTGTGCCTTTAATCCCAGCACTCGGGAGGCAGAGGCAGGCGGATCTCTGAGTTTGAGGCCGGCCTGGTCTACAAAGAGAGAGTCCAGGACAGCCAAAGCTGTTACACAGAGAAACCCTGTCTCAACAAACCAAAAAAGAAAAAGAAAAAGAAAAAGAACAATAAAACCCCAAAACCTGGCAAAAAGCAGGGGGTGGGGGAGGAGGGGCATATCTTGGCTTGCAGTTAAAGTTACACTCCAGTATGTGTGGAGGTCATGGTGGAGGTCATGGTGGCATGAGCTTGAGGCTGTCAATCACAGCCACAGACAGGTGCTGTTTTTAAAAGGAAAATCTCAGTCATTTGATTAACCAATGAAGTCTCTGGAGCCAGATGCTGGGGTGAAAGCCGGCTAGACCCACCTCCTCAGCTGAAGGAACCGCCTCCTCCTCCTCTTCCTCTGCCTCTTCCTCCTCCTCCTCCTCCTCTTATGGTTGACTTTATTTAATCCTCTTTACAATATTCAAGCAGAAAGCCCTTGGATTAAAGGTGTGTGCTAAGGCTGAGACACATCACAACTAAAAACAGGTTTTTCCAGTGAATAACCCAATCTCGGGGTTCACAGTGTGATCGTACCCTGCAGCGGACAGGAATCAGAGCGAGGAGTGTTTGTGCTTAGCCAGTTTTCTTTTTCTGTGCTGTCCTGTAGGTGCCGCCCACGTTTTCCGTGGGTATTCCCACTTTGGTCAACCTAATCAAGACTTAGCTCCATGGTGGAGCACTTACAGCCCTGGGCTCAGTCCTCAGCTCCTGGGAGTAGGGGTAGGGACTTTAATCCTAGTATTTGAGAGACAGAGGCAAGGTAGATCTCTGAGTTCAAAGCCAACCTGGTCTACAGAGTAAGTTCTAGGACAACCAGGGCTACACAGAGAAACTCTGTCACACACACACAAAAGAAAAAAAAAAAAAAAGAAGAAGAAGAAAGGAAATCCCTAAATCCTTCTGACATGTTCAAAGGCTAACCTCATCTACATGATTTCTTCAGGTGTGCCCAGAGGCTAACCTCATCTGTATGATTTCTCCAGATGTGCCCAGAGGCTAACCTCATCTACATCATCCCTCCAGATGTGCCAGAGGCTTGCCTCATGTTGTTTCTAGGTCCTTGTCAAGCTATCACAGCTGCAGTGGGGTGATCAGAGCTTCAGGCCTTTTGTGTTAATTCCATGAGTACAGAAGAATAGCACTGGTGAGGGTAAGAGGTGCCTATGGTAGAGGAAACTCTGAATTTACAAGGGTTGGATAATTAATGTAATTACTCAGTGTAGCCTTCCCATTTGTAGAGTGGACATAATACTTGTACGTATAAATAACAATATTATCATTGTATCAGGGCTGGGAACGCGGCTTAGTTGGCTAGCATGAAAGAGGCCTGGGGTTTGATCCCCAGAACTGGGTGTAGTAGTGCACACCTGCAATCCCAGTGCCTGGGAGGTGAGGTCAGGAAGATCATCCTTGGCTACATAGTGAATTCAAGGCCAGCCTGGACTACATGCAGCCCTGACTCAAAAATAAAATGGTTTCTGTACCTAAAGAAAGTGTTACTCCTAACCAAGTGTTACTAGTAATTTTAACACTCTGAGTTTATATATTGTCTACCATGGTTTAAGTTAGGCCTTCTGTTTTCTGTGGAAGTTGAAGGTTTTCACAAAAGTGTTAGACTTCCTTTTTGCCTTTTGGTTGCCTAGGAGTCTAGGACCTCATAAGGTCTTGCCAGTTAACATGGTTACCAGTCAGTAAATGCAGAGGAAGAGTGAGAGTAGCTTCTCAAGGCCATTTCTCTCTGCAAAGAGTGTTCCAGAACCTGCCAGGCAGTGGTGGTTTAATCCCAGCACTTAGGAGGCAAAGGCAAGTGGATTTCTGTGAATTCAAGGCCAGCCTGGTTCACAAAGTGATTCTAGGACAGCCAGTACTACAGAGAGAAACCAAGTCTACCCCAGTAAATAAGAACAGTGCTGGGTGTGATAGCACATGCCTTTAATCCCAGGCAGGGGCCAGCCTGGTCCACAAAGTGAGTCCACGACAGCCAGGGCTATCACACAGAGAAAAACCCTGTCTCAAACAAACAAACAAACAAACAAACCAAAACAACAACAACAAAACCTGACTTGAAACCTCTCCCCACAAACAAATAAAAGAGGGCACCAGAACCCAATTACTAGCAAGCATCCTGAGGTTGGAAGCACACTTGGTTTGTACAGCAAGGCAGATGGTGACTGTCTTCCCATTGGCTGAGGTCCAACCTCACAGTCTTTTCCCAGTTGACTAGTTTAAGAAGAACCCTCATAAAGGAAAGGGGTCATGGGATTCAGGCCATCAAGTTCTGGGAAGTGGGGGTGGGGGGTGGGGGTGCCATTTCTCTCTTGATTGTTCAGCAAGGCTTGTTTATACATTCATCCACAATAATATGGAGTGGGCATGGTCGGGCACACCTTCGAATCCCAGCACTTGGAGGGTAGAGCCAGCTGCTCTGGGATTACGGCCAGCTTAGATGTGTTTGGTGCATTCCAGACTAGCCAGGACTGCAGAAGACCTTGTCTCTAGGGGGAAAAATGATAGAGGTTGGATCCTTTGTTATACCAAATAAAGCTGTGGTTTGGCTGCTCCAGCCAAGCTAGAGAAGAAATGCACCTGTTAGTAGACACCTGAAGCCCCGAGGAGTGGGGAAATGCCAGCAAAAAGACAAAATAATCTCTCAGAAGGATGATGTTGGAGTCACTTCAGAATTGTCGCCAAAACAGGTCCTGGGGGCTCATGCCCATAGCTTCAGCGCCTGAGTGAAAGCTGGAAGGTCAGGGAGTTCAAGGACCAGTTGGTGACACAGCAAGTTTGAGGCCAGTGTGGGCTATATGAGGAGATTCTGCCCCAAGAACCCACCCAAAACCAAGCCAGAACCACCACAAAGGCCCCACTAAGCCTTAGTGGCTACGGAGCAAGAAGGCCAGGTTCTTCAAGTACTGTTAGCTGAAGGGCACTCCTGGAGTATAGCTCCCCGGCTCTCAGCTGCCCCACCCTGGAGCCTGCAATGGGACAACACTGGGCGGAGGGGCTTGGGAGTGTGAGTGGTAGGTGTGGGGACCGTTTCCTGGAGGTCCCGGGGAGGTTGGAGGTGGGGTGGGGGCGTTGTGGGGTGTTCCTGTTTCTTCTCTTGTGTTCTGTTTGTTTCACAATGCTGTGTTGTTGTTCTGTTTTGTTACGGAAAGCATAGAGAAAGCTGCTAGTAAGTGTTGAAAGCTAAAGGTAGGTTCACATACTCTGTTGTTTCTCCTTAGGATTTCCTACTGCAGCAAACAATGCTGCGAGTCAAGGATCCTAAGAAGTCCCTGGATTTTTACACGAGGGTTCTTGGACTGACGTAAGTATTTCTTAGTGCCTTCTTGTTGAAAAGCATGGTGTTAGAGAAGATGGCTCAGTGTTGGAAGGAGAGACCTGAGTTCCCCAGAGTTTTCCCCTAACCTCCAAGGCACAAGCTCCTTTCCTCTCAGAAATAAATGTTAAAAAAAAAAAAGCCAAAAAACTTTTTATTTATTTTAAGTAATAGGAAGTGTTTGATTAAAGAGCCTTCAAGGTGGCCTGACTAGACATCTGTGTGAGGACCAGACTCAAGGGTAACAATAGGCACACACACTTTCATTTTCTGCAAATTCCCATCTGCCTGAGAGCTGGCCAAATAAATCATTCAAGTGTTCAGACCCTTTAAGTGCTCAGACGCTTTTAGCCCTGTTTGCTTCTGAAACCATGACTGTCAGGGCATACTATTTAGAAAGGGAATGAATTTATTTCACATTGGCCCCTGGTTCCACTTTTACAGGCTGCACTCTCTTTTGCTAAAGAGGCATTAGCCATGGGCTTTGTGAGCATCTGAGCGGTTTGATGCGCTGAGCTTTCTTTTCCATCAGCTTCATTCAGGTATAACTGATAATTTGGCTTTTCTTGGTTCGTTTCCTCAAATAACGTGAGGTTTTTGATAACACACATACATAAAGAATGAAATGAAATGAAATTTATAGCCTTTCATTTACTTCCATGAACTTTAAGACAGCTCAAGATATACAGCTGTATTGTGTATGCTTAGAAAATGTGGCCAGTTCTGAAACCTGCAACACGAAGAGGAATAGCTTCCTTCTCCCCAAACTGCTCTTAGTTTCTTGTGATTATTAAGTTTTTTTTTCCCAGAAAAAGTGGTTTTCCATGCAAAGGACAGAATGGCTGGTGGTGATACACACCTTTAATCCCAGCACTCAGGAGGCAAAGGCAGGTGGATCTCTGAGTTTGAGGCCAGCCTGACTTAAAAAAAAAAAAAGGGCTGAGTGAAAGCAGATCCGACAGACACATGCTGTTGGCCAGGCACTGAGCCTGTCATTCCCCTGGGTCTTTTCTTATGTCCTAAGAAACTAAGTTTCTGGTCTCAGACCCCACAGCCGGCTCTTGGCAGAGCTGAGCCCATATGCAGTTGACTCCAGGCTTGACCTTGGCTTTGAAGAGCTCCCAAGTAGGGTGCAACTTGACACTAACCCGGAT
This sequence comes from Acomys minous, assembly GCF_964271855.1. Classification (NCBI taxonomy): domain Eukaryota; kingdom Metazoa; phylum Chordata; class Mammalia; order Rodentia; family Muridae; genus Acomys; species Acomys minous. The sequence continues at coordinate 106,487,868 of NC_140495.1, forward strand.
CTACTCAGCTGCCGAAAGCAAGCTGCTTCCTTTGCTTCAGTTGCTTTTAGTTGGTCATTAAGTGTGGGACGCTCACTTTAGTAGTAGGGATGGAGATAGTCTCTTTGAGGTGTTCAGTCCTTTCTGGAGTGAATTTATTTGTGGTTAACTGATGCATAAATCTCGTGGTCTAGGCCTCCTGATAACAGGGATGAGTAGCTAGAAGATTGGACAGACTCCTGAAACTGCTTCAGGTGCAGGGGGATGGCTCCGCTGGGAAAGGGCTTGCCATGACGGGCAAACCTGTGGTCCTGTTGCTGGTGAGAAGATTCTGAGACTCTTCTTTGCGCTCTGTGGGCAGAGGCAGGTGGAGTTCTGTGAGTTGAGCCCAGCTTGGCCTACTGATCAATTCCGGCCCAGCTAGGGCCACATACTGATACTGAGGTGAAAGGCAGTGGACAGCAGCTGAGGATGCCCTGTGTCAGCCTCTTCCCCTCCCTGCTCATGCACACTCCCTATACATGTACCCATGTGTAGATGCACACAGACATTATGCTTTTGTTAGGCTTGGTATGAACAGGGTCAGTCTTGAGCATAATTAATCCTTAGTAATCTTTTAAAAATGATATTATGAATATTATTCTGCATGATTGTGATCTTACATTCTTTAAACTGACTTGACAAACTGTAAGTTCTTATCTTTTTTAAAACCTTGGGACTTTAGTCCGGGTGTGGTGGTGCACGCCTTTAATCTCAGCACTTGGGAGGCAGAGGCAGGTGGATCGCTGTGAGTTTGGGGCCAGCCTGGTCCACAAAGTGAGTCCAGGACAGCCAAGGGCTACACAGAGAAACGGTCTCGAAAAACAAAACAAAAACAAACAAACAAAAACCCTCGGGGCTTCTTCAGTCTCCTTGCTAAGCTCCTCTTGTCCCAGCAACACTCCCTCCCGCCTCCAAACAGACTAATTTAATCTATGGAGACCGTGTCTTGCCCTCTGTTCCCTGACTTGTCCCATTGTCTCTATCTCTGCAGCAGATCTGCACAGCCGATGCTGGCTGCTGTCTTGTTTGGTCCCCCTCCTTCCTCCTGGCCTCTGCTTCAGCTGCTTAGACATGTTGGAGCTGCTCCCAGAGGACCTTTCCATGTCCCGTGACCTTTCTGAAGTTCTGAAGTCTTAATCCTGTTTCACCTGTCTGTAGCACTTGAGACTTGAGCGTGTCCCGTGTCGTCCCCCCCCCCCCCCAGTTGCTGACATTCACGCTTTCTGTGATATTAATCTGCCCCTCTCTCCTGTCACTCAGCCTGTTTGCTGGTGGGCTTTGAAGAACTCGCTAGATGTGTTTAGCAGAAAGAATGGTAGGGAAAGGCATTATACTGTTCACTGAAGCAAAGCCTTAAAGTGTCTTCCCACATTATAAATAAGCACCATGGCTCTAGCTAAATTTTATTAAACTTGAATACTAGAGAACTGTACGTGCTGAGTCACCCTTGGAATGGAGGCACTTGGAAGCCAAAGCAGGGCATGAGTCGGGGCTGTCTGGTACATAATCAGGCTATCCTGGCCACATGGTGAAGTCACAGAACATAGAAAAAATAAAAAAGATGAGTTGCAGACCCCTGACCCACTTGGACACTAAAACACAGAGACCTGGGCACAGAAAAGCTGCTGGGGTCAGGTGGTCTGTGAGCACGCCGGAGTGGTACCAACTGCAGCAGCAACCTGGAGCCTCACTGGTTTATTATGTCAGACGAGGGTAGGCTAGTGTGAGTAGGAGGTGTCTGTAGGCCAGCGATCTCAGGCAGGAAACATGAGGAGCCTCTTGTTGCTAGATTTGCACACACCTGTCTATAGTTTGTAAACACGTAGTCCTTGTATACACTGCTAGCATTGTCACTTGGACTAGAGGAAGGCTTTGCCATCCTCTGGGCCCAGGGATGTGGAGGGGACGCTTTCTTCTCATGGGTCTCAGCACTGGTCCCTGACGTGGCCCTGGGCATTCATTCACATTCAACATTCAAGCCTTCCCTGGCTCTCTACTCAGGCCTTTATTTTATTTTATTTGTGTGTGTGTGTGTGTGTGTGTGTGTGTGTGTGTGTGTGTGTGTGTGTGTGTGTCAGTCCCTGTGTGCTTGCATGCCATATATA